>NC_088385.1:130957500-131257500 GCF_037993035.2 Macaca fascicularis | reverse complement strand
GTTTGTTATGGCTCAAGCTGAGCTTTTGCTCACCCTCCACCGCTGCCGGTTGCCGCCATCGCAGACCAGTCGCTGAGTTCCAGCCCTCTGGATCTGGCAGGGTGTCCGCGGTGCTCCTGATCCAGTGAGGCCCTGCCCATTGCCGCTCCCAATCGGACTAGAGGCTCCCCATTGTTCCGGTGCGGGCTAAGTGCCCGGGGTTCGTCCTAATCCAGCTGAACAGAGCTGTAACACTCACCGCCTGGCCCAAGATTCCATTCCTTGGAATCCGTGAGGCCAAGAACCCCAGGTCAGAGAGTAAGAGGCTTGCCGCCATCTTGGAAGTGGCCTGCTGCCATCTTGGGAGCCCTGAGAACAAGGAAGGACGCCCAATAACAACGCAACTCATTTACAATGATAATTTGCCAAGATGCAGATTCTTTCCAAATCAGTGTGTTGGTTTAGTGTAAATCAGTCAAGACCCTTGATGGAATTTTTCAATCTTTGCAGAATAATTCTAAAATTCATCTAAAAACTTGCCCTGGCAAGCGTAGCTAACTTTAAAGAAGCTGTAAGAGAGGGGATCTAGGCTTTCCATGTATTAAAACTGTCTCAATAAACTACACTTATAAAACTGCATTAATGACCAGGTGTGGTGGCTCATGCCTGTAATCAAAGCACTTTGGGAGGCCGAGGCAGGTGGATCACTTGAGGTCAGGCGTTTGAGACCAGCCTGGCCAACATGATGAAACGCCACCTCTACTAAAAATACAAAAATTAGCCAGGCATGGTGGCGGGTGCCTGTAATCCCAGCTACTCGGGAGGCTGAGGCCAAGAGAATGGCTTGAACCTTGAATCTGGGAGATGGAGGTTGCAGGGAGCCAAGATCGTGCCACTGCACTCCAGCCTGGGGGCGACAGAGTGAGACTCCATCTAAAAAAACAAACAAACAGAACACCCTGCATAACTAAATGTAACAGTTGACAGAAATTCAAGAATTGATGTATGACAAAGGTAGTGTTAACTGGGGGAAAATACAAATTATTTCATAATAGTGCTGGGACAACTGGGTGGTAGCAATTGGGGAAAATAAATGAATTTAGATTTTTACCTCAAACTGTATACCAAAATAGATTACAGATGGTTAAATGCATAAACCAAAACTGTAAAAAATACAACAGTTCTTTAATCTTGGGGTACAGGAGGACTTTATGTGATTTAAGACAATGAAAGAAATTCACAAAGAAACCATGGAAAACAATAGGCTGGCTAGATAATTTTGTCATTGGCCTTGAATTGAGAAACATCATCAACAAAACCAATCCACGATACCAAATTGAGGGAAATACCTGAAACAAACATGACAAGGAGTCGATAGCCTTCATAGAGGGAGACTTCATACAAATACATGAGAAAATATTGTCTCTCTGGCCAGCACTTTGAGAGGCCGAGGTGGGTGGATCACAAGGTCAGGAGTTCGAGACCAGCCTGGCCAATATGGTGAAACCCTGTCTCTAATAAAATACAAAAATGACCTGGGCATGGTGGCACACGCTGTAGATCCAGCTGCTCGGGAAACTGAGGCAGGAGTATTACTTGAACCTGGGAGGCAGAGGTTGCAGTGAGCCAAGATCGCGCCACTGCACTCCAGCCTGGGTGACAGAACGAGACTCCATCTCAAAAAAAAAAAAAAAAGAAAAAAGAAAACGCTGTCTCTTTGATAGGTAAGTGGGTAAAGAAAAGTGAGTAAAGAAAATGAAAGTTAATTCACAAAAAAGAAATATAAGAGTCAAATAAACATATGGGGGAAAATGTTCAGTCTCTCTTCATAATAAAAAAGCAAATTAGAATAATTTCTGCTCACATTGGAATCATTCTTCAAATCATCCAATTTGCAAAAGATGAAAAAGCCAAACTCCTCCACACTGTCGAGATGGCTGATTTAGGCTCTTTGATCACATCATGTACAGAGAAAGAAAGGTGGCAGTGTGTGTCAAGAACCTTTAAAATGCTCTGAGTTTTGGTTTTGCCATTTGCTTTTAAGCATCTCTCCTGGACAATACTTTGCGTATAAGGATATTTATCACAACAGACAAACCTAAACACCTGTGAATAAAACAGCCATTCGGCATAATTCTTAAAGGCACCCTATAAATGAGGCGGGCATTAAAAATTGTGATGTTTGGCCGGGCGTGGTGGTTCACATATGTAATCCCAGCACTTTGGGAGGCCAAGGCGGGCAGATGGCTTGAGTACAGGAGTTCAAGACCAGCCTAGACAGCATGGTCAAACCCTGTCTCTACAAAAAATACAAAAATTAACCAAGCATGGTGGTGCACACCTGTGGTCCCAGCTACTTGGGAGGCTGGGGAGGGAGGATCACTTGAACCTGGGAGGCAGAGGTTGGAGTGAACGGAGATCACGCCACTGCACTGCAGCTTGGGCAACAGAGCAAGACCCCATCTCAAAAAAAAATTGTGAAGTTATTAGAAACACAGAAAAGATTTGTAACAGAACTAAGTGAAACATCCATCAATAGGAGAACAAATGGATAAACTTTTTACTTATTTGTTTATTCATAAAAATGTTATATTCATACTGTTTGTTTAGTCATCCAATTGGATGGTAGTCAGTGACAGAGAACAAACCTGCAGACCCATGAAGGAACACAGGGGGATCAAAAAGGTACTGCTGAGTGAAGAAAGATGGCCACAAAACATCCTGCAGGATTCCATTGATTTGCAGTTCTAGAACTTAAAAACTCATAGAAATCAGAACAGTAGTTGCCCAAAAGTGGGAGGGGCAAACTGACTGCAAAAGGACTGGAGGGAACTTTCTGGGGTACTGGAAACATTTCTAAGTCTTGACCAGGGTAGAGGTTACACAGGTATATACATTTGTCAAAACCCATCACCCTGTACATTTAAAGTGGATACATTTTATCATATGTACATTATACCATCATCATGTTAGTATAAAATAAACTTTCTAAAAACCTAAGTGACTCACTGAAATACCAATTGGGCTAAAAGCAGGAGGTAAAGAAATAGTCAATCATCTCTCACCTGAGAGCACAGGGGGAGGACAATGATCAGGATACAAACCCAGGCATTCGAGCCAGCAGTGGCAACCCCCTTTGGGCCCCCTCCCATTGTATGGAAGCTCTGTTTTCACTCTATTAAATCTTACAACTGCACACCCTTCTGGTCCATGTTTGTTCTGGCTGGAGCTGAGCTTTCGCTCGCTGACCACCACTGCCGATCGCCACCGTCGCAGACCCGCACTGACTTCCACCCCTCCGGATCCGGCAGGGTGTCTGCTGCGTTTCTGATGCAGGGAGGCACCCACTGCCGTTCCTAATGGGGCTACAGGCTGGCCATTGCTCCTGTGTGGCTAAGTGCCCAGGTTCGTAATAATGGAGCTGAACACTAGTCGCTGGGTTCCACGGTTCTCTTCCATGACCGACGGCTTCTAATGGAGCTATAACACTCACTGCATGGCCCGAGGTTCCATTCCTTGGAATCCATGAGGCCAAGAACCCCAGATCAGAGAACAAAAGGCTTGCCGCCATCTTGGGAGCTCTAAGAACAAAGACCTGCCGGTAACAAGCCCAGGAGGTCGAGGCTGCAGTGAGGTATGATCACACCACTGGACTCCAGCCTGGGTGACAGAGTGAGACCCTGTCTCAAAATAAATAAATAAATAAATAAAGAGAGAAAATAATAAAAAAGAGGAGGGGTCTAGGTGACTTCTAAGTCCATGCAAATAATCCTCTGCTGTCCCGTGTGTCCTCTGAATTTTCTGCAGGGAGCACACACATTGATGTTATAATTATTAATCAAATCAGAGTCAGCTTCCTATGGGACACATGGCCCGAGGGAAGCTTCAGGCACAAAGAAGATAAGTCCATGAGTGCTTTCTGCTCCCCAGTGTCTTACAGCCAAGCCCCCACCACCGTCCCAGCACCAGAGTGAGGCACATCCCCTTGTCACCGTCCCACCACTACAGTGAGGCACATCCCCTTGTCACCGTCTCAGCACCAGAGTGAGGCACATCCCCTTGTCACCGTCCCAGCACTACAGTGAGGCACATCCCCCGGCCACCGTCCCAGCACTAGAGTGAGGCACATCTCCCCGCCACCGTCCCAGCACTAGAGTGAGGCACATCCCCCCGCCACCGTCCCAGCACCAGAGTGAGGCACATCCCCCTGCCACCATCCCAGCACTAGAGTGAGGCACATGCCCCCGCCACCGTCCCAGCACTAGAGTGAGGCACATCCCCTCACCCCTTAGGGTCCTTCTGCCTCCCAAAGTCCACTTGAGATCTTTCTGATGATCTGTAAGGTCCAATGTACATTTCAGACATTTCCCACGGAAAATGGAAACGCAGCAGCCCAAGCTCCCAGCCTGGATACTTAGGGCCAGCCTGCTGAGTGGAGGTTGGCCAACCTGTCTGTGTCCTTGGAGGGTTAGGCAGAGTTGAGGCTAATGGGGGCAGGGATAGCTCTGGTATTTCAGCAAAATGTCATGAGCTGGGGGACACTGAGGGGCTTCTAGATCTGAATGAGGAGGCTGGGGACCATGCTTTGCATGGCATTCCTGGGGACAGCCCTTTGTAAGGGGGCCGATCATCCTAGCCAGAGTTCCATGGGATCTGGACTTGGTCCAAGCAGCCTTCAGTGGCAATCAGCTCTGAGTAGAAACCCAGCGGAGATGCAGGCCTAATGGCAGCTCCAAATTCTTCATTCCTGAATGCTTTGGGGTGAGGAGTGGGGGTTATGATCTTGGCAAAAGCAGCTCAGTGTCAGCAAGCATTGCCCTGCAGAAAAACATGAATTCCTACAAAAGGGGCATTGTGTGAGCCACGGGAAGCCTTATGGAGGCATCAATCTTGTGTCACCCAGAGATGTTTATTATGAAGACAATGTCATGCAGCAGAGAGGTGGGGGCGGCAGGCAGGCGTATCCACCCTGGAGGCGGGTGACAGGGAAGGAGGACCCAACCCACATCCCGGGTTATTCATAAGCAGCCATTCAAGACGGCTTGTTCAAGATCTCACAGGAGAAGGAAAATGAGGAAGCCAAGAGCAGAAAGATGGAGTAAGACCATTTCTTTTGGCTTCCTTCGCGAGGACAAAACCTGAATCAAGTTCAGGATGCAGGAGGAGAGGGGCCCCGGTCGGGCAGGCTGTTGGGAGTTAATAGCCAACTCAGAATTCCTCCAGGGCAACCATTCCTGTCCCTCACAGAGAACCCTGGGGGCGCTCCCCAGGGATAGGAAATTTCTTGGACGCTCAGGACACTTTATTCCTAAGTAAAGCTCTGACGGGTTGGTAGGAAGAATGCAGCCTTTTTTTTCCTCTAAAGACGAAAAGACCCTGAATTTATCCTCACATCCAAAAGCCAGAGCTGGGATCCAAGGTGGATCTCCCACCCTCACACAAATACAGAGTCAGCATCCAAAAAGAGCAGAGTCAACGCTGCAGAGATCGATGGGCAATTCCTGGAGGGTGATGCCCCTGGGTTAGGACCGGAGGCTGGAAGCACCAACATATAGTAAGTGGAATACCCACGGGGATCAGGACTGAGCATCTGGACCAGACTGCATGACCCAGGGCTGTGAAACACTCTTCCTTCTCTCTTTCCAACCAGAGCGTCCAGACAGCCTCAGCTGGTTGAGGACAGGTGTGCGCCCAGCATCAGAAGCCTTAGCTCCAGTGCAGCCACGGCTGCTTCCTATCATGTGACGCTGGGCACTTCACCTCCCTGTGCCCCAACGTCCTCACAGTGTCCTCAGCATTCATTGAGACAAGCCCTGTCGAAGCCTCTCCACAATCCATCAGAGGTCACACATGCAAGCGCCACTGTTGTGTTTCCTTTGTTTTCTGCATTCAGCTAAGAAACAGTCCCCCGTGGAACAGCATAAACCTCCAAGGAGAGCTTTGGTCTTTGCAGAATAGAAAGAGTCCGTTTAATAGCTCAAATGCAGCACCTTTCAGCCAGAGAGCAGCCAGCAGGCTCGTGTTCCGAGAGCTGGATTTTTCCATTTGGGGCATCGGGGTTTATTTGGAAAGAGAAGACACTGGGCTCGACTTCAAGCATCCTCATTTTACACGCCTGGCTCCAAGTAATATATTGTTTCAGTTTGACTTGCTGGCCTCCTTAGCCCAAAACAGGCCATACCAGAGAAGGGAGAGAACAGTGGGGAGACAGAAAGGGAGAGAATGGGTAAGGTATTTCCTGTCATGAAATCCAATCGGATGGAACTTTCAGCAGGAAAAGCAACACCTCCGAGGCCCACTTTTAAAAGGGGGACAGGGGAGAGAAAAGAAAGAAAAGAAACCTCTCGTGTTTGACCCACGAAATGCCAAGATCTTATTTGTCTGAGTTTTGGGTCAGAAGCCAGCGAAAGGAACACGGGGCTGCCCTCAATTTGGTGGCAACGTGAAAAAGATGGGGTTTGAATTTTGCAGAGTAAAAAGAAATAGGGCTGAGGTTTCTCATCTCCTTGTCTTCTTTCTTGGGGAGGGAAAGAAGAAAAATAGAGCCAGGCAGAGTGGCTCACATCTATAATCTGAGCACTGTGGCTCACATCTATAATCGGAGCACTGTGGAAGATCCAGGCGGGAAGATTGCTTGAGGCCAGGAGTTCGGAAAAACCAGCCTGGGAAACATAGCAAGACCCCATCTCTACAAAAAATTAAAAATTAGCTAGGTGTGGTGGTGCACACCTATAGTCCCAGCTATTTGGGAGGCTGAGGTAGGAGGGTCGCTTGAGCTAGGGAGTTTGAGGCTGCAGTGAGCCGTGACCATTCCACTGTACTTCAGCCTGGGCAACATAGTGAGACCGTCTCTAAACAAAGAAAGGAACAAAGGCTCTGAGCCGGGAAAGACTGTTGATGAGTTGTTGTGTGCTGCTACCAGCTGGCAGGCTGGCTCCCCTCACTAAAGGAGCATAAGGGAGGATTGCACACAGAGGTGAGAGAATGGAAGGGCCAGACATTCAAGGTCGTGAGGATGAAGTCTAGATCAACCCGCTAAACCTGGGAATGGCCTAGCCTAACCATAGCCCTCTCCTCCTTCTGGGAGAGACGGACAGACAGGAACAGGTAAGAGAGTCAAAATAAGAAGGCAATGGTGGTGGCTTTCCCAAACTCTGTCTGAAGCTGAGACACTATGAAAAAATGATGATTTCTCACACACTTGAGAGATGAGCCAGAAGTGAGATTCTGAAGAAGAGGAGGAATTTCTCCACATTTGGGTTGAACATGAGGTTCTGGTAGTGCCCCTCAACGCTGATCTTAGAATCAGTGATTTGCAAAGGATGCTCCAGCCCCAAAAGATTTGGAGGAATTCAGAGAATATTCGCCCTTTCCAGATGGGCAGGTAGACACGCTGGAACCACACCTCCTCTGAGGACAGTCTCTGTCAGCAACAGTATTGATGTTACAGACACAAGGTCTGGTCTAAAGTGAATTGATCCACAGAGAAAAGTAGGAGAGAAACCACCCGTTTATCTCGTCATGGTGGAGAGTCGAGAAGAGGGGAGAGCTTTGGCCAGCAGCTGCCCCTGAGGTCCTTGGCAGGATTTAATTTAATTCCCCCCAGGACACCCTGGCATTCCAGGGAGGGCACCGGAGGAAGCTGTCACAGCCAGGGCGACCGTCACTAGGGGCAGCTTCCCTCCGATGCCGGCAGCATGTCAAGCCAGTGTTCCTGAACGCTTGGTCCAATCGTGTGTGTCTCTGAGGCTGTTGTGTGTACAGGACTTCACCCCAGTGACCCACACTCCACTTGGTGGTGTCCACATCAGCAGGACATTCACCAGCCTGAAGAGAGGTGAGCACTGTCCCCAGAGGGGGACACCATGAAGACCTGGGTTTTCCCTCTCTCACTCCCTTACAGAAGCTTCCAAGCCACGTGAATGGAAATGTCTCTCCCTGGCTCTCAGCTGTGTGCGGAGACACTTACATACCATGTCTGAGTCTTCACAATACCTCGTAAAGGGTCCTGCCATCTTCCTACATTAGTTTTCTCAGGCTCCCATAGCCAAGCACCAGGCTGAACAGCTTCAACTACAGAAATGACCTCCTCACAGTTCTGGAAGCTACAAGCTCAAGATCAAGACGTAGGCAAGGCTGGTTCCTCCTGAGACCTCCCTCCTTGCTTTGTAGATGGCCATCTTCTCACCAAGATGTGTCCTCACACAATCTTTCCTCTGTGTGTCTGTGTCATAACTTACCTCTTCTTTTTTTTTTTTTTGTCTTTTTTTTTGTTTGTTTTTTGAGACGGAGTCTCGCTCTGTTGCCCAGGCTGGAGTGCAGTGGCGCGATCTCAGCTCTCCACAACCTCTGCCTCTCGGGTTCACGCCATTCTCCTGCCTCAGCCTCCCAAGTAGCTGGGACTGCAGGTGCCCGCCATCACGCCTGGCTAATTTTTGTATTTTCAGTAGAGACGGGGTTTCACTCTGTTGGCCAGGCTAGTCTTGAACTCCTGACCTCATGATCTGCCCATCTCAACCTCCCAAAGTGCTGGGATTACAGGCATGAGCCAGCACACCCAGCCTCTAATCTCCTCTTCTTATGAGGACCCCCATCATGCTGGATGAGGGTCCACTCTAATGGCCTCATTGTAACTAAATCACCTCTTCAAAGTCCCTGTCTCCAAATACAGTCACATTACTGTGACTTAGGGCTTGAATATATGAATTGCAGGGTGACATAATTAAGCCCAAAACACCCCCTAAGGAAACTTGGGCTCAGAGGGGTTAGGTCATCTGCCCAAGGCCACACAGCAAGTGAGTGGAGGTGCTGAAATGAAATACCCACCAATGTCTGGGTCCATGCCCAGCCACTGCCCTCAGCATGGAGCAGCAAAGCACCTCCTTGGCCTGACGTTCCAGCCCCCAGCTCAAACTGGAAAAAGAGGTTGGATAGGGTTAAAGAGCACAGCACATTTATTTTTGCCTTTGATTTTCTATTCTTTGGCATTTGGGCTGCAATAGCTTTTATCTGGGCTTTGGGGCCTTTCCTATCATGGCCTCACTTGGCCTACATCCTGCCCATCCCAGCGAGTCCACGCCTCCCCACTCCTCTGTGATGCGTCCTGCGCAAGCACACTCATTTTCCTCAGCCAGCTCCAATTTCCCTTTCTGCAGGAAGTCCTCTCTCCTGTCCTGACTTCCTACAACACCTGTTAGCTGTGCTGTCCTCGGAGGCACCGATTCCACTTCATTTGTGCTTTGAGACACCGTTCTGATGAGTGTGCTAATTGTTTAATTTATTTCTCACCTGTTCGTTCTCTCCTGGCCCTCCAAGGTTAATTCCTGCCCCGACCTTAAATCTCCTTTCTGCCACTCTCGCGGCACTCTCTTCCATCAATTCACCCACTCTCTCATTGATCTAATCTCTCTCCACGTTATTTCCCTCTCTTTGAATTACAAACTGCCAAGTCTCTGCAGGAGCATGAATAATGATTTTTAGCCCCTTCCCTTTTCTCACCAGCACCGTCAACCCTCCGCAGCAAGCAGTCCTCACCTTGGCTTTCTTATGCCTCTACTGGCCCTGGTCCTTAAATATACCTTCATGCTGGTACAGTTCCATGTTCTCTCTGTGTTCCCCATGACCTAGACACCACACCCAGAATGCCCTGCACAGACCTTGAAGAGCACCTGACTTTACAAACAAAGGAGACAGGAACCCAGAATGCACAAAGGACTTGGCCAAGGTCACGCCTATATTTAGTGGCACAGTCAGGCCTGGCACAGTGCTGTCCAGTAGCACTAGAATGTGAGCTATGGATGCCATTTTAAATATTCAAGTAGTCACATTTCAAAACGTAAAGAGAGGTGAGATTAATTTAATAGGTTTCATTTAACCGGATATATCCCAAATCTTACTATCTCAGCATGTAACCATCATAACAAATTGTCACCAAGATCATTTTAGAGAAAAACACCTTGTTTTCCTCTAGGTTTTGAAACCCAGCGAGCATTTTACACTTCCAGCACATCTAGATTCACACTGGCCCCATCTCAAGTGCTCCATAGCCATGTGTGGCTGGTGGCTGCCAGGCTAAACAGCTCACCTCTAGTGCTCAAGTGCCAGACTCCCAGTCCATTGCTCTCTCTCTATGATGCCAAGCTTAGTGAGGCCCTTCTGGTCTCTGCTTGTCATGCCTTCCCCACTTGACTTCCCCACATAACTTGACCCTGGGCCATCGCCACTTCTGTCCACTCTCACCTCCCATGATCCTGCAACCCTGCATCCTTTGGGTTTTCATGTTAACCCCTCTTCCTGCTGCCTTCCTGACTCCTCTTTCCTCTTAACACTCTTAAAATGTGGACATCCCTCAAGGTAAGTATATCAATGAAAATAGTAATGACTTTCTTCTCCATCACTGTCATCACCATCACCATCATCACCATCATCATCATCATCACCACCATCACAATCATCACTACCATCATGATCACCATCATCATCATCACCACCATCACCATCATGACCACCACCACCATCATGATCACCATCACCACCATCACCACCATCATCACCATCACCATCATCACCATCATCACCACCATCACAATCATCACTACCATCATGACCACCATCACCATCATGATCACCATCACCATCATGATCACCATCACCATCAGCATCATCACACCATCACCATCATCACCATCACCAGAATCATCACCATCACCACCATCACAATCATCACTACCATCATGATCACCATCACCATCACCATCATGATCATCATCACCACCATCACAATCATCACTACCATCATGATCACCATCACCATCATCACCATCACCATCACCATCATCATCACAATCACCACCATCACAATCATCACTACCATCATGATCACCATCACCATCATCACCATCATCAGCATCACAATCACCACCATCACCATCACCATCATGACCACCATCACCATCATGACCACCATCACCATCATCACCATCACCATCATCATCATCACCATCATCATCATCACCATCACAATCATCACTACCATCATGATCACCATCACCATCATCACCATCACCATCATCATCACCATCATCACCATCACCATCACCACCATCATCATCATCACCATCACCACCATCACAATCATCACTACCATCATGACCACCATCACCATCATGACCACCACCACCATCATGATCACCATCACCACCATCACCATCATCACCATCACCATCATCACCATCATCACCACCATCACAATCATCACTACCATCATGACCACCATCACCATCATGATCACCATCACCATCATGATCACCATCACCATCAGCATCATCACACCATCACCATCATCACCATCACCAGAATCATCACCATCACCACCATCACAATCATCACTACCATCATGATCACCATCACCATCATCATCATCACCATATCCACCATCATCGCCATCATCATCATCATCACCATCACCACCATCATCATCACTGTCATCACCATCATCACCATCACCATCATCATCACCATCACCATCATCACCATCACCATCATCATCATCATGTCATCGTCATCATCACCAGTGCTGGTGTTATATTGAGTCATCTACTGTTCTAAGTGCTGCCATATCATAATTCATGTAAAGCTCACAGCTACCTCAAGAGGAAGGCACTATTATTGCCTTTCGTGTATTAGGTTCCTTTTGCTGCTGTAACAAATTACCACAAGCTCAGGGACTTAAAACAACATAAATGTCTTATCATTGTAGTTCTGTAGGTTAGAAGTCTGATGTGGGCCTCACTGGGCTAAAATTAAGGTGTCAGCAGTCTACATTCCCTTCTGACACTTCTAGGAGAAAATCATTTTCTTGCCTTTTCCAGCCTAGAGGCTGCCTGTATTCTTTGGCTCATGGCTTCTTCTTTCTTCAAAGCCAGCTACAGCAGTTGATTCCTTCCCACATCCCATCTCTCCAATCTCCTCTTCTGGCTCCTTCTTCCATTTTTTAAGGACCCTTGTCATTACATTGGGCTCACTAGGGTAATACAAGATAACCCATAACCCCTCACCTTAAAATTACCTGATTAACAACCTTAATTCCAGTAGCCATATTTTTAAAAGTAAAAAGAGGTGAAATTAATTCAATGAATAGGTGTCATTTAACCTGATATATCCAAAGTCTTACCATCTCAACATGGTAAGATTGCTGGTAAGTAATCTTAATCAACATAACAAATTATTAATGAAGTCATCTATATTCTTATTTTTCCTAAGTGTTTAATCCCTTTATCCAACACTTTTTTTTTTTTTTTTTGAGACGGAGTCTCGCTCTGTCGCCCAGCCCAGGCTGGAGTGCAGTGGCGCGATCTCGGCTCACTGCAAGCTCCGCCTCCCGGGTTCACGCCATTCTCCTGCCTCAGCCTCCCGAGTAGCTGGGACTACAGGCGCCCACAACCGCGCCCGGCTAATTTTTTGTATTTTTAGTAGAGACGGGGTTTCACCGTGGTCTCGATCTCCTGACCTTGTGATCTGCCCGCCTCGGCCTCCCAAAGTGCTGGGATTACAGGCGTGAGCCACCGCGCCCGGCCTTATCCAACACTTTACTGGGTAGCCTAACACATTCACAGTTTCTATGGATTGGGACATGGACCTATGCAGGAGGACATTTTTCTGCCTCCCACATCCCACTTTACAAATGGGAAAAAAAGAGAGTGGTTAAGTACCTTATGTGAGCTCACACTGCTTAAGTCCCATGGACTTTCATTCCTTGACATCTTTTAGACCCAACTCTTCTCTGTTACTCCCACCACTGAGATCCTGGTGCACGCTCTGTGACCTTAGGCTTCTTACTGGTCTTGGCTCCCTCCACACCAGTCCACCCACCAAAGCCGTTCTTTCTGGCTCCCAGGCTTGTTTGCAGCCATTATTTCCTGGATGCCTTATGCCATGTTAATGGATTGTTTCAGAGAACATGAAGAAGGATGGACTCCCTGAAGTATCATTTAGCTGAAATAAATGTTCCTGGCAAACAATTTGATTGAGATGTTTTACTCTCCATGAACTATGCACACACATGGATTTGAGAATGAAATTTTTTGTTCTCACCTTTCCCCCATCCCGACAAGGGCAGCCTAGTTGAACTATGCTCCTCACTCCTGGTAACCATCCCATCCCGCAGCCAAGAGAGACATTGCAGCCTGTCTTGAAATCATCAAGAACTGTCTCCCAGGCAGCTGGGCTTCCTTTGTTTTTATAGACAGGCTGTTCAGAAGGAGAAAGAAAACCTCAAGTCCATTCACTTTCTGCAGCTGAATGTTCCAGAAAGTTCTACATAGGACAAACTGTAGTCAGCAGTCTTTTCCAGCCTCTGTGGCTCCTCCTTCTTATCTATTGGTTTGGAAGCTCTTGGAGCCCCACTTGGATGGATGGACAATGCATTGCTCTCTCTCCTGCTGACTCCTGCTAATTCCTGGGGAAGAAAGTAGAGACAAGTGCAAAGAGAGCCAAGATCAGCCCAAGCCCCTGTCTGAGTGCCCCGGTCATATCACGCCTGGGTACCTAGTCCATGGTCTAACCAACTGTCCCATGCTCCATGCAAAGCCACTGTTAGAGGTCAAAGGGGCCAGAAGCTGCACATTCATTCACTCAAGTGAAGTCATCAGAGCACCCACAGATCCAACTTCTCAGCCAGACAGCAAAACACAGGGTCCATCTACTTTCCAGCTTACCAGCAAATTCCATGCTGGTACCAGCTCCGGCCAAGTGACCAGGCCAAGGGACTGAAGAGAGGGCTCCCCTGGCCCTTGCAGGAACCAAGGCTCCCTGCAGCTCAGCCAGCCTGCAATGACCCTCGTCACGGGAGGCTGCCCACCTGACAGATGTGTGCAGATTGAACACGGAATGCATCTCCGTGCACAGTTGGAACAGCTTTCTCATCAACTCTGCAATCACAGCTCTGCACCAAGAGCAAGGTGAGTCCATCTAAATTTCATCTCCTTTCACTCATAAATGAAAACAAATGGAGACTGAATAAGACAAAGGATGTGTGAGCACTTCAAATGGTGCCCAGCAAGGTCAGGACCCCATTCCTCAAACTCCCCTTTTCTCCCACAGGTGTGTCTGGCGGGAGGACCCGGGGCCCTGTCACATGACTCAAAAATGAGCAAATGGAGAAAAGAGGGCGCCTCTATCCGGAAGAAAATACATATTAGATACATGTTCTTTGAGCAAGTTAAGAAGCCTGAACATGGAATAAGCTTACATAAAAAAGTGAGTACTAGAAGCTGAAGGGCTTGATGACAGAGATATACCTGTGTCTGTGCTGATTTCCTGGTTGTGACATAGTGCAGTTATTATGTGAGATGCAACTACGGGGCAAGCTGGGTGCAGAGTACTTGGGGACCAGCCCCACCACAGATTTTTTGCAACTTTTGTAGAGTCTATACTTATTGCAGGCCGGGTGCGGTGGCTCACACCTGAGGTCAGGAGTTCAAAACCAGCCTAGCCAACGTGGTGAAACCCCGTCTACTAAAAATACAAAAATTAGCCGGGCATGGTGACGGGCACCTGTAATCCCAGCTATTCGGGAGGCTGAGGCAGGAGAATCGCTTGAACCCAGGAGGTGGATGTTGCAGTGAGCCGAGATCGCGCCATTGCACTCCAGCCTGGGCGACAAGAGCAAGACTCTGTCTCAGAACAATAAAAATAAAAACATATATACTGATTGCAAGATTAGAAAGGTTTTTTTTGTTTGTTTGTTTGTTTTAGGTAAAGGACTTATGGTTGAAAGAGGAGGAGGTCAGGAAGAGGAGCAAGGGAGAGAGGGAAGGCAGAAAGAGGTCAGACACAGCCAAAGAGGCAAGAGGGATGGAAAGGGAGAGAGGAGGTCACAGATGACACACTCGGGAGTGATGTCCTTGGTGGAGCAAGTGAGGCGGCCCGCCGACGCTGGCTTTGATGCTCCTCGCTCTAGTCTGCATCTATCAGTGGCCTCTAACTGGTCTGAATTAAAACCTATCTCCAAGAAGCCGCTTGGATGAGCAGATTTTCTTTTGATTATTTATTCTGGACCCACACCCAGTGGAAAAAATGCTTTCTACGGCATTCATCTCTGCTCCGGGGCCTGTTTTATTGGGAGAGCAATTGAAAATCATGAGCAGCATTACATGCAAATTCTACTTGGCAGCTCTCTGACTCCAAGGCCGCGGGGCTCCATATTCCATATGTCCGGCCACGTGCAGGGAGAAGCTCTCCAGGTGCAGGCCTGGGCTCCCGGGGTCTGAATCCACACGGCAAAGAAGCTACTGGGTTTCTTCCTTGTTTTCCAGTCATGAAACGGATTATCCAAAAAGCTCCTGGACTGACTTCCAGCAACACTGATCTGAGAAGATTAGTTCCAAATTCCTCAGCACAAGGTGAAACATTTGCATGTTCTCAGCAGAAACTAGTTTTCGATGACTGAAAAGAACACAGGCCATGGTGACCCGGGGGCTCTGTGTCGTGAGCAATGAAAAATTTATTCCAAAGCTCCATTTCTCATTTAAAAAAAATGCTTTTAAGCCTAAGGAGACATATATTTCCCTGACAGTGTGGAACAGAAAAAGGCAGCAGTACCCAGCCTTAGCTCTCAGATCCTATCCGCAAGGTAAATAAAGTATAAATTAACCAATTACAATAAAATACCAGATAAATGCCTTTGACAACTCTGAATTTCCCATGAAAATGCTTCCAGCTGTGACCCCTGGCTTGCAATGCATGGGCTGAAGGAGGCTTGAGTTTGTTTATAAAGGGTATTTCAAACACACAGTCTCAGACAAGGAATCCTATACTATGGGCCAGCAGGAGCTGGGTCTCCATCTTCATGCCCCATGGGGCCTCTGCCTCTCTCAGACAGAACTGGATAGAAGCAACTGTTTTAAAAGTCACTGGCCAGGAGAGATAAGCCTGGATATTCCCAGCGCTTCCTATTACTACACATTAATCAGAAATCTGCTTTTCATACATTGGAAATGGAATACTAAGAATGAGGCCAAGAGATTCCCAAGGGTAGCAACCTGGATCTGGTGACAGTAATGGTTCCCTGGACAGAGGACAAGAGGTGAAGTAGGAGCCTGAAGGGTGGGTGGGCCCTTATTTCTTTTTTGTAAATAAAGTTTTATTGGCACACAGCCATGCTCGTGTGTTTACATACATACTGCCTATGGATGCTGTCTGGAAGGGCAGAGTTTCGTTTTGACAGAGACCATATGGCCTGCAACACTGAAGATGTCCACAACTTATAACATGGGGAGCCAAGAGACTCTGCCTGTCATGGCTGGAATTGGCAAGGGACATGGAAAGGCACTGTTGGAAGTTGCAGAGGAGGTTAAAGTAGCAACACGGCCAGGCTGGCCCAGGCGCGGTGGGGTGATGGTGTGACAGCTCAGTCCTTACACCATCTGACACCACTGTGCTAGCTACCTGTTCTGCATAAAGAACCACCATAGGCCAGGGCAGTGGTGCACGCCTGGAATCCCAGCACTTTGGGAGGCTGGGGCAGGAGGATCGTTTGAGGCCAGGAGACCCACCTGGGCAACATAGTGAGATCTCATCTCGAAAAAAATAAAATAAAATTTAGCCAGATGTGGTGACGCACACTTACGATCCCAGCCACTTGGGAGGCTGAGGCAGGAGGATTACTTGAGCCTGGGAATTCAAGCTGCAGTGAGCTATGATTACGCCACTGTACTCCAGCCTTAGCAATAGAGCAGGACCCTGTCTCAACAACAACAAAAATCATCAGGAGACCGGGCATAGTATGGCTGGGTTCTGTGCTTAGGGCCTCACAAGGCCAAAATTGAAGCTGCACTGTGGTCTGAAGCATGGAGTCCTCTTCCAAGGTCACATGGCTGAGTCAGAATTCGGTTCCTTGGGGCTATAGGACCTCAGTCCTTGTTTCCTTGGTGACTGTCAGCTGGGGGCCATCCTCAGTCCCCAGAGGCCACCCACAGCTCCTTGCCATGTGGCCCCTCTATCTTCAAGCTAGCAGCGGGGCACTTCTCACCCTTCAGATTCCCCTTATGCTTTGAATCTTTGACTTTCTCCAAGGCTGCCCTCTAGCCCCAAGTGTAAAGCACTCCTGTGATTAGACCAGGCCCACTCAGGCTCACTCCTTATCTTAAAGTCCAGTGATCTGGGCTGTTATCAGCTGCACCCAGAACCATGTTTGACTAATGCACAGGAAGAAGGAGGTAGCTGTGCACCAGGGGCCAGACTCTGGGCCATTTTATAATTCCGCCTACTATGCCATCCTTCACCACAGCAGGTCAACAGACAATACCTGAGGCTGATAAAGTCCAAATAACCACAGCAGCTGTCATTCAGAGACCTGGGGGTGACCTCCAGAGCCAAAGCCTAAAACTGCTCAAAGGAGGTTTTGCCTGCAGGGAGCCAGGCAGGAGGTGGAGGTGGGAGGTAGAGTGAGGAGCTATGAGGAGCTGTGCCTTCACTAGACCACTACTCTAGGCAGTTTGTTGTTGTTTTTTTTTTTAACTATGCGCATATTTTACTATGATAATGATGGTTTAATGAGTGCAAAAAAAAGAAATAAGCCCTATTGGATTTCTTGCCCTGGAGGTTCTTTTCTCAGGTTTCTTATTGGTTATATCCCCTCCGCCTACCTTTTCTTCTCTACTCCAAGAGTCCCTTTTCCTTCTCCAGAACCATGCTGCAGCCCCCGCACCTCCCTCAGGTTCCCGGATACCCTGCGCCCTCAGACAGGCCTTGTTCTTCCACCATCCACAAGCTCTCTGTCTCTGTCTAGGCTGCCCCAGAAGCAGACACCAAGATGAGGGAGTGAGTGCAGGTGTTTATCGGGGAGGTGACCCCAGGAAGCACCAGTCAGGTTGCAGGGAGGGGAAGGAAGTCACTAAGGGTGTGTGTTCAGGCAAATACCACTGAGGGGGCAACTGGAACTCGGCCCCACCTAGTGCACACCCCGGCGTCAGTCCAACCATGGTGAAGGACACCAAGGTATCTGTCATTGGTGGAGGCTGCAGTGGGGCGTCAGCTCTCTGGCCTGCCACGTGCACACAATGGATGGCTGCAAAGGGAGCTCTCTGCCTTCCATACATGGACATAGGTGCCGAAGAGAACACAGGCGGCAGTCCACCTGCAGCCCCCATCACCCTGTTCCCCCAGCCCAGCGTCACCTGGAACAGCCATGGCACTAGGGTTTGTGGACCCCGGTAGTTATTTCCTGTGGCTGCTGTCACAAATGACCACAAACTGCAAACTTAAAACAACAGAGCCAAGAAGTCCAAATCCAGGTGTGAGCAGAGCAGTGCTGCCTCTGAAGGCTCAAGGGGAGGATCTCTCCCTGTCCCTGCCGGCACATCACTTAGGTCTCCGCCTTTGTTGTCACATGGCCTTCTTTTCTGTGTGTCCAAATTTCCTTCTTTTTATAAAGACAACAGTCATTGGATCAGGTACCTTCCCCCACCTAATCCTGTGCAACCCCATCTTAACTCAATCACACCTGCAAAGAGCCTATTTCCAAGTAAGGTCACATTCACAGGTACCGGGGTTAGGGCTCGAATGTAACTTGTAGGAGCATGCAACTCAACCCACAAGCATTGACTTGGGCCAGGCTCTACCCTAAGTGCTTTATATGCATTCACTCATTTAGGTCTCACACACCCTCCATGAGCAGGTACTAGTATGGTATCTGATTTACAGCTAAAGCCCAGAGAGGTGAAGTAATTAGCCCAGGATCACACAGCTAATCAGTGGCAGAGCCCAAAACCCAAATCCCACCAGTCACACCCACCCCAGCTCTAACTACTGTGCACGCTGCCTCTCCAGTTTCTCCTGCCAGCCCCTTTTCTCAGCCCTCAGTCCCTTCATCTCCATGCCTTCATCTTCCTTCCCCTTCTCATCCAAACTCTTCATCCGGTCAGTTCACAGATACATGTTGAAGGTCTTCCAGGTACCAGGTCCTGGGCAAAGTGCTAGGAAACTGAGCAAAAACAGGCTGGGCGTGGTGGCTCACACCTGTAATCCCAGCACTTTGGGAGGCCGAGCTGTGTGGATCACCTGAGGTTGGGAGTTCGAGACCATCCTGGCCAACATGGTGAAACTCCATCTCTACTAAAAATACAAAAATTAGCCAGGTGTGGTGGCGCACGCCTGTAGTCCCACCTACTGGGGAGGCTGAGGCAGGAGAATCACTTGACCTGGGAGGCAGAGATTACAGTGAGCCAAGACCATGCCATTGCACTCCAGCCTGGGTGACAGAGCGATACTGTCTTTAAAAAAAAAAAGGAGGTGCTGGGACTCTGAGCAAAAACAGGCACCTGCATTCTCCCCGTGCTGTGTGTTATGTTTCCCTCTAACTGCCTTCAAATGCTTTGGGGAATGGAGCGTTCTGTCTGGGGCAGAGACAGATGCTAATCGAATGTGTGCCAATAAAACTTTATTCATGGACACTGGATTGCATATTTTCAGATGTTATAAAATGTTATTCTTCTTTTGATGTTTTCTCCCCCACCATCTAAAAATGCAAAAATCATTTTTAGCTGGCAGGGCCGTTCAGCTGGCTAGCTTCAGCCCACGGGCCTTTGTTGGTGGACCCCACATCTGCAGCTCTTGAAAATTCTCTTCAAGCTGCTTTGTTCTTGCTACACTGCAGTCCCTTCTGCCACCCCCAGACCTCAGCCATGTTTTTTTTTTTTTTTTTACAAATTACCGCCTGCTCTTCACAGCACTCTGGGGAATTAAGGGACAGGCCTGTATGCCACAGTCACAGGTCAACTGGTCAGCACCAGATGGTGAGGAGTGATGCACTAAAGAACAGGGTTCTGGGCCGGGCACGGCGGCTCACGCCTGTAACCCCAGCACTTTGGGAAGCCAAGGCGGGAAGATCACCTGAGATCAGGAGTTCAAGACCAGCCTGGCCAACATGGCGAAACCCTGTCTCCACTAAAAATACAAAAATTGCTGGGCATGGTGGCGGTCGCCTGTAATCTCAGTTACTCGGGAGGCTGACGTAGGTGAATCACTTGAACCCGGGGGCGGAGGTTGCAGTGAGCTGAGATGGTGCCACTGTACTCCAGGCTGGATAACAAGAGTAAAACCCCATCTCAGAAAAAAACAAAAAACAAAAGAGAACGGCATGGAATGTGAGGGCAGACACCCTCCAGGCCATCTGAAAGGGGACTTGGATGGGGTAGCTTCTCCAGCAATGATATCATGGTTCAATGCATCCTACTTCCCGCAATCCAGTAAAGGCAATTAATTACAGGTTAATCACAATCCCCTATGCTAGGTCATGTGACTGAATTAATTCTAAAGGGCGACATGCCACAGTCCCAGGACACCTGTCACTGCTATCCAGCACTAGGCTCTACTGTCCGGAGCACTCTGAGGTCAGCAAACTATGGCCCACGAGCTGAATCCAGCTCACATCTTGTTTCTGTAATTAAAGTTTTATCAGCACACAGCCATACCCATTCCTTAATGTATTGTCTGTGGCTGTGTTGGAGCTACAGAAGCCTTGCTAAGTAGTTGCAGCAGAGACTCTCTGGCCCACAAAGCCTAAAGTCATTACCGTCTGGCCCTTTATAGAAAAAGCACACTGGCAGGGGCACAGTGGCTCACGCCTGTAATCCCAGCAGTTTGGGAGGCCGAGGCAGGCAAATCACCTGAGGTCAGGAGTTCGAGACCAGCCTGGTCAACATGGTGAAACCCCGTCTCTACTAAAAATACAAAATTAGTCAGGCGTGGTTACAGGCGCCTGTAATCCCAGCTACTTGGGAGGCTGAGGCAGGAGAATCGCTTGAACCTGGGAGGCGGAGGTTGTAGTGAGCCAGGATTGCGCCATTGCACTCCAGCCTGGATGACAGAGTGAGACTCCGTCTCAAAAACAAAAAAAGAAAAAAGAAAAAGAAAAGCCAACCCCAAGTCTAGAAGAGTGGGGGACCACATGTCCTTCATGTCACCCCTCCATAAGGGCTGTTCTCAGCCAGGTTCCCAGTAGATACGTGGCAGGAGTGAGGTGAAGATTGCATCTCCTGGCTAGTACCAATGTGCCACTCCATGCTGGCAGTTATAAATGGAACCACATGCCTGAGCTAACATTGTATGTCAACCTTCAGACTTGTGACAAGGGCAGGTGCCCGCATAGGAAACCTCTGCGCCATCGCTCAGCAGGGAGAGAAGAGAGCTTCGGTCGACAGAGCCAAGTATATCTTGTAAAAAAAACTGCATCCCCACTCACACACAGGTAACGAGCACCCTACAACTCACGTTTCTGTCTGTGGGGCATGGCCACACTCGTTTTAGCCCAGACGTTTCTTTTTTTTTTTTTTTTGGAGACGGAGTTTCGCTCTTATTGCCCAGGCTGGAGTGCAGTGGTGTGATCTCAGCTCATTGCAACCCAGCTCCTGAGTTCAAGCAATTCTCCTACCTCAGCCTCCCAAGTAGCTGGGATTACAGGTACCCGCCACCATACCTGGCTAATTTGTGTGTGTGTGTATTTTTAGTATAGATGGGGTTGTCCAGGCTGGTCTCGAACTCCTGACCTCGTGATCCACCCACCTCAGCCTCCCAAAGTGCTGGGATTACAGGCGTGAGCCACCATGCCCAGCCCTAGCCCAGACATTTCTTAAGATCCATGCACCAGGAGTTCAAGACCAGCCTGGCCAAGATGGTGAAACCTTGTCTCTACTAAAAATACAAAAATTAGCCGCACGTGGTGGTGGGCATCTGTAATCCCAGCTACTCAGGAGGCTGAGGCAGAGAATTGCTTGAACCTAGGAGGTGGAGGCTGCAGTGAGCCAAGATTGTGCCACTGCACTCCAGCCTGGGTGACAGAGCGAGATTCCATCTCAAAAAAAAAAGAGAATACATGTACCCAAATCAAACTCCTCAACAAAGCCTGAAGGACTGCTCAGCACTGAGACAGGTGCTCTCTGGTGCGGGGTCTCAGTACCTTGAGGCCCTACCCACCGTCCCCTGGCTCACCTGGGTTGACTGCAGCTGCACTGAGCATTAACTGTGCATGCTGACAGCGCTTCTCCAATGACTGCCTCTCTGCTTCTCACCCACTCAGGGCCTTCTCTGCAGGCTGCTCAGCCTGTCTTCAGGGCAGCTTGCAGGACTAGGGATTTAATGCCTCCAAGGCAAACCAATAAGAAATGGCAGTCATTAGACAGCTAGGCCAGCTTGCCTGCCCCTCTGTGGGGCAATTCCGAGGCCCGCTCTGCAGTTCTTCAGGGGACCCCTGGGATTAAACCTCAGTTGCCCACTGGTAACCAGATCCTTAATGCACTCAGCTGGAGCTTTCTATCTTCCCCAGGCCACAGTCCCCATTTGCCTGTACTTCCCGCCCCCAAGTTCTTGTCTCAGCATCTGCATTAGGGGAATGCAAACTTGGTATATACCCTCCAAAGACAGAGCATTTACATTCTACAATAAATGCATTAACTCACATGTCCTACCATTGGTGTTTGCTATTTATTCACCTATTAAAAGTTGGTGAAAAAAAAAGGTTTGTGACCAGGAACAGTGGCTCACACCTGTAATCCCAGCACTTTGGGAGGCCAACGTGGGCAAAATCATGAGGTCCAGGAGTTCGAGACCAACCTGACCAACATGGCGAAACCCCATCTCTCCTAAAACTACAAAAAATTAGTTAGGCCTAGTGGTGGGTGCCTGTAATCCCAGCTACTCGGGAGACTGAGGCAGGAGAATCACTTGAACCGGGGAGCAGGAGGTTGCAGTGAGCCAAGACGGTGCCATTGCACTCCAGTCCGGGCAACAGAGTAAGACTCCATCACAAAAACAAAACAAAACGAAACAAAATAAAAGTTTGCTATTTATTCACCTGTTAAAAGTTACTAACAGTGGCTTTAAAAAAAAGTTGAAGGCCGGGCACAGTGGCTCACACCTGTAATCCCAGCACTTTGGGAGGCCGAGGTGGGCGGATCACAAGGTCAGGAGATCGAGACCATCCTGGCTAACATGGTGAAACACGTCTCTACTAAAAAAAAAATACAAAAAATTAGTCGGGCATGGTGGCGGGAGCCTGTAGTCCCAGCTACTCGGGAGGCTGAGGCAGGAGAATGGCGTGAACCCAGGAGGCAGAGCTTGCAGTGAGCCGAGATCATGCCACTACACTCCAGCCTGGGAGAGAGAGTGCGAGACTCCGTCTCAAAAAAAAAAAAAAAAAGTTGAAATGATATCCTGATTTGTCCTGGAAATAATCACAGAGAGGGGCCACTTGCTTGTTAAGATCACCTAAATACCATGTCCTGTGTATTATAAAAATAATCTTCTATATACCATGTCTATAATGTGTGCCATATTCTAGTACAATTTTCTGAATATATATCCCTCTCCACTGTCATATTGTGAGTTGCATGAGGAGGGAACACAGGAAAAACCCCTATTTCACATGGTTAACTTCCAAAATACCAGCCTTCTGGACCAGTCTCGGATCCTTTTTGCATGTCCAGGGGAAAATACTGTAGCTCCACAAATAAAAGAGAGGGTCAGTAGTGGTGGCTCTCACTTGTAACTCCAGTACTTTTAGAGGCTGAGGCTGGAAAGATCACTTGAAGCCAGGAGTTTGAGACCAACCTGGACAACACAGTGAGACTCTGTCTCTATAAAAAGTTTTTTTTTTTGAGACAGAGCCTTGTTCTTGTCACCCAGGCTGGAGTGCAGTGGCATGATTTTGGCTCACTGCAACCTCCGCCTCCTAGGCTCCCAGGTTCAAGTGATTCTCCTACATCGGCCTCCTGAGTAGCTGGGATTACAGGTGCCCACCACCACACCTGGCTAATTTTTGCACTTTTAGTAGAGATGGGGGTTTCTCCATGTTGGCCAGGCTGGTCTCAAACTCCTGACCTCAGGTGATCTGCCCACCTCGGTCTCCCAAGATGCTAGGATTATAGGCGTGAGCCATCGTACCCAGCCTATAAAAGTTTAAAAATTAGCTGGGTGTGGTGGCACATGCCTGTAGTCTCAGCTACGTGGGAGGCTGAGGCAGGAGGATCTCTAGAGCCTGGGAGGTTAAAGCTGCAGTGAGCTGTGATCATGTCACTGTGCTCTAGCCTGGATGACATAGTGAGACCCTATCTCTTACAAAATTTAAAAAAGAATGAAAGAAAGGGAAAAAATAAATAAATGACCAAAGAAAAGAAATCAGGATAAGATAGCTTCGTGAATGCAACCAGAGTGGTGGGTGCCAGTGAGGCTGGAGTCCCGGGTCAGTGCTGTGAGTGTGAGTATGACTTTCCCTCTTGTCTAGTAGCTTGATGCATTAATGGCCTCAACTCAGGCCCATGGAGCCCTCCAGGGCCCTTCCACTCCAGGGCCATGAGTAGAGCATAAAGTAGGTGAAGAAGGACTAAGAGAGTGCAAAGGAAGGGGTGACTCAGGACACTTCACAGCCTCTGGGCTCATCTGTGTGGCCTGCTTTGGCTAATGAGATTTCAGCAGACTTAAGACATGCAGAGGCTCAGAGAAGCCCTTGGCATTTCTGCATGCCTCTTGACCTCCTGGCCACAAGAACATGCCCAGACTGACCTGCTTCAGGAGGAAAAATACATAAAGCAGGCAGAGCTGTCTCAGGCTTCCCAGCAGTGACCTCTTAGATCAGCCCAGAGTTGGCCAACCCCCAGGCATATAAGCAAGCCCAGCAGAAGCCCCCACAGACCTGCACACCCGTGAGCTAGATACATACGTATTGTTCTAAGCCACGGGGGTTTGTGGATATTTGTTACACAGCATTACGGTGGTCATGAATAACTGATACATCTTCCTTGTCTAAAAATCACACTTAGAGACAAGATGCCTGCACCATGGGTTTTGCAGTCAAACGCTGTACAAACAGTGGCACATGACAGTGAAAACTGCATACCTCTTCCATGGATCTAACAGAGACTCCTTCCTCCACCAAACTTCAGTCAGGTTCCTCCGAGTCCTCTTCTCAGCTAGGCCTTGATGTCGGCCTCCCCCAGCCCTTCACCTGCCCAAGCCAGTTTTAGCAAAAGAATCCTGCTCAGTTTATCAAGAATCCTCCCACCCTTGATATCTGATCAAGTTCTCCTTTCCCCACCCTTGATATCTAAGTCCTTGGTCTGCCTTTAGTGAGAATCCTACGAAACCAGTCAAGCAAGACTCCGCCTACCCTGGTTGTGGAATCAAGTTCCTCTGAGTCATGTTCCCTCTACTCACTCCCTCACTCCAGCTATCAATGCCTCGCTGTCCCTGTTGTGTGCAGAGTGGAGCTCAACCTCTCTGCCCTCTTCAGCAGTCTTCACCCCTGTTGCAAGAGTCTTGAATAAAGTTCTCCTTGGCATTTTTAACAAGTATCTGGTGAATAATTTTTCTAATACAGAGCTAAGCCTTCATAGCCATACCTCCTAAGTAGATCTTCCAGTACCAGAAAGACATCCAATTCTGGAGCCTCTGGGCAATCAGAAAATTGTCACCGCCAATGTGATAATGAGACTCATCCATTTATTCATTTCTGCTATGAGCGTTTATGGAGTGTCTGCTCTACAAAACAAACAGGAAGAGGACATGGCTGCGGCAGGCATGGACAGTGGGGTGTGTCCCACTCCAGCACGCCATGAGTATAAAGCGAGTGAAGAAGGACTAAGAGAGTGCGAAGGAAGGGGTGACTCAGGACACGTCACAGAAGGGGAGACGGTGGAGCTGGGGCTCCAGCCAATCGTTTCAGTGATTAGAGAATAAGGTTTCCAAGAGAAATTCTGCGAGGGAGGAGGAGACTGAGGAGACAAGCAGCACGGACCACGTGCTACAGTGTGACAGCATGAGGGACACCAGCACTCAGAGCGCCTGCTTTTAGGATCCCAGAGGCAGGGTCATATTTTAGGACAAGAACAATGAGTCACTCCAGATGCCTTCCAAATCAATCCCAAAGGAGAAGAAAGAAAATGATGGTGGGGGGTGGGGGGGAATTGCAAAACAGACAGCTATAGGGTACTTCTCCCAAGTCAGTACTGCAGGGCATTGCAATGAGCCATCAATTACAAAGTGAAGTGCTCAAGACCCCAAGGCCTTTGCAGGTGGCACAGTCCCCAAATGCTCCGGAAGCAATATTTTCAGAAGGACCCACTTCTCAGCCTCTTTGGATATCCACACAGTGAGAAATATCTATCCATCAGTTTCCTCCAGGCCAAATTTTCCCCTTTCTGCTACCCCGTCAACTTACCCCCTCACACAAACCTTGTTTCCCTTTATGTTAAACAATGTTTTTAATTATAAAAGCCATGGTGTTTGTGAATGAAAAAAATGGAAAATCAGAGAAAGCACAAAAAAGAAATGAAAATTGTCCATTGTTTCACCACCCAAGCCTGATCGCTAATATTTTGGTGGATTTTCTTTCAGTCTTTCCTTGAGGCATAGTTGTGTTGGTAATCATGTGATGCATTTAATTTTGGATCTAGCTCTTATGACTTAACACTATAACTTACAGGGCTGGGCACGGTGGCTCACGCCTGTAATCCCAGCACTTTGGGAGGCCAAGGCGGGTGGATCACAAGGTCAAGAGTTCAAGACCAGCTTGACCGACATGGTGAAACCCTGTTTCTACTAAGAATACAAAAATTAGCCAGGCATGGTGGTGCACGCCTGTAATTCCAGCTACTTGGGAGGCTGAGGCAGAAGAATCGCTTGAACCTGAAGGCGGAGGTTACAGTGAGCCAAGATCACTCCACCGCACTCCAGCCCAGGCGACAGAGTGAGACTCCCATCTCCAAAACAAAAAATATTGTATCTTATAGATTCCGTTTTATGATTAGTGTGGCTAGTGTGCAGTTTGACATCCTATATGGTGTAAGTCTGAGCTTGTTGCCACATAAAATTTCATCAAATGTTTTTATGTTGCTTTGTATTCATCATAAATATGTATTTTTTAAGACAGGGTCCCACTCTGTTTCCCAGGATCAAGTACAGTGGCGCAATCATAGCTCACTGCAGTTTTGAACTCCTGAACTCCAGCAGTCCTCCTGCCTAAGTCTCCTGAGTAACTGGCACAAGTCACCGCATCCTGCTAACTTTTTAAAAAATATTTTGTAGAGATGGGGGTCTTGCTGTGTTGCCCAGGCTGATCTTGAACTCCTGGCCTCAAGGGATCCTCCCACCTGGGCCTCTTAAAGTGCTGGGATTACAAACATGAGCCACCACACCCAGCTGTAAACACCTTTTTAAAGACAACAGAATCATCTATGGATAATGCTTCTGCGAACATATTTGTGCATGATAATCTTTATTTAGAAATACTTCCTTGAGCTAGACTCCCAGAAGTGAAATCAGAAGGCCAAGGGGCATAAACATTTTTTAGGTAGGACAGTAAAGCATAGACTTTAGAGGACTGCCTGGGTTCAAATCCCACTTACGTTGCTACCCGGTGATCTTTGGCAAACTACTGTGTGGCAGACGCACCTGACAGCAATCACTGAAGCATCGTCTGAGAATAACCTTGTGGTCTAAGAAGAATGTGAGTTCAGAGTCCTAAGCGAAGGAATCCAGGAGTGGCCAACCCCTTATCTAAGAAGGACACCCAAGTCCCCAGCCATCCCGTGGAATGCAAGCTGTACAGGGGGTCAAGCCTCTTTGTGTGGGTTAAATGGAGGTTGCTAGGTGGAAGGTGCTAAGTGAAAATGCTATATCAACTACATGCTTTTCACAAATGGTAGTAGTTCTCCTGCCAACCTGCCACCACTGGACTGTCCCTGTATATAAGTCCCCCCAATAAACCCTATGTCTCCTTCGCTGTCTCCAGGTCACTTCTTCAGCTCTCAGACACAATGTCATCCCTACTGGAGTCCATAGGGGTTCAGCACAGCTACTTAAATGTTCTTTGCCTCTCTCTCTTCCACTGTAAGATGGGGATGATGATAACAGTCCATCTGATACAGAAGCCAGAAAGAAATTCTTTAGGCAGTTAATGAGGGTAAGAGAGTCCTCGGCAAGGTTTCTCTTTTAATAAAAAGCAGCCCCCAAGTCATTTCTTTTCTAACAAAGAGCAGCCTGAAAAATCAAGCTGCAGACATAGAAAAGCAAGCTAGAAGCTTGCACAGGTGAATGGCGGCAGCTGTGCTAACAGAAGAGGGCTACCTAGTGTCTCAGGCATCTGTGTGAAGAGACCACCAAACAGGCTTTGTGTGAGCAACAAGGCTGTTTATTTCATCTGGGTGCAGGCGGGCTGAGTCTGAAAAGAGAGTCAGCAAAGGGTGGTGGATTATCATTATCATAGATTTTGGGATAGGCGGTGGAGTTAGGAGTAATGTTTTGCAGGCAGAGGGTGAATATCACAAAGTTCATTCTCAAGGGTAGGGAGAATTACCAAGAATCTTCTCAGGGGTGGGGGAGATTACAAAGTACACGATCAGTTAGGGTGGGGCAGAAACAAATCACAGTGGTGGAATGTCATCAGTTAAGGCTATGTTCACTTCTGTGGATCTTCAGTTGCTTTGGGCCATCTGGATGTAAACATGCAAGTCACTGGGGATATGATGGCTTAGCTTGGGCTCAGAGGCCTGACATTCCTGTCTTCTTATATTAATAAATAAAACGAAATAGTGGAAAAGTGCTGGGGTGGCAAAAATTTTTGGGGGTGGTATGGAGAGATACGAGGCGATGTTTCTCAGGGCTGCTTCGAGCGGGATTAGGGGGCGACATGGGAACACGGAGTGGGAGAGATTAAGCTGAAGGAAGATTTTAGGGTAAGGGATGATATTGTGGGGTTGTTAGAAGGAGCATTTGTCATATAGAATTATTGGTGATGGCCTGGATGTGGTTTTGTATGAATTGAGAAACTAAGTGAAAGACACAGGGTCCAAATAAGAGAAGGAAAAACACAGGTATTAAAAGACTAAGAATTGGGGGCACCCAGGACATCCAATTACACAATGTCCAAGGGGGTTCAGCACAATTATTTGCTTGGTTGGCGAGTTTTTGGGCTCTATCCTTGAGTTTTTTTATGTTGTCATATACCAGGCCAGATTGATTTAGGTAAAAACAATACTCTTCATTTAAAAATATAGAGTCCCCCCACTTTTTTTAAGCAGTCAGTAAGTCAGGGCCTCAGCGATTTTGGAGGAAAGAGAAATGCAAAGCCAGCAAATGTTTGTTAAAGAAGGAATGGAAACAGTTAGGAGAGAGTGAGTTTGATAGGGTGGTGGAGATAGCTGGGGAGAGGTAGAGGGTGGCATAAGAACAGGAACCAGAATAAGAGTGAGTATAAAAGTAAAGAATAGGACTTCATCAGGTTGAAAGTATTGGAGGGTACCGTGCCACTGAAGATCTTCTATCCACTTCAAGAGAGACTTAAGGGTGGTGATTTGAGGTAAAACCAGGAGCCACTAAATACCAAGAGCCTGAGAAACTGCTTGGGCGATTTGACTGATAAAGGCTGGTCCCTTATCGGACTGTATAGAGGTGGGAAGGCCAAACCAAGGACTTACGTCTGACAGAAGGGAAGAAATAACTGTGGTGGCCTTCTCAGACGCTGTGGGAAAGGCCTCTAACAATTCAGTGAAAGTGTCTACCCAGACCAAGAGGTACTTTAGTTTCCTAACTCGGAGCATGTGAGTAAAGTCAATTTGCCAGTCCTGGGCAGGGGCAAATCCCCAAGCCTGATATGTAGGGAAGGGAGGGGCCCTGAACAATCCCTTAGGAGTAGTAGAATAGCAGATGGAACACTGAGAAGTGATTTTCTTAAGACAGATTTCTACGATGGAAAGGAAATGAGAAGTTCTAAGAGGCAGGCTAGCGGCTTGTAACCTACATGGAAGAGGTTATGAAATGACGATAGAATAGAATGGGCCTGTGAGGCTGGAAGGAGATATTTTCCTTGACCAAAGAACCATTTGCCTTGTGTGGGAAGAGATTGATAGGTGGAAGTTTCAGTGGGAGAGTAGGTGGGAGTGACTGATGAGGAGGAGAAAAACTGGTCGTGAGGGACAGAAGTTGGAATGCTAAGCTGCTTCTTTAGCTACCTTGTCAGCATAAGCATTGCCCTGATCAATGGGATCTGATGTCTTTTGATGTCCCTTGCAGTGAATGACTCCAGCTTCCTTTGGAAGTAAAGCGGCCTTGAGAAGAGTTTTTATTAAAGATGGAGATTAAAGTTTTTATTAATGATGCAGGACCTTTGCATAGTGATGAAACCTCTTTCTGCCCATATAACAGCATGGTGGTGCAGGATATGGAAGGTATATTTAGAGTCAGTATAAATATTGACACATAATTTTTTGCAAGAGTGATGGGTCAAGTTAAGGCAATGAGTTCGGCTTGCTGAGAGGTAGTGAAGGGGGGCAGAGCAGTAGCCTCAATGATAGACGTGGAAGATACTATAGCATAGCCTGCATTTGCTGTTGTGTGGCGATTAGGCCTGGTGGAACTGCCATCAATAAACTAGGTGTGATTGGGGTGAGGAACAGGAAAGAAGGAAACATGGGGAAATGGAGTGAATGTCAGGTATATCAGAGAGATACAGTCATGGGGGTCAGGTATGGTATCAGGAATAATGTGGGAGGCCGGATTGAAGTCCGGGCCAGGAATAATGGTAACTGTGGGAGACTCAACAAAGAGTGAGTATAGCTGAAGGATCCTGGGAGCAGAAAGTGTATGTGTCAGGTATGAGGAAGAAAACAGATTTTGGAAGTTATGAGAACTGTAGAGAGTGAGGTGAGCATAGCTTGTGATTTTGAGGGCCTCTAAAATTATTAAAGCAGCGGCAGCCACCACACGGAGATATGAGGGCTACGCGAAAACAGTAAGGTCAAGTTTGGACAGAAAGGCTACAGGGCGTGGTCCCGGCTCTTGTGTAAGAATTCCAACCACACAGCCCTGCACTTTGGCTGTGTGTAATGAAAAAGGGTTGGGATGAGTTAGGGAGCGCTAGCGTGGGGGCAGCTTCTAGGGCTGTTTTTAAGGAATGGAAGGAGGAGTGGGGAAAGGATTTAGGATCTATGGGATCAGCTAGGTTTCCTTTTGTGAGTTTATATAATGGTTTTGTTAGGACGGCAAAACCAGGTATCCAAAGGCGAAAGTATCCAACCATGTCTAGGAAGGAAAGGAGTTGTTGTTTTGTAGAAGGTGTTGGGGTTTGAGAGATCAGTTGGACGCAATCAGCAGGGAGAGCACGTATGTTTTTATGAAGAATTCTGCCAAGGTAGGTAATGGATGGAGAAGAAATTTGAACTTTGGAGGGGGATACCCGATATCCTTTGGAGAATAAATGTTGAAGGAGCAGGAGGGTGTCTAGTTGAGAAGATTCAAAGGAGGGGCTACAAAGTAGAAGGTCATCAATATATTGAATAAGGTGAGAATCGGAGGCGTGGAAAGAAAGTAAATCATGAGAAAGAGCTTGGCCGAAGTAATGAAGACTTTCTCTGAAGCCTTGCGGCAGCACAGCCCATGTAAGCTGCTGGGACTGATGGGTGTCAGGGTCAGACCAGGTAAAAGCAAAGAGAGGATGGGACAAGGGGCACAGGGGAATAGTGAAAAAAGCATCTTTAAGATCAAGAACAGAACAGTGAGTTTTGGAGGAAGGTATTGAGGACAAAAGAGTGTATGGGTTGGGCACTACATGGTTGAAAAAGTAAAGTAATTTGGTTGATAAGGCACAGATCCTGAACTAACCTGTAAGACTTGTCTGGTTTTTGGACAGGTAAAATGGGGGAATTGTAAGGAGAGTTTATAGGTTTTAGAAGCCCATGCTGTAGCAGGCGAGTGATAACAGACTTTAATCATTTTAAAGCGTGCTGCAGGATGGGATATTGGCATTGAGTGGGGTAAGAGTGATTCGGTTTTAATGGGATGGTAAGGGGTACATCATTTGTCACCAAGGAGGGAGTAGAGGTATCCTACACTTGTGGATTAAGGTGGGGAGATACAAGGAGAGGATGTGAAGGAGGTTTTGAACTGGGGAAAAGGGCAGCAATGAGGTGTGACTTTAGCCTAGGAATAGTCAGGGAAACAGATAATTCAGTTAAAATGCCTTGACCTAATAAGGGAGCTGGGCAGGTGGGGATAACTAAAAAAGAGTGCATAAAAGAATATTGTCCAGGTTGGCACCAGAGTTGGGGAGTTTTAAGAGGTTTAGCAGCCTGGCCGTCCATACTCACAACAGTTATGGAGGCAAGGGAAACAGGCCCCTGAAAAGAAGGTAATGTGGAGTGGGTAGCCTCCGTATGGATTAAACAGGGGACGGACTTACCCTCCACTGTAAGAGTTACCCAAAGCATCTGTGATGGTCCAGGGAGCTTCTGAGGTGATCGGGCAGTGTTCAGCTGCTAAGCCGAGGAGATCTGGGAAGAAGACATTCAGAGCCTTGGGTCAGCTGGACACTCCAATTTCCAGTGGAGTCCCGCACAGATGGGACCCGGCTTAGGTAGAATCCCAGGCTGCGGGCATTCCTTGGCCCAGTGGCCAGATTTCTGGCACTTGAAGTAAGATCCTGGGGGAGGAGGTCCTGAAGGAACACCTGACTGCTGTGGCTTAGGCATTTTAAAGTTTTTGTGTGCTGGAGATATAGCTGGGGTTTCTCTCACAGCAGAGGCAAATAATTGCAACTCTTCTCTATTATTGTACACCTTGAAGGTGAAGCTAATTAAGTCCTGTTGTGGCGTTTGAGGGCCGGAATTTAATTTTTGGAGTTTTTTTCTAATGTCAGGAGCTGACTGGGTGATGAAATGCATATTAAGAATAAGGTGGCCTTTTGGCCCCTTGGTCTAGGGCAGTAAAGCGTCTAAGGGTTGTTGCCAAACGGGCCATGAACTGGGTTAAGTTCTTATATTTGATTTAAAAAAAAAAAAAAAGCCTAAATGCTAACTGATTTGGGAGAGGTCAGATAGAGAAAAAAGGAGCGTTAACCTTGACCATGGCTTCAGCTCCAGCCACCTCTCTAAGAGGAAATTGTTGGGCAGGTGGGGAAGAGCTAGTCGCAGAACGAAACTGTAAACCGGATCAGGTGTGAGGAGGGGAGGTGATAGAAGGATTATAGGGTGAGGGAGCAGAGGCTGAGGAAGAATTGGGACCTGGCTGGGCCTGGCGAGGAGCAGCCTGGGGAGAAGGGGAGATGTCAGATGAGTCTGTGGAAAAGAAGGATTCAGAGGACTCAGCGCTTGGGGTGGAGACTGAAGAACAGACCAGGAGAGAAAGAAGAAAGATTTGGGATGAGTCTCACTGGGAGCGGAGACTAGGGAGGGACCAATGCGTAAAAGAATGCCTGGACGTCAGGCACCTCAGACCACTTGCCCATTTTTTGACAAAAATTATCCAGATCTTGTAGGATAGACAAATCGAAAGTGCCATTCTCTGGCCACTTGGAACTACTGTCGAGTTTGTACTGGGGCCATGCGGTGTTGCAGAAGAAAATAAAACCCTTAGATTTTAGGTCAGGCCAGAGTTGAAGAGGTTTTAAGTTCTTGAGAACACAGGCTAAGGGAGAAGGAGGAGGAATGGAGGGTGGAAGGTTGCCCACAGTGAAGGAGGTAAGTTTAAAAAGAAGGGTAGAGACACGGAGAAGGGAGTGGGGAGCAGCCCTGGGCTGCAATGTGGGTGAGCAGCCAAAGCAGGCGTCCCCGCAATTGACTTGCCACCAAGGGAATGTGGGTGAATGACCAAGGCAGGCGTCCCCGCGGAGATCAGGCACCAGTGGAGTGTGGGTGAATAATCAGGCAGGCGTCCCCGCAATGATTAAACACCAAGGGAAGGCTGCCTTCCCGAGTCCGTGACCGGCGCTGGAGTTTTGGGTCCACTCATTTTTGGTCCACAGTTTTGGGTCCACCATATCCTCACTCATTTTTGAGTGAGGATAAAATGTGCCTCCTTTGTCTCTACCAGAAAATGAAAGGAATTGAAATTAAGAGAACGAAGAGATTGAAGGGTGGCGCCAAGATTGAAAGGAGAAACAGGTTGAGGAATAATGAGAGAGGTTGAAGAGAGTAAAAAGAGGTCGCTTACCCGATTTAAAATCGGTGAGATGTTCCTTGGGCTGGTGGGTCTGAGGACCCGAGGTCGTAGGTAGATCTCTTCATGGAGTGAGGGTGAGGACAGGGGACTGGTCTCCCGAAGGAATCCTGCTGACCTGGGTCTTCAGCACCAAATGTCTCACGTGTCCGTGTGAAGACCACCAAACAGGCTTTGTGTGAGCAACAAGGCTGTTTATTTCACCTGGGTGCAGGCGAGCTGAGTCCGAAAAGAGAGTCAGCAAAGGGTGGTGGATTATCATTAGTTCTTACAGGTTTTGGGATAGGCGGTGGAGTTAGGAGCAATGTTTTGTGGGCAGGGGGTGGATCTCACAAAGTACATTCTCAAGGGTGGGGAGAATTACAAAGAACCTTCTTAAGGGTGGGGGAGATTACAAAGTACACGATCAGTTAGGGTGGGGCAGAAACAAATCACAATGGTGGAATGTCATCAGTTAAGGCCATTTTCACTTCTTTTGTGGATCTTCAGTTGCTTCCGGCCATCTGGATGTATACGTCCAGGTCACAGGGGACATGATGGCTTAGCTTGGGCTCAGAGGCCTGACACCTAGGAGCCAGGCATATCCAACATGGAGGCTTCCCTTTTCTTTGTCACCATGTGTGCAGTAAGGGAACAGGCAACACGGCACTGGCCAGGTAGAGAACACATCTGTATAAAAATAGATTAAGATGGGATAGCCAGCTTCTTTGCATGCTATGTAAATGGAACACTTGATCCAACCAATCTTTTGCATCCTATGTACATCAGACACCACCCCCTCAAGCTCATCTATAAAACCAACGGCATCTTGCCGGGAACCGGGAAACCTGTTCAGGACCCCTTCCTCTGCACGAGGGAGCTTTCCTCTTTCTTTTGCCTATTAAACTTCTGCTTTTAAATTCCCTCTTGCCAGTCTGCATCCTTGATATCCTTGGACAAGCCTTGGGTATGTACTTCAGACAATGGGGGTTGTTGTCAGGATTAAGTGAGATAATATATATAAAATGTCACAAGTAGTGTGAGTGAGCCCTCAACAAATGTTCACATTTACGTTTGGGATTATTACCATAATTATTATTGTCTTCATCACTGCTCTGATATTTATTGATTTATACATTTATATGTTTATATAATTATCGTGTATATGTTTACAATATGTCTACATATTATTTATATACATTAATATTTATATATGTTGAATATATTTATGCCAAAAAACATATTTCCGTTAGAATCTCGTTCACTGCAACAGCATTGCATATTATTTTATTTTCTTCTTTGCTGATTTGATGACCAAATATTTTAATTTGCATTTCTTTGAATCCAATTTAGGTTGACCTTTTAAAAGGTGTGTTTCATATTTTTCATGGTTTATGTTTGTTTTGTCAATTTTCTGTCCATATTCTTGGCCTACTTATGTATGGAGGTTGCTAGGTGGAGGGTGCTAAGTGAAAATGGTATATCAACTACATGCTTTTTACCAATGGCAGTGGTTCTCCTGGCCAGCCTGCCACCACTGGACTGTCCCTGTATGTAATCTCCCCAGTAAACCCTGTGTCTCCTTCGCTGTCTCCAGGTCAATTCTTCAGCATTTCTATCTCTTCCCAAACTCATACTGTCAGAGGCGTTCCAACCAGAGCAACTCCATCTTGAATAGGAACTGGGTAAAATATGGCTGAGACCTACAAGGCTCCATTCCCAGGAGGTTAGACATCATTAGTCACAGCATGAGAAAGGAGGTCAGCAGGACTGGAACCACAGAAACAGGTCATAAAGACCCTGCTGATAAAACAGGATGTGGTAAAGAAGCCAGCTGAAACCCACCAAAACCTAGATGGTGATGAAAGTGACCTCTGGTCATCCTCACTGCTCATTATATGGTAATTATAACGCAATGGCATGCTAAAAGACACTCCTACCAGCATCATGATAGTTTATAAATGCCACAGCAACATCAGGAAGTTACCCTATATAGTCTAAAAGGAGAGGAACCCTCAGTTCCAGGAATTGCCTGCCCCTTTCCCAGAGAACTCATAAATAATCCACCCCTTGTTTAGCATATAATAACAAAATAACCATAAAAATGGCCAGCCAGCGACCCTGGGTGCTGCTCTATCTATGGAGTAGCCATTCTTTTGTTTCTTTGCTTTTCCAATAAACTTGCTTTCACTTTATGGACTCGCCCTGAATTATTTCTTGCATGAGATCCAAGAACCCTCTCTTGGGGTCTGCATTGGGATCCCTTTCCAGTAACAGTACCTTCATTAAAATATTCCTGATGTGAGCACATCTGTTCTTTGCCAGGCAGAGTGGGAGGCCCTGGGGATAGAATGGAGACAGGGAGGGATAAACAGGCATTCAATTGCAACCTGTCTTGAGGTGTAGGTGCCATGAGGTTATTTGAAAGGGGGATCTTTCCAGTCTGGGGGATGGATGCAGGCTGCCCTGACAAGGTGATGCTGGGCTGAGAGACCTGAAGCAGGTAAAAGGTGACAGAGAGAGGCAGAAGAAGAGGTGTGAGCGAGAGAGAGCTCAAACCACAATCATAGAAACCAGACAGTTGCCACAAAATACATGAAAGTGCTTCCGAATTCTCAGGCAGCTAGGCCTTCTAAAGAAATGTACTAATGGCTGGGTGCGGTGGCTCATGCCTGTAATCCCAGCACTTTGGCAGGCCGAGGCAGGAGGATCACCTGAGTCAGGAGTTCGAGATTAGCCTGGCCAACATGGGGAAACCCTGTCTCTACTAAAAATACAAAAATTAGCTGGGTGTGGTGGCACACACCTGTAATCCCAGCTACTCAGGAGGCTGAGGCAGGAGAATTGCTTGAACCAGGGAGGTGGAGGTTGCTGTGAGCCGAGATCGCGCCATTGCACTCCAGCCTGGGTGACAGAGCCAGACTCCATCGCAAAAAAAAAAAAAAAAAAGAAAGAAAGAAAGAAAGAAAGGAATGAAGAAAAAGAAATATAATAATAATAATAACGGCTCGGCTCTTTCTGGAAGCTGTGTGTAATCCAATTAGTTCTCTCCAAGGAAAGACAAATGTACCAGGAGAGATTGGGCCGTAGCCTCACCAGCGACCGAACTCTGCTTCTTGTCTATTTCCTCTTCAATTGTTTCAGTCAACAGGACATTCCCTTGTGCTTCCAAAGTTCCCAGAAATGCGGCTTTTGACTTCTATGTTACACCTAACCACCTATTTTAGGATCAGCCCCAGTGGCTGGAAATCAGCTCACACTGGAACTTCTAGGAAAGATTTACTATTGGCTGGTAGGAAACACAAGGGCTTTCAACTTTCAGCCAAAATTTCCTCCTTTTCTAAATGCTCAAAACTGACTGTGAGGGTCAAGATTTTCTCCAAAATATGCAATGTTAATTCCATGTATCATATGGTTTCCAATAAATAATGTTGGAATGTTCCCCACTGTTAACTAGACCCTCAGATATTCAAGGGTCCTCTCCTGAAACCATTTCCAAGTCTGTTGGAATGTTTGAATTAACATAAGAAAATAATCCAAAGGCTTAACTCCCAACCAGAAATGCAAACAATATAATAGAAAAAGCTGGGCTTGGTGGCTCACGCCTGTAATCCCAGTACTTTGGGAGGCTGAGGCAGGTGGATCACGAGGTCAAGAGATTGAGACAATCTTGGCCAATATGGTGAAACTCCGTCTCTAGTAAACATACAAAACTTAGCTGAGCGTGGCAGTATGTGCCTGTAGTCCCAGCTACTCGGGAAGCTGAGGCAGGAGAATCGCTTGAACCTGGAAGGAAGAGGTTGCAGTGAGCCGAGATCCCACCACTGCACTCCAGCCTGGCAATAGAGTGAGACTACGTCTCAAAAAAAAAAAAGGAAAAAAAAAAAGAAAAAGAAAATAAATGGGAGGGCATTTCCCTAGGACAGTCTTTGTTACTGCACTAAAAGGAAAAGCAGATGAAGGGATGTCAGGTTGAGAGAATCTACCAGCACCTGATCCATCCTGTAGTTTTGAGCTATTCTCCATCCTCTACCTTTTGTACCTTACCCATTACCCTTTAAATTATTTGAGGGCAAAAGTCTTTGAGTTGTCCTCAGGATGGAGACCAAATCAAAGGCCCCTCTTCCACCACTTTGACAGGGAGAAATTAAGCTCTGGTCCCACAACTGGTAGCACAAAACCAGAATGTTTTAGGGTAATTGCCTCACATAGAGTAAAAGTTAATTAACTGATTAGTCAAATATGAGAAGGGCTTCCTGCTCCGTTTGTTCAGAATGCTCCCAGTTGCCATAGCACAATCAATAAGTCGAAAAGTATTTTTTCAGCTGGTTCTGTATTAAGTGCTCAGAGGCACAGCGAAAAAAAAAAAAAATCGCCTTGCCTGCCAAGAGCCCATAGTTTATTTGGTTTAAATGGTCTGAAATTGTCTCTTCAAAAAGTCAGTGTCATAGGGAGAAAAGGTGGAGGGATAAGATTAAAAGAAACAGAACCACCAAACACACTGAGATAAACTTCCTTGGTTCTTGGTTTGAAAAAAAGAGGTAAGAAATACATTTTGTGAACAATTGGAGAAAGTTGAATATTAGATGATATTAGGGAATTGTTGCAATTTTTATAACATGTTACGACGATTTTGTGATTCTGCAGGAGAAAGTCATTATTCACAGAAGATGCACACGAAACCGCCTTTGCAGAATTATGACTGAAACAGTGAAAGAGATCTGACTTAGCTGACTCCATCTTGCTTCTAATCTCCAAGCTGTCTTTGTTCATTCCTGGGCGTAGGCTGAACTAATGGTGGGAGAAACTTTGTAGTTCATAGTTTAAACAAAGATGGTAACAGCCTTTTTCCCAAAGCAGATCTCCTTCTTGCCTGGGGACTAGACTAACATTAGCCCCAGGATTAGACATTACAGTTTAGGAGTCATGCAGCTGGAGGCTACAAGATTCTGACCCTCCCTAAAGTGCTCCTAAGATTAGTGCTTGAGACATTTTGCAGACCCTGCACTTGATGGCTCAGCTGGCACCACCCAGATGCATAAACTGGCTCATCTGATCTTGTGGCCCCCACCCAGGAACTGACTCAGGGTAAGACAACTTTGACTCGCTATGATTTCATCTCTGACCAATCAGCACTCCTGGCTCACTGTGATTTCATCTCTGACCAATCAGCACTCCTGGCTCACTGGCTTCCCCCAACCCACCAAGTTATCCTTAAAAACTCTGCTCCCTGAATGTTCCGACAGAATGATTTGAGTAATAATAAAACTCAGGTCTCCCGCACAGCTGGCTCTGCATTAATTACTCTTTCTCTAATGCAATTCCCCTGTCTTGATGAATCAGCTCTGTCTAGGCAGTGGGCAAGGTGAATCCCTTGGGTGTTCACCTTGCTAAGGAAGTATTTAGGGGTGAAGACTCATGATGTCAGCAATTTGCTTTCAAATGATTGAGCAAATAATATATAAACACAGATACGTGAGGTGGGTGGATAGATAGATAGAGATAATAGGTCATAAAGCAAATAGGGCAAAATGTTAACAATTGCTAAATCCAGCTGGTAGATACATGGAGCTCACCTTTCTCTATGTTTAAAACTGTTCATAATATAAAGTGTTATCTATCAAACTGATTGTTTATATTAATTATGAGATATAATATTGCTAGCACGATACTCTCACTGGAGGATATGTCATCCAAGCTTTTTAAAAGTCTACCTGCTCAGATGGCTGGGAGCGGTGGTGCATGCCTGTAATATCAGCACTTTAGGAGGCTGAGGCAGGAGGATCATGAGTTCAGGAGTTCGAGACCAGCCTGACCAACATGGTGAAACCCCGTCTCTACTAAAAATACAAAAATTAGCCGGGCGTGGTGGCGCACGCCTGTAATCCCAGCTACTCAGGAGGCTGAGGCAGTAGAATCACTTGAATCTGGGAGGTGAAGGTTGCAGTGAGCCAAGATCGTGCCACTGCACTCCAGCCTAGGTGTCAGAGTGAGACTCTGTCTCAAAAAAAAAAAAATCTACCTATTCAGATTGGCATTGTGTGAGAAAACCATTCTTTCTTCTGGGGAAACAGGTCGTCTGTTATTAAAGATATATAATAACAACTACAATTAATGCGTTGCTATTTTCAAACTTTTTATATACAATATATCATCTAGATCAGGGGTTGGCAAGTTTTTCTATAAAGGTATATCTAGTAAATGGCTTTGTAGGCCAGTCTCTGTCACAAACATTCAACTCTGTCCTTGTGGTGTGGTTATGGCTATGCTCCAATAAAACTTTATTTGCAAAATAGGTGCCAGACTAGATTTAGTCCAAGGACTGTAATTTGCCAGCCCCTGATTTAAATCCTCTCAATTATGGGTAGGTACTATTTTCATCCCCAGTTCACAGATGAAGAAACCAAAGCTCTGCAAGGTTGGTACTTGTTCAGCCAGTTGAGTGATAAAATTGGCATTCAAGTCAAGTCCAGTGTTCCTTTTTTTTTTTTTGGTGGGGAGGCAGGAACGGAGTTTCGCTCTTGTCACCCAGGATGGAGTGCAATGGCATGATCTTGGCTCACCACGACCTCTGCCTCCCAGGTTCAAGTGATTCTCTTGCCTCAGCCTCCTGAGTAGCTGGGATTACAGGCATGCACCATCACGTCTGGCTAATTTTGTATTTTTAGTAGAGACGGGGTTTCTCCATGTTGGTCAGGCTGGTCTCAAACTCCCAACCTTGGGTGATCCGCCCACCTGGGCCTCCCAAAGTGCTGGAATTACAAGAGTGAGCCACTGCGCCCAGCCTCAAGCCAATGTTCTATTTCCACTATATCACATCTCAACAAACAAAACTGCCACACTGTCCCCCATTTTACACGTGCCATTTTACACGTCTACCAGCAATATATATTTGATCCAGTCTCTCTGCATCCTTACCAGCATTTGATGTTGCCACTATTTTCTATTTTAGCCATTCTGATAGGTGTGTGATAACATATCATTGTTATTTTATGTTTTCCTAATTGCTAATGATGTTGAATATCTTTTCATGTGCTTATTTGTCATCTTTAAACTTCTTCAATAAAATGTCTCTTCATGTCTTTTGCCCATGTTCTAGTCAAATTGTTTTCACTTTTACTACTGAGTTTTGAGAGTTCTTTTTTATATTCTAGATATGAGTTCTTTGTCACATATGTGGTTTACAAATATTTTCTCCCACTCTCCAGTTTGTCTTTTTATCCTCTTAAATTAAGGATATTTTGCAGGGCAAATTTTTTTCATTTTGATGAATCCCAATTTATCAATTTTTCACTTTATGATCATGTTTTTGGTGTCAGGTCAAAGAACTGTCTATCACTAGATCCTAAATATCTTTCTCCTGTTTCCTAAGAGTTTAAAAATTTTGTTTTACATTTAAGTGCACAATTCATTCTGAGTTAATTTTTGTAAAGGTGTGAGACATAGGTCAAGGCTCATATTTTTGTCCATGGATGAATAATAGCTCCGGCACCATTTTTACAAGGAGATAACTTTTTTCCATTGAATTTTTTTTGCACTTTGGACAAAACTAAGTTGGGTATATGTGTGTGGATCTATTTCTGGGTTGTCTAATTGGCCAATTGATCTATGTATTTGTCAATACTATACAGTCTTTATTACTGTAGCTGTACAATAAGTCTTGAAATTGGATAGATCTTCCTGGGAATTTTTTTTTTTTTTGAGATGGAGTCTTGCTCTGTTGCCCAGGCTGGACTGTAGTGGCATGATCTCAGCTCACTGCAACCTCCACCTCCCAGGTTCAAGCAATTCTCCTGCCTCAGTCTCCCAAGTAGCTGGGGTTACAGGTGCCTGCCACCACACCCAGCTAATTTTTGTATTTTTAGTACAGACAGGGTTTCACCATGTTGGCCAGGCTGGTCTCAAACTCCTGACCTTGTGATCCATCTGCCTCAGCCTCCCAAAGTGCTGGGATTACAGGTGTGAGCCACCACACCCGGCCCTTCTGGGATTTTGATGGGAATTGTGTTAAATCTGTATAGCAATGTGGGGAGACCTGACATTTTTATTATGTTGAATCTTCCAATCCATGAACATGGTATGCCTCTCCATTCTTCTTCCTGCTCACCAATCAACCTTCTGAAAACAAATTGGCTTCCTCTGTATGTCTGCCTTAAAGAAGATAATGCACTACTCACTCTGGCATGCATAATCCAGTAAATGTGTAAAACTGGCCATCCCAAAGTTAAAACACTGAGTAACAAGTTTTCAATTATTAGATTAACAAACCAAAAATAATACTGGTTCTCAGTGTTCGCATGGGTTTGGGGAGACAGGCACTCTTGTACACCGCTGGGTGGCAGGGTAAATTGGTACGATTTTTTCCAGAGTACAATTTGACAATATGTACGGAAAAAAAAAATCCTAGAATTTTGTGTACTCTTTGGCCCATCCTTCTACTTTTAGGAATCTACCTAGAAGATACCAATTTATAAGACTCCATCTTGCACCAGGCATGGTGGCTCATGCCTGTAATTCCAGCATTTTGGGAGGCCGAGGTGGGTGGATCACCTGAGGTCACGAGTTCAAGACCAGCCTGATCAACATAGTGAAACCTTGTCTCTACTAAATACAAAAAATTAGCCGGGTATGGTGGCACATGCCTGTAATCCCAGCTAAGGTAGAGAATCACTTGAACCCAGGAGGCAGAGGTTGCAGTGAGCCAAGATCTTGCCATTGCACTCTAGCCTGGGCAACACGAGGGAACTCTATCTCAGAAAAAAAAAAAAAAAAAAAAAAAGACTACATCTGCTAGGAGACTCATTCTTGCTCTCCTGATGGCCTTAAAGAAGCAAGCTGCCATATGTGAACTGCTGACAGGTAGCAAAGACAAAACTAAATGGAAGCTCTTAGTCCCACAGCCATAAGGAAATGAATTCTTCCAACAGCTGAGTGGACTTGGAAGAAGATTTTTCCCCAGTTGAGCCTCCAGATGAGAATACAGCCCAGTCAACACTTCGACTGCAGCCACATAAGCCCTGTGGATCTGGACTCCTGATCAGCAGAAATTGTGAGGTAATGTCTTGTTTTAAGCCACAAAGTTTGTGGTAGTTTGTTATACAATGATTAAACTAATATACTATGTTAAGCAACTAATGGAGTAGTGAAGAAAGATTTATACCAAAAAGCATCAATCAATATTTATAATTGCAAAAGTGAAAAATCAAAATGTCCCAAACCAGAAAATTTATTAAATTACAATATGTTACAATAAAAGAGTATATAGCCATTAAAAATAGCAGTGTATATTTGTTGATATAGAAGGACATTCATGATTTATTTTTAACTTGAAAAATAGGCTAAAAAATATTATGTAGGGTATCCTATCCTGTTTTCACTAATATATTTATATATTATATATTTGTTATTTGCATGTATGTTTATATGCATATATTTGTATAGGAAAAGGCTTGATATGGCTATGTATGTCTGCCTTAAAGAAGATAATACACTACTCATTATCACATGCATGATTCAACCAGAGTACTTTGTGATATGGCTGGCACCAAAGATATGTAGCAAGTGAGGCAGCCTAGTGTAGTGGTTAAGAGCTCAGCCTATGGAGACTGGAACACCTGGGTTCAAATCCTGGCCCAACAATTTGTAGGCTGTGAGACCTTGGTAAAGTTACCTAATCTTTCACATGTAGTGGAAAATAGGGATGGTAGTAGTACCCACTTGTTGGTGATGCCATGGGAATCTAATGGTTTGGTATTTGCAAAGTACTTAAAAATAGTACCTGGCTTATCAATAACACCTGCTTTTAATGTTTATCTCTGGGTAGTGGGGTTTCTTTTTATTTTACTCAACTTTTCCCCATGGTGCACCATTTATGCAATTTAAATCAGTTGGCATTTTGACTTTATGTATCAGTCTCATGAAAGTGCTAGAGATTGGGGATTGGGGAAAAGGTTACAGAGGCACAGAATTTAAACTTGATCTTGAAGGAGGAGAATTTAAACAAGAGGGCAAGGGATGCCACTCTTCCCAGCTAAGGGAGCAGCTTAAGCAAAGACACAGCAGAAAGAGGGCAGACTGTTTTGATGATATGCCCAGAGCAGCTCTTGTATTGAACAATGACCCATCATATACAATCAGAAAGCGACTGTCTTTTTGTCTCCCACTGTCCTTCTAAGTGCGCTCTGCAGGGACGATTCTCCTTCCCCTAGGTGAAGTATGTGGCAGATCCTTTACCTTTTCTCATCACTCTGAGGTAGAATGGTTCTTCAAGCCTTCTGAGTCCTAAAACCCAATTTCAATGCCATCATCAAAACATCCAGTTCATATAAAAATCAGAACTCCAAACTTGATTTAAAGTTGATTGTTCTCCCTGCCCTCAGTTCGGGCCCCATTTTTTCTCTCTTTCCCTTTCTAGGTGTTGTTCCCCTTTCCTATATTGATGTCTAACCCCTTTGGGAGGGAGAAAATGTAGTGGGACCCCCCAGATTGGGACATGGCTGGTGTCATGAGGGCCATCTGGCTTCTGGTTCTCTGGTCTTGGTCTGTTTAAAGCTGAGCCCTTCTCTCATGGGTAGCTTTGTAGGGTCTCACCCAGCAGCCCCTGTGGCAGGTTGATGCCTGGGCCAGGGTCTTTCTTGGCCCTGGGAATCCTGTGGCACCACCCACTTCTATTTACCAAAGGCTGTTCACCCTCTTGGTCAGGTGACCTCTAAAGTAGTACCTAAGACAACCTCATACTGGCTGCTGCCATGCCCATGGCCCACTACCTGGTCCAGGAGATAATATTCAAGCATGCTTTACCCCAGCAAACTCTTGGTGGACAGAACATCCAATACAAACATCTCTCCCTCCCCTTTCCCAAAACACAGCTTACCAGCCTCTCTCTCAGCCTTTAAGGAGCCAGATAACAGACCACTGTGTCCAATCTCAAGAAGACAAAGCTCTCTGAGGGGTCAAAATAAAGCTCCTCTCCCACTGGGGAGAAGAGACAGAAGGGACTCACAAAGAACTACATCTAGAGAACCCTCATCTTTTTTTTTTTTTTTTTTTTTTGAGATGGAGTCTGGCTCTGTCACCCAGGCTGGAGTGCAGTGGCACGATCTCAGCTCACTGCAACCTCTGCCTCCCAGGTTCAAGCAGTTCTCCTGCCTCAGCCTCCCGAGTAGCTGGGGCTGCAGGTGCATGCCGCCACGCCCAGCTAATTTTTTTTTGTATTTTGGTAGAGATGGGGTTTCGCCTTGTTACCCAGGCTGGTCGCGAACTCCTGAGCTCAGGCAATCCGCCTGAGCCTCCCAAAGTGCTGGGATTACAGGCATGAGCCACCGTGCCCAGCCCAAAGAACCCTTTTCCTTACTTGCAGTGCTGGACCTTTTTTATACCCCTGATGTGGCGGGGGGGTGGTTAGGACCCAAATACTCAAGTTGACAGGCACTTCTTAGGAATATTCTGCCCATGGGGCAGCCCCTCCTTTGGAATGTCCTGTCTGTTGTCTCGGTGCTTCTGCCCAAGCCTCTGTGAACACACCCTCTCCATCTGTACACTCCCGTGTGCCTGGCACTCACCTGTGGTAAAAGGTGAGGCTGGAAAGACAGGGCAGGCGGGACGAGAAAGTCCAGGAGGAGGAGGAAAAGGGGTTAGAAAGCCAGAGTGGGCATGCTAGGGCAGTGTGAAGTTTGGGCCTTTTAGGGAAAAGGCAAAGGCTGGGAAGAGCTGAGCATGGAGGGTGGCGGGGAGCCATGGAAGACAGATCTGGGCTTCCTTTGGACCCTGGTTCCCAGGTGCTTGGCACAGACCTCCCGATTTTGGAGGCTGCATGCAGGGCTGACTTATCCACCACGCATAGCAGGAACAGCGCCTAGGCCCAAAATACTTATAGGGCTGCAAGAAATGTTTTTCTTTCTTTTAAAATCAGAGCGAGGAACAAACCCTGAACTTTCGTTGAAGACAATGCTTGAATACACAATATTAATAGATTTGCCTTTATACCAATGTAGTTGTAAAATGTCATTCTTAAATTTTATTCTTATGGAGGAAGAGACCTTCAACGGCAAAAATGCCTAGTGCCTACCAAAGTCCGGATTGGCCCAACTAGCTTCTTGCCTTTCATTTCTGGTTGCTGAACACATGGCTACCCAGGCAATCTCAAGGTCTGACCTGGAATCCCCTGCTCTTTCAACTCCCGCATTTTTTCACTCTTACCCACGCTGCCCTGGCCCCAACTTCACTGCGGCGTTCAGTTCTTGGCCTCGATCTTGTTTGGCCAGTCAGCCTACTGGTCTCTTCTCAGCAGCCCTAACCTGGGACTCAATCCTTCTGCCCTTGCTACTGTTAGGTACCTGGCTACCGCTCCCTTTGATTACCCCCAACCCTGAGTCAGTCAAGCCTCCTCTTCCTCTGCTCCTAACCCTTATGGTTTCCTCTTGGTGGAGAGGTTCGCCATATTGTGCCGAAGATGCGGCCACAAATACAAGCCCAGGTGTCCATCCAGACCTCGCGTTGCCTGGCAACCTTCTCATCCTGCCTCACTTCACTTCTGGGGCTCCCACGACATTTTCCTCGTCTCCTGCAGGATTCTCACCTGTTCACTTGGAGGTTGGTCAGCCTGTTGCTTAAGTCATGGAGACTACCTTGCGAGACGGTCTCACATCAGCCTCTTCCCTGCTAACTTTCTCTGCATCTTCTCTCACCTTTTCCTCTTCCCCTACTGTCTAAAAACAACACTGTTTCCTCCTTCCTCCCACCCTCAGTTCAGACCCCATAGTTGCTTCCCTATTTCCCTTTCTAGGTGTTGCTCTCTTCTCCCATCTTGATGTCCTACCCCTTACAGAGGGGGAAAAGGTGACAGGAGACCAAAAGTTGTGACCACCACAGACAGTCCCCTTTCTCTTCTCATCATTCTAAGAACATCCTTGAATCGTCTGTCTCCGAAAATCACATGGCGAGCTAACAGTCCAGCTTAGAAACCCTCTGGCAAGAGAAGAACGTGGACGGATTGGTTGCTTCTGCAAGGGCAGTGGAGGCTCAGGAACTTGGGGGCAGAAGAGGGAAGGAGGCGAACTTTGCAGGATTTGCCGTATCACCTTTTGAACAGGACACCCATTCAAAGGGTAGCATTCCTCCCTCCTTGCCCTTCACTGCTAAGCAGCTCCCTGGGAGATATTTTCTTCAAAAATACCATTTTTTTCCTGTGCCATAAGCTGATCTATTCTTGAGAATCCCAGGTATTAGGCGTTTTGTGTGTTCCCAAATTTTTGACATTATAAGGCTGTCGTAACAACCACCTTTTACCAAAGTCTATGATCATGTCTCTGATGATTTCCTTAGAGGGAATAGCTGAAAGCGACCCACCAGATAGATTCCTAAAAGCAAATTACTAGATCAATGAGGTTTCTCATCTACAGTGCCAAACTCTCCCTCTAGAAGGTGGTTGCAAACTCAGATGTCCATAGCAATGCCAAGGAGTGCCTTTCCCCACACAGCCTTCCACCTTCGAATAGTTTTAATCTTTGCTACTTTAGTAAGTTAAAATATGTTGTCTCGTGGTGTTAATTCACATTTCTTTTATAATTGCTGAGGTTGAAAATTTGTTCAGCTTTCCATTTGCAATTAGTTAACCAATTATATAGTTCATCTTCAATAAATTGTCTATTCATAGTCTTTGCTCATTTTTCTTTTGGGAGTTTAGTCTTATTAGTACAAGTACTTTGTTCTCTTAAGGATATGACTGATTGATGTATTTTATAAGATATTTATTTTTCCCAGTTCTTCTTTGATTTTTCATTTTCTATGAGATTATATATATATATCATATATATATATAGTGGAAATTAAATTTTTTAAGTGGCCAATCTATTTATTTACTTTGAGGATTTTTTTCTATTGCTTTTACACCTGGAAAGAATTAATTTTCTTATCCAGGAACTACATAAACAACATCACATATATTTTTTCTTAATTTATCCATTATTTTACTTATGTATATATTTCCTTGATGCAACTAAAATTTATTTGGAATTTAGGATGAGACTCAACTGCTTTTTTCCTCCAAGAGTCAATTTTCCCCAAACTGTTTATTAACTATGTATTAACCAAGCTGCCCCTTCCACTCTTTAGGGGGTGCTTCCTTCATTGTAATTTCTTTTTTTGAGATGGAGCCTTGTTCTGTGGCCCAGGCTGGAGTCCAATGGCACGGTCTTGGCTCACTGCAACCTCTGCCTCCTGGGTTCAAGCAATTCTCCTGCCTCAGCCTCCCAAGTAGCTGGGATTACAGGCACATGCCACCAGGCCCAGTTAATTTTTGCATTTTTAGTACAGACAGGGTTTAACCATATTGGTCATGCTGGTCTCAAACTCCTGACCTCAAGTGATCTGCTCACCTCGGCCTCCCAAAGTGCTGAGATTACAGGCATAAGCCACCATGCCTGGCCCCTTTATTGCAATGAAACATACTATTTTAAGTCATCTGTTTTTGCGCTCTCTGTTCTGTCCCTTGATCTGCCTGAGTATTCTTGACTTAATGCCATTCTCTGTAACTATTATAGCTTTACAATATGTTTACTATCTAGTAGAGTAAGTCCCCCTCCATTGGTTTTCTTATACAAAATTCTCACCCTTGCCTATTTATTCTTCCTCATGAACTTCAGAATCATTTTGTCAAGTTTCTAAAACTCTAAGAAGTTAGTTCAACTGATTCTACCTCCACATCTTTTTTATACATCTATTTCTTTTTATTTCCACCATTTTTCTTCTAGGTCTTCCCATTGCTTTCCTGGTATATAATTGATTTTTCTCCTGGTGAACCTATCAGTGGGTTTACTCAGGGCACCCTGAGACCCCTGTTAAGAACATCAGCTGATACTTACAACACTAGATTCAACTTAACCCACAAATCAGTACTCTACATGCATCAACTGTAGCAAACTGTACTACTGTTCCAAAATGTCTGTCATCCCTCCCTGAGAGAGGATTATACTTTCTTTTTTGTTTTTTCTTGGAGACGGAGTCTCGCTCTGTCACCCAGGCTGGAGGTACAGTGGCACAGTCTCAGCTCACTGCAACCTTCAACTCCCAGGTTCAAGTGATTCTCCTGCCTCAGCCTCCCGAGTATCTGGGATTACAGGTGCCTGCCACCACACCTGGCTAATTTTTTGTATTTTAGTAGAGATGGGGTTTCACCTTGTTGCCCAGGCTCATCTTGAACTCCCAAGCTCAGGCAATGTGCCTGCGTTGGCCTCCCAAAGTGCTGGGATTACAGGCGTGAGCCACTGTGCCTGGCCAGAGGATTATACTTTTTTGTCCCATTGGTGAAAGCTTGGCCACATGACTTGTAGAATGTAGGAAATGGATATTGATGTGATATGTGCAATTTCTGAATACAAGTTGTAAGAGCCAGTTTGTGATTCATCATGTTCTTTTTTTTTCCTTTGCCATAATGATGGATAACCTTTAGATAGAGGCAGCTCTACCATCCTGGGTTCCAGAGTGGAGAGGACATGGAAAATAGCCATAGAGCAACCAAAATGAACATGCAGCACGAGCAGGAAAGGAACCTCTGTTGCTATAAGTTGGTAAAATATTGGCAATGTTTGTTACTGCAGCCAAACATAGCCCATCCTGACTGATACACTCAGGAAAATTGTAGAAGACAGTGTGGCAAATCCTCAAAGATATAAAGACAGAAATACCATTTGACCCAGGAATCCCATTACTGGGTATATACCCAAAAGAATATAAATCATCCTATTATAAAGACACATGCATGTGTATGTTCATTGTAGCACTATTCACAATAGCAAAGACATGGAACCAACCCAAATGCCCATCAATAGGCTGGATAAAGAAAATGTACATATACACCATGGAATACTATGCAGACATAAAAAGAATGAGATCATGTCTTTTGCACGGCCATGGATAGAGCTGGAGGCCATTATCCTTAGCAAACTAATGCAGGAAGAGAAAACCAAATACCACAAGTTCTCATTTATAACTGGGAGCTAAATGATGAGAACACATAGACACATAGAGGGGAACAACACACACTGGGGCCTATCAGACGGTATAGGGTAGGAGGAGGGAGAAGATCAGGAAAAATAACTAATGGTTACTAGGTTTAATACCTGGGTGATGAAATAATCTTTACAACAAGCCCTCATGACTTCTATCTATAAAACAAACCTGCACATGTACCCCTGAACTTTAAAAAAAATGAAAGAAAGAAAGGGGCCAGGTTTCTTTACAAGCTCATGCTTGTAATCCCAGCACTTTGGGAGGCTGAGGCGGGTGGATCACCTGAGGTCAGGAGTTCAAAACCAGCCTGGCCAACATAGTGAAACCCTGTCTCTTCTAAAAATACAAAAATTAGCTGGGCATGGTGGCGGGCACCTGTAATCCCAGCTACTTGGGAGGCTGAGGCTGGAAAATCGCTTGAACCCAGGAGGCGGAGGTTGTAGTGACCGGAGACCGTGCCATTACACTCCAGCCGGGGTGACAAGGGTGAAACTCCATCTCAAAAAATAATAAATAAAAATAAAAGAAATGGATGATCCATGGACTAACAATTTGAGTATGTCTGTTAAGGGGAAATACAAATGAAGTCTCACTGGTATAGTATTCTACAACCTGATTTGCTTTTTATCTTTGCTATATCATGAATGAAGACACAGATTAGCCTAAAGTTATCCACAAAGTCAAAAGCGTAGGTGGCTAAGGCTCAAAGTCCAACTTCTTGGCCCATATATTTCTTTCTCAGTGCCTGAAATTAAGACACCCAAAGGAGTGTCTCTCTGAAAGACAAAAACTTCATAAGCAAAGATTCCTGTAAACTGATAATGAGACTGTCCTCATTACAGGCACTTGAATATGTAAAACGATGAGCACCAGTGAGTCTCTCCGGCCAGGATTTATTCCTTCTCCCCTGCCCAAGGTCAGTCTAGCAACTGTAAAAAGCTTGAAAATACATCAGATTATTCAAACCAGGTCAAGATGATCCTCTTTATCTTCCCCCCCTGTGTCTGTTAGTCTCTTTTTATGCTGCCTTTTGCTTTCTCTGCTGTCACTGAGAGTAAAATGAAACCAGCTCTCACCAAATAAATGAATGCAGGTGGCACATCACTCCAACCCTTCCAACAAGCAGCAAGTATGAGCTTTGGATTTCACCGATAATTGTGAGAAAGATGAAGGGGGAAAAGGTAGAATAATCCAAATGTCCTAGAGAAAATCTCTATGCCAAACATATTCACTCATTCATGTATTCATTCATTCAGACACTATGTTAAGGGAATGTTATGGGCTGAACTGTACACCACCCCCCAAATTCATATGTTGAAGTCCTAACCCCCAGTACACCAGAATGCGACTCTATTTGGAGATTAAATCTTTAAAGAGGTGATTACGTTAAAATGATGTTTTTAGGGTGGGCTCTAATCCAGTATGACTGGCGTCCTTAGCAGAAGAAATTTAGACACACAGAGAGATGCCAGAAACATGAGCAGACAGAGGGGCGGTCATATGAATTCAGCAAGAAGTAGGTTACCTGCTAGCCAAGCAGAGGGGCTGCAGAAGAAACCAAAGCTACTGGTGCCTTGAGCTTGGATTTTAACTTCTAGAACAACAAGAAAATAAATCTTTGTTGCTTAAGCCTCCCAGTTTGTGGTATTTATTATGGCAGCCCTAGCAAACTAATATAGGGAATAACACACACATAGGCCCTGGCCTCCCAGAATGTATAGATTAATAGTGGCCATAGAGAAACAAACATAAATAGAAGAAGGTGTGATAAGTATTAGGATAGGCAGATGCTAAGAAAGCATGATATGGAAGCACCTTATGTGGAACCAGGGAGAATGGATGTCATTCAAATCATTTAATATTTCCCATACGTCATTATATATTCAACATCTGTAGCATTTACTTTGTATCTATCATGACAAAGATACAATGTTAGAATCTTTAATTTTTTTTTATTTTTTGAGTCAGAGTTTCACTCTTGTTGCCCAGGCTGGAGGGCAGTGGCGTGATCTCCACTCATCGCAACCTCCGCCTCCTGGGTTCAAGTGATTCTTCTGCCTCAGCCTTCCGAGTAGCTGGGATTACAGGCATGTGCCACCATGCCTGGCTAATATTGTATTTTCAGTAGAGACGGAGTTTCTCCATGTTGGTCAGACTGGTCTCAAACTCCTAACCTCAGGTGGTCCACGCCCTCTTGGCCTCCCAAAGTGCTGGGATTACAGGTGTGAGCTGCTGTGCCCAGCCTAGAATCTTATAGAATATTATGATGAGTTCAAGTTGCTGATTTGAATGGCAAGATGCACATAAACGAATATATAATATAAGTAGCATATAGTGATCACCTACCTAAAGAGAGTAGCTTGGCCCAGATAATTTCTGTATTTTCATATCAGTTCTGTGATTCCATGATGTACTTGTATTTCTATGGCAAACACGATACTGAACTTGAGCATTACAAGTGCTTCTCTGTGACATGAATATATGGGGTTTGACAGTGTTTTAGTAAAGCCATTGTATCATCAGCTGTTGCTGTGTCACAAAAGGCCATAAACATCTGAGTGACATTCAGCAACAAACATGTATTTCTCACCATTCAGATTGGTTAAGTGTCGGCCGATCTTGCTAGGTTCAGCTAGGTGGCTCTACTTAGGGTACCCAACTGTTCCAGTCTTCCCAGGACAGATGGGGTTTCTGGGATGTGGAACTCCCAGTTTTAAAATCAGGACAGTGCTGGGCACACTGGGAAAGGTAGTCATAGTCATTCCATCTGCACTTAAAGCTATAGTTCCAGAGTGAATTTGGCTATTTGCTGAGGTTGGGCTCCAAGTGTTCATATGGGGACTCAGACTAAACGGACAGGAGTCTGCCAGGCAAGCTCTTCTCATAGTAATAGCACAGATGCATGAGGGTGAGTGGGAACATGCCATGCCTTTTAAAGCCTAAGCTTAGCCGAGAGTGGTGGCTCATGCCTGTAATCCCAGCACTTTGGGAAGCTGAAGCAGGTAGATCATCTGAGGTCAAGAGTTCGAGACCAGCCTGGCCAACATGATGAAACCCCATCTCTACTAAAAATACAAAAAATTAACTGGGCATGGTGACAGGAGCCTGTAATCACAGCTACTTGGGAAGTGAGGCAGGAGAATCACTTGAACCCGGGAGGCAGAGGTTTCAGTGAGCTGAGATCATGCCATTGCTCTCCAGCCTGGGCATCTCAAAAATAAAAAATAAAAATAAATAAAGCCTAAACTTAGAACTGGCATGCCATCACTTCCAATAAGCAGAAAAATCAGAAATTCTTGACAACAGTGTTTGAGAGCCCTGATCTGTCCATACTTGAAGCAGTTATAACTATCCTGGACTTTTCAGTTATATGAGCCAATGGTTTTTAACCTAAAGTCAGCTGAGTTAGGTTTTCTGACATCTTTAAACAAGCAGGTTCATATTACAGGGATCACAAATCTCTCTCTCTCTCTCTCTCTCTCTCTCTCTCTCTCTCTCTCTCTCTGTTGTTCTTTTAGGATAAGTAAGGCTGAAAGTTGGACTGGAGATACAGGCAACTAGTAATAAGTTTTTGAAGTTTACAAAAGAAAACAGCCCATGAAGTATTACAGTGGATAGGAGAGGAGGGAAGGCTTCAGGATACAGCCCCGCAAAATAAGTGCCAACTCCTCACACCCTGTTAAGGGCCCCCACAGAGGCCCACCTAAATGCCCATCTCCTTTAGATAGAAATATCCTATGCTTTCCTGAAACTAGACTATTGGATGTTCCCCAAACAAAGCCCTCTCTTACCCATTTTGTTTAACAAACCATTTATTAAACACCGACTGTACGTGATGCACTCTTCTAGGTTCTAGGGATGGAAGGGAGGGCAAGATAGATGAGGTCCTTTTCATGGTACAAATAGTGAAGCTTGAATGGTTGGCATCAAAGAAGCGATACCCGTAAATGTGGTGAGTGTCCTAATAACGGTACATTCGGCAGAAGGAGACTCAGGGAAGAGGTCCCACATTTTCACCGGTCAAAACCTACTCCTCTGTCCTAAAGACACTAGTTGCTGTAACAAACCACTCCAGCAGCTCAGTGGCTGAATTCAGTCTTCTCTTACATCATAGTGTGATGTGGGTTGGTAGCTCTCCCGGACAGCTCTCTTCAACAAGCACTCAAGGATCCTGGCTTCTACCACTTATTTTAAACATGTGGGCTCTATGTGGAAGGGAAAGGGAAAGCTTGGATGACCACACAAGGGGTGTCACAGTCAGACCTGGAAGTGGCATATTTCTTTTTTTTTTTTTGAGACGGGGTTTCACTCTTGTTGCCTAGGTTGAAGTGCAATGGTGTGATCTCGGCTCACTGCAACCTCTGCCTCCCGGGTTCAAGCGATTCTCCTGCCTCAGCCTCCCAAGTAGCTGGGATTACAGGCATGTGCCACCACGACTGGCTAATTTTGTATTTTTAGTAGAGATGGGGTTTCTCCATGTTGGTCAGGCAGGTCTCAAACTCCCGACATCAGGTGATCCACCTGCCTCGGCCTCCCAAAGTTCTGGGATTACAGGTGTGAGCCACTGCGCCAGGCCGGAAGTGGCATATTTCACTTCCACCACTTCTGACTGGCTCTATCGCATGGCCCAGCCACGTGACTCTAACCTCATTGCAACACGTGCCCGGGAAGAGAAAATGGGATGGGTGGGCATCCGGCCAGTCCCTGCAGTGTCATCTTTCAAGGTCTGTCTCCAGTGCCACCAGCTCCACGGAATGGGAGATATCCCATCCCCTGAAGGAAGGTCCCTCCCTCTTCACACTTGCTCTGCACTTTACCGGTGACTGTGATGGGCTTCATTTTCTGTTATGGTCATTTGTGAGTCTGTCTGTTCCCCCCTAACCAGATGGAACCCTCTTGAGTGTAGAGATCCTGTCTAAGTCACCTTAGCGTCTCCCATAGCATCTGCCACACTCACAGATGGTGGGCAGCCCACATGTTTACGTGCTGAATTGAGGATGGCAAACTGCCATCACTGGTTTGAACTGTAGAGTAAAAGTTGAAATGTTCTTTTCCCATTTCTTCTCTCAGGCCACCCTGAGACCAATTCTCATTCTAAAAATAATTGCAATGGCTTTTAAAGGGGAGATTTCTATTATATGCCTATAAAATCCCACCATTGACATTTATACCTATGTTCCACTTCTTTCTACAATTCATTATATTTTTCCACTCTTGACTTCCAGCGAATGGAAAGTGGGTTTAAAAATAGACCGATGTATTACAGGAAAATTCTGGATCCTAGAAAAAACAGAGGGCCACTTCAAAGGAAGTGGGTGGAGCTGCTCTCCTGCGGGCTTGGAGGTTGAAGGACCTTTGTTTCTCATGCGTTGTGCTTGACTGCCCCCTTGCTGGTACGCCCTGTAGCAATCACGGCCTGTTCTAGCAGCGAGAGGGGGGTTTTGAAGAAATAAGCTTCCCCGGAACTGCGTCCTGAAGCTGTCTGCATAGGAAATATGCACAAAGGGAAAAGGAGGAGAAAGAAATGTGGAACAGATCTAATTGATTCTCAGTTGGCATATCATAGGGAACGTTTTCTATCCCATTTCCCTGTTCAGCGCGAGAGGTGGGGGTTTTCCCTCTCCTTCCTGTCGCCTGCCTTTATTTTTCTGAGAGGCTTTTTCTGCTCACTTTACTCTCTTCCTGTTAAGCTGCCTCCCTCCACTCTCTCCTTGAAGCCAAAGATTCAATTCCACTCTGTCTCCTAGAGTTGTGAAGACCTTGACTTTTTTTTTTTTTAGACAGGGTCTCACTGTGTTGCCCAGGCTGGAGTGCAGTGGTGCAATCTCAGCTCACTGCAGCCTCAACCTCCCAAGCCCAAGCCAACCTCCCACCTCAACCTCCCAAGTAGCTGGGACCACAGGCACGCACCACCACGCCTGACTAATTTTTGTATTTTTTGTAGAGATGGGCTTTGCCATGTTGCCAGTTCAAGTTCAGGCTGGTCTTGAACTCCTGAGCTCAAGCCTGCTTCAGCCTCTCCCAAAGTGCTGGGATTACAGGCATGAGCCACCCCGCCCAGCCGAGACCTTCCTTGATTTTTAGAGCCGAAAAAAGACTAATCAGCAGCTTGCAGGGCTTTCCATTTTACGGACGGGGCATCCTGGTAATTCGTCTCTTCTTTTATAGCTCAGAGCTTCCATTGGGGATTTTCAACTAAAATGCAGGACTGCAGAATCTAATTTGTGAAAAGGCTCTTAACCAGGACCTGGGAGGCGATTTCAGAGCTTGAAGGTTCCTTTCCAAGCTCAGTTTAATATTTATAGGACTGAAGGCACCACCGGAGCAGTGAGGTATCTGGGGCCCAGACACAGGAAGATGGTACAGGGACCCCCAGCACACATTCCCACATGCCCTTTCCCTTTCATCTTCTTCCCCACTAACAACAACGTAGGGCAGATATCTTCTTTAACTTAAAAGAAAACAGAATCTGTGGCCCTCCATGCATCATGGTAGCGCCGGGCTGGGAGCCGTCCTTTGACGCGTTCATCCGGGGTATTGGGGACTCAGGAGGCAACAGGACTTTCCCAGCCTGTTATGGAAATCCCAACATGCCCTGGAGATATGAATGCCTCTTGGGAGGGGAAAATCATACCAAAGGATTAATCTGATTTCTTCATCACCAGAAAATTGGATCCCTGATGACTCGGTGTGAGTGCTCTGGAGACCCTTTGTCTGTAGCTCTCCCACAGCCCGAGCTAAGGCCACTTCCCCATCCCTTAAAACCTGTCGTTTCTTGGAAGCAAATAGATTTAGCAAGAGTTTTTTCAGTCCTCACGAAATATTTTTTTCTAAACAGTCACTTTACTGGGAAGTGAAATACTAATGTCTTCACCTAACTCAACCATCTGGACCAAAGAGTAACTGGGTGAAGCTATTTCCCAAGAGATGGGAGGCAGCCTTCCTTCCATCTGCTAGCACATATTCAGACACAGACTCACAGGTCACATGTCCACAATGTCTACAAAATCCCCAGAGGAAAGAATTAACAGGGAAAACAGTGTTTACTTTTTCAAGTTAAGAATAACCACACACACACACACACACACACACACATATACACACCCTGGCCTACGGGAAAAAACATGTATTATGCCTAAAACATTAGATAAACACCTCTTCCTCTTACAGTTATTTGAAATCCAAAAGATCTAATTATTGGATTTTCTTGCATTAGCCTGACTCCTTAAAGGAAGGAGCCAAATAAAGAAAACTGAATTTACACAGACCCCAAACTCATTTGGGCTCTATTAAAATCTTCAGAAGTTGAAGGTGAAGGCCAAGTTTATAAATACAAATTGCTCCTATAATGTGAGTAATAAAATAGTGTGTTTTAACTGTGGAAACTGAGGCATAAAGCACAGTACAGACTTAAGAATAATCACAGGGCTGGGTGCGGTGGCTCACACCTGTAATCCTAGCACTTTGGGAGGCGAAGGTAGGTGGATCACTTGAGGCCAGGAGTTCGTGATCAGCCTGACCAACATGTCAAAACCCCGTCTCTACTGAAAATACAAAAATTAGCAAGGCGTGATGGCGCATGCCTGTAATCCCAGCTACTTGGAAGGCTGAGGCAGGAGAATGACTTGAACCTGGGAGGTGGACGTCACAGTGAGCTGAGATTGCCCCACTGCACTCCAGCCTGGGCAACAGAGTGAGACTCTGTCTCAAAAAACAAACAAAAAAAAATGATAATCATGGGAAAGTCTTACCTTTGGTGCTGGTTCTTAACATTTACTTTCCAGCCATAGGACAAAAAGAATTATTTTTCTCCTTTTTGAGACAGGGTCTGGCTCTGTTTGCCCAGGCTGGAATTCAGCACAGCCTCAACCTCCTGGGTTCAAGCAATCCTTCCACCTCAGTCTCCCGAGTAGCTGGGACTATAGGCACATGCCACCATGCCCAGCCAATTTTTGTGGGTTTTTGTTTGTTTGTTTTTGTTTTTGAGATGGAGTCTCACTCTGTCACCCAGGCTGGAGTGCCCTGGCATGATCTTGGCTCACTGCAACCTCCACCTCCCAGGTTCAAGCGATTCTTCAGCCTCAGCCTCCTGAGTAGCTGGGATTACAGGCATGAGCCACCACATCCGGCTAATTTTTGTATTTTTAGTTGGCCAGGATGGTCTTGATCTCCTGACCTTGTGATCCATCTGCCTTGACCTCACAAAGTGCTGGGATTACAGGCGTGAGCCACCATACCCAGCCTATTTTTGTGTTTTTCGTAGAGACTGGGTTTTGCCACATTGCCCAGTCTGGTCTTGAACTCCTGGGCCCATGTGATTCACCCACCTTGGCCTCCCAAAGTGCTGGGATTACGGCTATGAGCTACCGTGCCCAGCCCAAAAAGAAATGTTTTTAATGTTAGTGAATCACCTACTTCTTATACACATATCCAATTTTATGGTGACAACGGGAAAAACCATTTTATCCAGGAATCTTCTAGACTCCAAGTCAATTCAAAACTGGGTAACTTTCCCAAGCCCCAAAATAATACTTGTAAATGTTTTTACTTATTCATTCAGTGAACAAACATTTACTCATGGGCAGAGTTTTATTTTGTGAGAAGAGACTAAGAACATGAAGATTTGCTGTCTTTGAGGAACCTTAATTCACCTTGAGACAAAAACGAACATAGTCGGCCGGGCGCCGTGGCTCACGCCTGTAATCCCAGCACTTTGGGAGGCCGAGGCAGGCAGATCCTGAGGTCAAGAGATCAAGACCATACTGGCCACATGGTGAAACCCCGTCTCTACTAAAAATACAAAAATAAGCTGGGCATGGTGGTGCACACTTGTAGTCCCAGGTACTCGGGAGGCTGAGGCAGGAGAATCGCTTGAACCCAGGAGGTGTAGGTTGCAGTGAGCTGAGATCGCACCACTGCACTTCAGCCTGGCAACAGAGTGAGACTCTGCCTCAAAAAAAAAAAAAAAAAAAAAAGTCTTGATGACTTGAGAATGGTAACATTTGATATATCCATAAATGGAAAATGTATTTTTGAACTTAATACAATAGCTCTTTGGGAATAAAAAGTTGACGAGTGCTCAAAGTAAGGCAAGGTTGATCAGGAAGTTCCCCATGGAGGAGCAGGCCCCGCTGGGAGCTTGCGTGGATGGTCAGGGAAGGGGAGGCAGGGACATGGGGGAGGAGAAACACCCCAGCCACAGAAGGCAGAGCAACCACACAGAGACCCCAGGAGCTGCCTTCCTGTCTCAGTCCAGAAGTCACACATTTTGTCGGCTCTTCCATTCCCACTTCTTACCTCTAGTTGCCTCACACTGCCTTGGAAGCCTAGGATTCCAGGGACCTTCACCAAGAACCCACAGAGGATGCATGGCCCAGCAGCTGGCTAATGGCAGGAGCTTGACCAAAGGCAGTTGCTGCTATCAATGCCATTGTTGTCATTGTCACAGGCCATGAGCCCCAGATCCACTATCTTACCTTCACCTGTACCTTTCAGGAGAATCTACCAGTCATCCTACCTTTCTAAGAGAGATGAATGAAAGAACAACAACAGAGGATGGGATTTTAGCTGGAAGCTGGCTGGGCAGCTGGTTAGTATTTATAGTCTCTCTGTCCTGTTTCCCCTCCTTATCTTCCTTCCTGCGTTAATTTATTAGCTATCGACTCTGTGCCAGGTCAGTGGCTGGCACAGTGAATAGGATGCATGTGGCTCTCACAGAGTTGACATTCTACCACAGTGAATAAGATGCATGGTTAAGGCACGATTAACCCTGCCTTAACCATGCATCTTATTCGCTGTGTAACTTTGGGAGGCCAAGACAGGTGGATCGCTTGAGCCCAGGAGTTCAAGACCAGCCTGGGTAACATGGCAAAACCCCATCTCTACAAAAACACAACGCAGGGAACTATCTCACCTGAGGCCTAGGCTGAGGCTGCAGGATGGGTAGAGGTTGGTCAGGTGAGGAGATAAAGGGGCTGGTTAGGGGAAGGCCTTCCCAAGCAGAAGCCCCCACATGTGCAAAGCACGCAGAGGAATGAGGGAGAGCAGGGTGTGTTGCAGGGGACCTGGGCCTCAGGAGGTGGGGTGGGGAGGGTGCATGGGAGGAGACCCCGGAGCCCGGCAGTCCCAGGTAAGGAGGAAGTCTGAACATTGTGCTCAAAGAGAGTGAAATGATCCTACTGGGAGGTAGAAGAGGCAGAAGAATGATTTTATTGTTTTTATAAAATTGATACCTAGTCAATTATTAAAACTCAAGAAATCCAGAAAAGTACAAAAAAGAAAAAAATTTCCAACTCCTACTACCCCTAAATAACATTCATGAACATTAGGTGGATGTCATTCCAAATATCTTGCTATTTGTATGAGAGAGATGGAAGATGGGCAGTGGGTGTGTGGGTGGGTAGATAACGGGTGAGCAGATGGGCAGGCATGCAGATAGATCAAGTTTTATAAAAGTGATATCACACTAAACACACTATTTTAAAATAGAAAGTATGATACTTAATTTTACTTGGATTTAAACAAAGAATAAGAAAGTGAAAGTAGAGTTTCAGGAATTGACCAACTTAATAGTGTGGGTTTTTTTGGTTCATTTTATATCAAGAGGAATATTTCCTGCTTGAGAATATGTTTCCGTTGCCTTTATAATACAAGGACAACGTGGCTGGGTATAAAATTCTAGGTGTCAGTTCCTCTCTTTAGAATGTTGTAAATGTTGCTCCACTGTGTTCCTATGCTGATTTTTTTTTTTTTTTTTTTTTTTGAGACAGGGTCTCCCTCTGTCACCCAGGCTGGAGTGCAGTGGTCCCATCATAGCTTACTGCTACCTTGAACTCCTGGGCTCAGGCAGTCCTTCCACCTCAGCCTCCCAAGTAGCTAGGACAACAGGCACATGCAACCATGCCCAGCTGCCTGCACTGATTCTGTATTAATTATTTTGCTACAGCTTTTCCATTCAACTCTGCATTAGCTAGGTCTTATCTTCAAATAATTTTTTCAAAAAAAACTTAATAAACATTATAGTCTCCAATATTTGAAAATGACAGCCTGTTGCCTTTACATTCACATGCAAGGAGAAATCAATAAACGGAACAAGTCATCAAATATAAAAAACACACTAAGTGGTGATAAGCCTTCTTGAGAAAAAAGAGGGCAGAGTGGTGGGGAAGGTCTCACAGATAAGATGACGTTTGACTGGAGATCTAATGTAATGTGGGAACCATGCAGACAGCTAGGAGAAAGAACATTCCAGAACAACAAGTGCAAGTCTCTGAGGTAGGAATGTGCTAAGAGTGTTCAAGGAACAACAAAGATACCAGTGTGACTGGAGCATAGTGAGAGAGGGGGAGTGGTGACAAGACAGAGTCAGAAGATGGCAGTTAGCCAGGTCAAGGAGGGCTTTAGAGACCTTGCTAAATGCTTTGGGTTTCATCCTGAATTATGTGGGAAACCGTTGAGCATCCATTCCTCCTAATTTACTCTCCACATGCCAGCTAGAATTATCCTTTTAAAACTTAAGTCAGTGGTCCCCAACCTTTTTGGCACCAGGGACCAGTTTCATGGAAGACAGTTTTTCCACAGATGGGGGGTGGGGAATGATCCCAGGATGATTCAAGAACATCACATTTATTGTGTACTTTTTTTCTATTATTATTACATTATAATATATAATGAAATAATTATACAACTTACCATAATGTAGAATCAGTGGGAGCCTGAGCTTGTTTTCCTGCAACTAGATGGTCCCATCTGGGGGTGATGTGATGGGAGATAGTGACAGATCATCACGCATTAGACTCTCAAAAGGAACATGCAACGTCTATCCCTCGCATGCGCAGTTCACAATAGGGTGTGTGTTCCTATGAGAATCTAATGCTGCTGCTGATCTGCCAGGAGGTGGAGCTCAGGTGGCAATGTGAGTGATGGGGAGCAGCTGTAAATACAGACAAAGCTTCACTCACTGCTCACCTCCTGCTGTGCAGCTTGGTTCCTAACAGGCCAAAGACAGGTACCGGTCCATGGCCCAGGGGTTGGGGACCCCTGACTTAAGTTGCATCATGATGCTTACATGACAACTTAGCTGGGTATAAAAGCCTTGGTTGCACATTGTTTTCCTCAGAATTTTATAGATATGGCCCCACTATTTTCTTGCTCTTAATATTGATGTGGAATGTCTAAAGTCTTATTTATCCTTCCTAAATATTACTTACTTGTTTTGCTCAAATACTTGAAAAATTCTTTCTTTAACGTAAAGCTTATTAACTGACCTAAAGCTCATTGACTGAACCCAGGTAGTTTCAGTGTCCATCAAATTTTCTAAATACTTCCAGCAACATAGTATGCTCTCTTAAGCTGAAACACAGTACTTCCTTCATTTCCAGGAAAATTTCTTCCAACTCTGAATACCTTTTTGGTTCCATTTGTTGATTTCTCTACTTCTAGGTCACTACTTGTCCTTACATTTGACCCTCCACTGTTCTTACATTGTCTTTAATTGCTTTTCTCTCTTTATTCTATTTCCCCTGGGAAAGACATGTAGTAGGGTGGACTATATGAAATTGTCATATTTTTGTAGGTCAAAAACAGTCAAATATTAGCAATTTCATATGGCTTGACCTAGTTTGGGAATTCATTAGAACTTGAGCGGTAGCTGAATTCACAGAAATTGAGCTCTTCTCCCCTTCTGTCCTGAAGGAAAATCTTTCCCAGAAGCTCTCATGAGACTTGTCCTCATGTCTCATAGGTGAAACCTGAATCACAGGCCCATCCCAAAGACCAGTCACTATCAAAGGGAACAGAATGGCTTTGCTGATTTAAACATGATTCATCCTAGGGCTGGACATGCAGACACCCAAACAAAATCTGGCTTCTGTATCATCAAGGAAGACAGGAGGATGGTTGCTGGGAAGGTAACTTGGACGGGGGAGTGTGTTTGGGCCTCAGACTAATATCAGGGATTAGTGCTCACATGGTTTTCTGGGAAGACCCACACAGAGCAGAGTCCTGGGGTCATGGAGTGGTGCTCCACTGACATCTGGTTCTTCAGAGAAGGAGGTTTGTCACTGTCAGAGATGAGACAGATGAGGTCAAGGGCTCTGAAAGCACAGAAGGTTTTGAAATCACATAAAGGGTCTGTATTGCCAGGCCTGGGGAAGTGCTAGAGAGAAGAGAAGCCTGGCCCTATTGACACTTTAACCGGCCTCATATGAACTTCTTTAAAGGAGACTGAAGAGCAGAGATTTTATGTAAAGGAAAAGAAATTCAGGGGCTGAGCTGGGGAGGACACTTATTTCAAAGAGCTTCTCTCCAGGCAGCTTTTCTCTCTGCCCCACAGGAAAGCTTTGTGAAATAGTGTCCTTCTCTGCTCAGCCCCTGACACGTTTGCAAACAGAACAGACTGGGTTTGTGCAGTGGCACTGCCGCCCCCAACCCCAGCCCAGCCACTCATGCAAAGAGCTATTGCCAGTAGGAAATGAAAAAACAAAGAGAGGCCTTTTCCTCTGTCTGCTGACCTCCTTTTAGGACCCTGGTCTACAAAATATCATCATCATCATTTCCATTTTGGAAACAGATTAGCCTAGTCTTATGTTCACTAAACTCTTCAAGCCTGAATCCCAAGGCACACTCACTGCCTCCCAGCCTATAACATGCCAAGTTAGCAGAATCTGTGGGCTCCCAGTTTTTCCACCTAGAAAGCAGGAGTGATGCGTCCCTCCCTCACTACATGGGTACATAATAGAAGATCAACGAGGCCGCAGGAGCCAGGAATTCTCCTCAGCAGTCTCCCTTCCCTCTCAAACCATCCCACGGTACCCCCTGCAACAGGATCTTCAAATATTTTTAATCGTGCATCCCTACCAGGAAAAAAAATGAGCACAGTGATAGTTGAGTCCTGCAGGAAGCAGACACTGAGATGCAGTTAGGAAGCTGAGGTTAATTGCAGGTGACTCCTATAAAAGATAGAAGAGAGAGGCACAGGAGTGGGCAGGGCGAGCCTCCATCGCCATGCAGATCTGACAGCCACTGCCAGCACCACCAGGCTCCAGAGCAAAGACAGCCCACTGGAGGAGTCCCCCACTGAGCAGAAATGGCCAGGCCCAAGGACACCTGCCGTGCTTCGTGTGGGCGGGGCTGCCTCTGCTCAGAAGCTGAGGGGGAACCTGAGGCACACTGAATGACCGGAGGCTGCCAGGTAACCTCACTCCCTGCCTAAGCAAGCTCCTTCTTTTTTTTTTTTTTTTTGAGACGGAGTCTCGCTCTGTCGCCCAGGCTGGAGCGTAGTGGCCGGATCTCAGCTCACTGCAAGCTCCGCCTCCTGGGTTTACACCATTCTCCTGCCTCAGCCTCCCGAGTAGCTGGGACTACAGGCGCCTGCCACCTCGCCCAGCTAGTTTTTTGTTTTTTTTTTAGTAGAGATGGGGTTTCACCGTGTTAGCCAGGATGGTCTCGATCTCCTGACCTCGTGATCCGCCCGTCTCGGCCTCCCAAAGTGCTGGGATTATAGGCTTGAGCCACCGCGCCCGGCCAGCAAGCTCCTTCTTAAAGGGAGATCCGAGCAGTGCACCTCTATAGTTGCTGCATGTGTGTGTGTGTGTGTGTCACATGGGCTGCTGTATTATATGTTACATGCCCTAAAAATAGATCCAAAAATTAAAATTTCACAATGATGTGACATGAAACACACAAATAGGCACTCTCATGTTCTCCCTCTGCTCGCCTCTCTGACTGCACTGCTGTCACCCGACTCTACAGACTCTGTTCTGAGAATGAACACTCCTGTGCATGCAGCTTCTTTTTTTTTTTTTTCTTTTTTTTTTGAGACGGAGTCTCCCTCTGCCACCCAGGCTGGAGTACAGTGGCGCGATCTCAGTTCACTGCAACCTCCACTTCCCGGGTTCAAGTGATTTTCCTGCCTCAGCCTCTCGAGTAGCTGGGATTACAGGTGTGCGCCATCACGGCCAGCTAATTTTTGTAGTTTTAGTAAAGACGGGGTTTCACCCCATTGGCCAGGCTGGTCTAGAACTCCTGACCTCAAGTGATCTGCCCACCTCGGCCTCCCAAAGTGCTGAGATTACAGGAGTGAGCCACTGCGCCCGGCCACATGCAGCTTCTTCATGGACCACTCCCCGCTTGCCTGAAGAGGTGCTGGCTCCCCTTTGTCCAGCAGCAGCTGATTATTCCTTGGGCCTCATGGGCTGCAGGGTCAGAAAGCAATCCTGCAATTCAGGGCACTCCCCCGGCCTTTTCATCCCCTGGCTAAAGTCTTAGATCCAGCATTTAAACCACATAACTCCAGTTTTGACCACAGAAACTCCCAGACACATAGCAACTGTCACAGCACACAGCTCTTCTTGTCCTTCCCTCAACTCTACAGGAAAGCAGCCGCCAGGAGGCAAGACCTTTGGATGTTGAAAGGGGAGAAATGGATACTTTGCCACAGCATCTGCAATATTGATCTGCAATCGTTTCCTTTGTCTGCATGTTGAAAATCCCCAAAGCTCAACCCTCTTCAGGAGGACACATGAAGGGTTGCATAGGGTCTGGGCTTCAAGTTCAAGCCCAGACACAACCATTGAGTCCCAGGGATTATGAACAGAAGCACAGCACCTTGGACACCCCAAGGGTTACCCAAGTCTCTCTCTAACGGTGCTAACGCCATCATGACCCAGAGAGCACCCACGTGGCTTTCTGAGGTGCTGCCTCCCCTGCTCTCTGAGAATATAGGGTGTGAAGCTAAGGAGAGGAGACTGAAAGGAACTACAGAGATCTAAAGCTTGGGAGGAGAACTGAATCATTTGACAGCAGCTTCCCCCAGAGCAGCGGTCATGATAATTTTATGATGTTACATCCAGTACCAAGCTCATCATTGCCAGAGGACAGACACTGCGACAGCAGAGATTTTTGCCTCCAAAGAAAAGTTCATTTCTCTTCTCACAGCAGGGCCTGGCTTTAAATATTTGTTGAGTTAATTTTGCTCTTCTCCTAATATTTAAGTTTCATTAAGGAGCTGAGGTACCTACAATACAAATATGAAGGAACACAGAAAAGCTGTTCCTTTGTCTTCCCTTTGGGAAGTCGGGGGCCTCTGCTTCTGGTGCAGTGCTGTCATCCCCAGCAGCTCCATCGTGCATTTGGTGGCTTCTCTTTTTCTTTTTCTTTTTTTTTTTTTTGAGATGGAGTCTCGCCCTGTTGCCCAGGCTGGAGTGCAGTGGCACAGTCTCGGCTCACTGCAACCTCCGCCTCCTAAGTTCAAATGATTCTCCTGCCTCAGTCTCCAGAGTACCTGGGATTACAGGTGCCTGCCACCATACCCAGCTATTTTTTATATTTTTAGTAGAGATGGGGTTTTGCCATGTTGCCTAGGCTGGTCTTGAACTCCTGGCCTCAGGTGATCTGCCCACCTCAGCCTCCCAAAGTGCTGGGATTACAGGCATGAGCCACTGTGCCCGGCCTCGGTGGCCTCTCTTGACCAGTGATAAAGAGCTGGCAGCAAAAGACAGGGAGAGGTCCAGACTTGTACAAACGGGCCCAGTGGAAGCACCCCCGGAGCCTAAGGCATGCGTGTACTCTGTTCCTCTAATTTTGGGATGGAATCCAAAATCCTGGCCTACCTCAGTGATTCTCAACCAGGGTAGGGGCTCCCTGACCCACGCCCCAGGAAACAAACAGCATCACTAAGAGACCTTCTGCTCGCCCTGAGTGGCTTCCACACGTCACTCTCCTAAACAGCCACGCAGGGCACTGGGCAGAGGAAGGACAAGCAGGGCAGGGGAGAGGTCCTCGCTCGTCCTGCGTTGCTGGAAGGGGGCTCGTCCTTCGCTGGTGCAGGGGTCACTGCTTAGGGATGCAGGAATCCCTGCCAGTCTCTAGGCCCAGGAAGAAATGCCTGTGACAGGGCAAACATTCAGTCTACTGATGCTCCCGGAACCCATCCTCTCATTCAATGCCACAGAGAAACATGTTTCAGCCAAAAGAGTTCTGACTTAGGGTAAGACACAACTTGGGATTAATAAGGTGACCCTGGAACACCTCCTGCAGAAGAGAGATCTGTGTGGGTGGCTTCAGGGTCCTCACATGGGAGAAAGACTCCATTCAACTTGAGTCCATCAGGTCAACATTTACTCCACAATCATTCATGATTAAAGCAAGATAATAAAAACAAAGGCAGAAGAAAGAATTAAAGATATTCCCTAGTGATTGTTCCATTTTACCGGTATGCTGATGGAGCTGGTGTAATCTCATTGTTGCAAGAAGCCATATAGTTGGGGAAAGTCTCTTCTATGAATGTCAAGCATCTTTCCTCTCTGGGAGAACCCCCCATTCCATGGGGTGTGCTGTGAGGCAAGGTCCCACAGCCCGCGATGGCCAGTGAAGGCTGAGGTGCAGATAACCCAGCCCCGGGAGCTGCGGCGCAGGCATGTGGCCTCAGCCTGGAACCCGGTACCTGTGAATGTGACCTTATTTGAAAAGAAGGACTTTGCAGATGTAATCAAGTTCAGATGCGGTCATACTGGATTAGGGTGTGCCCTAAGTCCAGTATGACTGGGTGTCCTTCTAAGAAGAGGGAAATCTGGACACAGAGACACACGCAGAAGGAAGCTGGCCGCATGGAGATGGAGGTAGAGATGGGAGTGAAACATCCCCAAGCCCAGTGAAGCTGAGGATCGCCGCAGTCCCCGGAAGCTGAGAGGCACGAGACACATTCCTTCCTAGGGCCTCAGCGGGCACATGGCCCTGTGGCCTTCTGGCCTCCAGAAGTGTGAGGGTGAACTTCTGCTGTTGTAAGACACCCGGCACGTGGGCTTTGATAGGGCAGCCACAGGGCGCTAACGCAGATGCCCACACTCAGGACCTGACCCTTGAGGCTGTGACACAGAGATCCAGTGACAGGGACAGGGAGCTCCACAGCAGCAGGACAGCACCAAAGGCCCATCAGGACAGCAGGTGTCAGAGGCTGCAGGGCCCCAGAGACCAGGACAGATGCCTAGGGCAGCGGCCAGTGTCTGACAATGGCAGGACTTACGCGGTGTCCACATCAGCCTGTACCTGTGACCCTTGACCTGCCCCTAGCTGCTCTTGGTCTTTTTTTTTTTTTTTTTGAGATGGAGTCTCGCTCTGTCACCCAGGCTGGAGTGCAGTGGCGCGATCTCTGCTCACTGCAAGCTCCGCCTCCCGGGTTTACGCCATTCTCCTGCCTCAGCCTCTCGAGTAGCTGGTACTACAGGTGCCTGCCAACATGCCCAGCTAATTTTTTGTATTTTTCAGTAGAGACAGGGTCTCACTGTGTTAGCCAGGATGGTCTCAATCTCCTGATCTCGTGATCAGCCTCCCAAAGTGCTGGGATTACAAGGGTGAGCCACCGCGCCCGGCACTGCTCTTGGTCTTACCGGTTTTACAAGCCTGATTTTCAGTCGGGTGTGGTGGCTCATACCTGTAATCCTGGCACTTTGGGAGGCCAAGGCAGGCGGATCACTTGAGGCCAGGAGTTCGAGACCAGTCTGACCAACATGGTGAAACCCCGTCTCTACTAAAAAAATACAAAAAAATTAGCTGGGCATGGTGGTGGGCACCTGTAATCACAGCTATTTGAGAGGCTGAGGCAGGAGAATCGCTTCAACGCAGGAGGCAGAGGTTGCAGTGAGCTGAGATCGCGCCACTGCACGCCAGCATGGGTGACAGAGCGAGACTCCGTCTCAAAAACAAATAGAAAAAATAAAATAAAACCTGATTCTCAATTCCAAACGCTGCCCAATATCTTTCTAGAAAAGTCCTATTCTGCTCAAGTTAGCCAGTTAATTCCTATTGTTTGCAAGCAAAATCCCTGACTGGTATAAAGCCTCATCCAAATAATTCATAATGCGTTATCTATGCATATAAAAGGCCTTGGAGCTTTTTTCTGACTGTCAACTGGACATAATTGTCACATGCCTGTGAACACCCAAAGAGTGATCATCACCAGTAATTCATCAACGTTGCAATGACAGGTGATGGGTAGTTAATGACTATTGTTAAAACTGTACTTATCTCTGGAGGTTTACTTAGCTGTAAGAAATAAGCTTTACTTCTCAAAATCAAGGTTAGAATTTCTGCAACATGGAATTTACACTATGTGTCATCTATTTTGACTGTGATGCTATGCATTAAAATGTTTTTAATAATTGGGTGTATATTTAAACATTTATTGACTTAACTAAAAGATTTAAAGTTTTAAGAAAAATGGATGCTAATGAAATAAGAGATCAAGTAGGTAGACTGAAATAAAACTCTACGGTGTTAAAAAACAACAAACGAAACTGGAAACAAGAAGAGTGGTGCCTCAGGAGGAAATAACAGCCCTGGGACATTCAGCGAGCTATGACCGAGCCAGGCAGCCCTGCACAGGAAACGCACATTACTGCCGTGAGCACTGCTAGGAATGTGAACATCATGTTCATAGTGTGCGGCCCTCCCGGACCATCTGATATCAACGTGCCCTCACATTCAATAGAAGACATTTCCTGTGCATTTCACCTCTCCCTGATCCCCAGGAAGTCCCAGGCAGGAATTCTGGCTGAATCTGCTTCCACTTCTAAATCCCATATTTGGTCAAATCCAATTATGTTGCCCCTTCAAGATTTCAATCGGAAACACTTGTATTTGAATTGAAAGGCCATAATGTGTTTACAAAGAAATATATCAATAAAAATACATTATACTTCATGAATAGTTATCTATTGGCCAGGCGCGGTGGCTCACGCTTGTAATCCCAGCACTTTGGGAGGCCAAGGCAGGTGGATTACTTGAGGTCAGGAGTTCAAAACCAGCCTGGCCAACATGGTGAAATCCTGTCTCTTCTAAAAATATAAAAATTAGCCAGCTGTGATGGCACATGCCTATAGTCCCAGCTACTCATGAGTCTGAGGCAGAAGAATCACTTGAACTCAGGAGGTGGAGGTTGCAGTGAGCCAAGATTGCGCCACTGCACTCCAGCCTGGACCACAGAGCAAGACTCCATCTCAAAAAAAAAAAAAAAAAAAGTTATCTATCACGATGTATATTACATTAGCCAAGCTAGTCAGAGGGGAAAAAAATCCTAAAAGTATCTATAATTTTCTGAAAGATCACTTCTGTGAATCCCTATTAAAGCCATCAAATCTTATTCCCTAGCCATCTGAAAAAATCCTCCAGGCAAAATGATACTAAATTTTTGGTTCTTATTCTCTTTTCCTGTTTCACTAGGAGCAAACAAAATCTGTGTGATTTCATTCATTTTCCTTTTTCATTCTTTCAGAGTTCCAGTCCTCCCGATAAGCTGTCCTGTGGGTGCAAATGTTTTTTAAAGAGAGGATAAGGTCGTTCTATCCCACTGCAAACTCACCCAGAGCCCAACTGCAGGGCTGCTGAATCAGTGGTGCAGAAAAGCAAACCACAGTTGATAGTTTCCCACAGTGGGTTCCAGGGCCAAGTTGTCCAGCCTCTTTCTGAGTTAATTCTATCTCTGCAAGTGCTGTGTTGAAGATGGAATTTGTTTCCTCTGTGTATACATCCTTGTTCTGGTTTTAACATCTGTGGGTTTATATATAAGGGACGAATGAATTTTAAAGGTTGGACGATTCCATTAAAAAGAAGTATTAACAGAATCCTTGAGTTCCTGGATCGAGTCACCCTTAAACACGTGATCCAAGAAAATATTTAGGGACACATCAAAGCTTCCTAGGCAAGTTGGAAAAAGGAAGATTTCCCTTTTAATTTACAAAGCAGAGTTCATTAGCTAGGCTCACATCTTACATAAGCAGACTTGGGTCAAAGACAACGTCAACCAGAAACATCAATCACAGTGAGTGTGCCAGAAGCTGTGCCCACCCCTGCTGGGCACTCCTCTGATCCTGTGAGGAAACCCTCTTCTTATCCTCACTTGATAGTGAGGGAAACTAAAGTCACACAGCTAACATGAGAAGGTGCTGGATTTGAATCCAGAGCCTATGGCTGAACTGCCCCTTAGTGATGAAAAGGAGATTTTTAAGGAGAGTGAGAAGAAAAGAAAAATATTAAAAATATAAATATAAAATGTATATTTTTTCCCTGAAAAAAGTTGTTCAGGGTTAATCATGCTTATGTAAATCAGCCTAGTAATTGAGGACCTGGGCGTGACTGTCATATCACCTTATTTCAATGGACCAAAAATACATTATATTTTCATTTTTTAAACAAATCTATTTTAAGTTACTAATACCATTTCTTTCAACAAAGGTAAAAACAAAGAATCACTTAAATTGTTTATCTGCCACTGAATTTATTTTTTAAGTCAAACTTTTCCCACTGATTTATAATTTCAGGAATGCTGAAATTTTTGTATAAAAAATTTCACATTTGTATAAAAATATTTGTATGAGTATTTGTATAAAGGTGATTTAGTGTTTCACCTTGCACAAAACAAATTTATCCCATTTTGCTGCCTCATGCTCCCGTTTAGATAATCAGAATACTTCCCACTTTAAAAATACATCCCAGTTTATGTATTGGGATTTGCACTTTACAAAATATCTGATTAATCCCTGAGGCATGACAAAGACTCTGTCCTTGATCAAATGTTAGGTTCCTCAGAGTCCTCTTCTCCACGAGGCCTCATCTTCAGTTTCTGTCTCTTCTCAGTAATTTTCCTCCATTCTGCACTCTGCTTCTTGACCATAATCTACAGCTGTCTTTGCTGTATTCGGAGCTGAGCCCTACCTCTATCTCTCTCCCCTACTGTGACGGTCCTGACTTCTCAAAATGGTCCTTAATAAAGTCTTCCTTACATGTTTTCTTGTTTGTTTGTTTGTTTGTTTGTTTGTTTTCCGGAGTCTTGTTCTGTCTCCAGGCTGGAGTGATCTCGGCTCCCTGCAACCTCCACCTCCCAGGTTCAAGCGATTCTCTCTCCTGCCTCAGCCTCCCAAGTAGCTGGGACTACAGGCACACGCCACCATGCCCAGGTAATTTTTGTATTTTTAGTAGAGATGGGGTTTCACCGTGTTGGCCAGGATGGTCTCGATCTTTTGACCTCGTGACCCACCCGCTTCCGCTTCCCAAAGTGCTGGGATTACAGTGGGCCACCGCGCCTGGCCTTCCTTACGTTTTAACAAGCTTCTAGATAATTTTTTCTTTTTCTTTTTCTTTTCTTTTTTTATTTTTTTTGAGACAGAGTCTCGCTCTGTCACCCAGACTGGAGTGCAGTGGCGCAATCTCCGCTCACTGCAAGCGCCGCCTCCCAGGTTCACGCCATTCTCCTGCCTCAGCCTCCTGAGTAGCTGGAATTACAGGCGCCCGCCACCTCGCCTGGCTAATTTTTGGTATTTTTAGTAGAGACGGGGTTTCACAGTGTTAGCCAGGATGGTCTCGATCTCCTGACCTGGTGATCCACCCGAGTCGGCCTCCCAAAGTGCGGGGATTACAGGCATGAGTCTGTAATAATTTTTTCTTTAACGGGCAGAACAACTCGCCACTGACCCTACTTGGAAGCATCTGAGTGAAAGTTTTCATATAACGCAAAGCTATTTGACTTTGAAAACCAAACTTCAAATTAAGAGTGCTCCAAGAACATTCCAGGGTATTCTCTTTCTCTCCTCTCCCCAAGTGGTCTCCAATAATTCTGGAATGATTCTCAGAACATTCCAGAATGTTCTCTCTCTCCTCTCCCCAAGTGGTCTTATTCATTCCTACAACACTCAGAGATGATTCTCAGCCGTTCTCCCAGGGTCACCCCAGCATGGGCCCCATCACCCCCAAACTGCCCCCACAGAGTTTTCTGCCTCTTCTCTTTCTTCTCCAATTCAACACTACCAGTCACTTCCCTACTGAAAACTCCCCCGTGTCATTCAACAACATGAATAAGTTCCAAATTCCCTAGCTCTGGACCATCGAACCCCTTCCAGCCTCCCTAAACAGATCCTGGGTGCCAGAACCTTCTGGTCTCTTCACTTGCTCTTGACATCATGGCCTTCCGGAATATCGTGATGCCAGCTCCTACCCACCTGAATCTCCACAGCTTCACCCCAGTCTTCTGACTTCAAGCACACGCCGACCTGTACTGTGGTTCTCTCTCCTCTCTGCGGGTCAGAAGAGTCCCAAAGGGAGGAACTATTTCATTTCTTCACCACCCACAGTGCATAGCACAATACATTAGTCATGGTGGGTATCCGGTAAATATGTATTGAACAATTGAATAAATGTCACCATTGAATTCAATAGAATGGGAAACAGGGAAAACATCTTAAAATGCTGATTTTCTGGGAGAACTTTTTTAAATTGCCAGATGAAAATTTTAAATCATACAAAGCACACAGGTGCCCCCTTGTGGCTGCGGACCGACAGTGCAGCATCACCAACAAAAATGGCCGAGAAAGAGGGAGGGATTAGGTTAATTAGTTTAATTAGTTTAGTTCTGAGATGTCCAGCCTGGAGTCTTTCTTCCCCGTAACAACGGGCAGATGTACAACGAAACCATTCCAATCACAAGCCTAAGGTCTACCCAAGCAGCTCAGTAGCTGTTGTTACTCTGAGAACTTAGTTCCTTCGCATGCCTGGCAGGTAACCCGAGCTGTGGCTACAACAGGGGGTTTGACTGGGCCCCTCCGACTTAATTAAAGGAAACGTCAGAAGCACAACAATCGGCTGCAGGGTGGAAACCTTGGTTGCACCATGGTTAAAATAAACCAGCAGTAGGAGACGTTTGCGAGAGTCCACAAAAAAACCTGTGAAAATGTTCATAGCAGCTTTACTCATCATCGCCTAAAAGAAGATTCAGCCCAAATGTCCCTCAACGATGGATGAGTAAATGGTGGACCCACCATGTGACCGGCTACTGCACAGCAGTAAAAATCAGAGGCTATTGAGACACACACGACATGGGTACATAACAAAAGCATTATGCCATGTAAAAGTAGCCTTACACAAGGGTACCATGCTATTTATATGAACTTCCAGAAGATGCAGTGATAGGAAAAAATCAAATCAGGAGTTGCATGGAGTGGGGGGCTTGACTGGGAAGGGACATGGGGAACCTTCTGGGGTGATGAAAATGTTTGGTATCTTCACAGCGGTTTGGGTTAGACAGATAACTATTTGCTCAATTCATTAAATATTATACTGAAAATTTGGGTCTTTTATTATATGTCAATTTTACCTCAAAAGGAAAAAACCTAATAAATACTGGACTCTGGCAAATGATACTCATGCTGAAGTGTTTAGGGGGAAGGGTGCTGATATCTGCATCTCACTTTGAAATGCACTGAAAAGTTAAGATGGATTAATGGATGACTGGAAAGATGGATAGACAGACAGGTATACAAGAAAGCACACAGCCAAATGGTAATTCCACAACTAGGTGGTGGATAGATAGATGCTCACTGTAAGAGTGCTTCAATTCGTCTGATGTTTGAAAATATTTTTATAAAATCTTGGATGAAAAGACATTGGGAATAACGGGATATCTGAATATCGACTGCGGGTAATTCAATACTGGGGATATCTGAATATTGACTGGATGATTCAGTGAATTGCGTTAATCTTTTATGTGTGATGATGATGGTGCCATGGTTAGTAGGAAGATGTCCCTATTTTTAGAGACACATTTTAAAGTATTTAGAGGTGTTGTAAGATCTGAAATATGCTTCAAAATACTCCAGGGGGCAGAAAATGAAGCTAATATTGCAAAGTGTTGTGGTGAACTTAGGGGTGTCAGTTACACCATTTGCTCTCCCTGTTCATGAGAAGGAGGACGTGCTCTCCCAAGGAGCCTGGACTGCAACATTTGGAGTTCTATTTCTTCTCTCTTGTCCAGCTGCCTGCTGACATTTTTCCTTTTAAAATTTACATCCAGTCAACAATTTGCTAGCCTGATAATGAGCATGAAGACAGAAGAGAAATCCAAAGAGAATGAGACAAGAAAATAAAAGAACAAAATTAACCGGTCAGAGTGATGAAAGGCTTAGAAAAAGGCTGGGTAACCGGGAAGGAGGGAGCGTGTGAGTCCTCGTGTCCCAGGACGTCTTCATGACGTGCCCCTCCGACCCTTCCTGCCTTGCTCGCTGGCTTCACCAGGTATTTCTCCAAAGTCAAGTCCTCAATGGTGCACATCACACCCTATCAGCCAGCAGGGTCCCAGGTCCTCCTTCCCACCTCTCCTCTCCAATCGGCCTTCTCCAGCTCTGTGGTCACATCACATCTGAGAGTCTGTCAGTTCAACTGTTGCAGTCTCCCATACTGTGGGGAGTAAGTCTGGTGTAAGCCCCTTCCAACCTATCCCATACTCTCCTGCCCAAGATATTTCCTGATTATTTTTCTCCCCAATGCCTCTATTGTGGAGATTTAATTTTAAGTGCTCTAGCATGGAACCCCTGGCAAGGGAGAAAAAAAGGCTTTAGCGTCTTCCCAGGCCCAGTTTAGAATCCCAGATCCATCACTTACTTAAATGGGGAATTTGGACCAATCAGTGAACCTTGTGTTCCGCAATTTCCTCCTCTGGAAAATGGGCGTGTCAGTTGGGATTGAAAGTTACAATAGCATAGCGCCACCTGCTCCTGGAATGCACAAATGTGCGTTTCTTGATTTTGCTTGCCCACAGCTCGGCATTTGAGACTCCTCCCTAACCCTCTAACCATATTGCTCAGACACTTCAAATTCCAGCAACACCGAGGTACTTACAGTTCCCCAGACGCGGGCTATGACTTCATGCTTCAGTTCTTCATGTAAGTTAAGAGTTTTCAAAGTGGGGTCCCTAGAACAACAGAGTCAGCATCCCCTGGGAACTTGTTAAAAAAAAAAATTCCCAAGCCTTACCCTAGACCCAGTGAATCAGAAACTGGGGGACAGGGCCCAGAGATCTGTGTTTTCATGATCCCTCCAGGTGGTTCTGATGCAGGCTTAATGTTGAGAACCACTGGTATATATTCTCTTCTCTTCTTAAAATGTGCTTTCTCACTGAACCTGTCAAGTGAACTCCTACACATCCCTCAAAGCCCTTCTGTAGAAAGCCTTTCCCGGTTCCCGTGACCCTAGATAGGGTGATTCATGCTCACCTCTGAACTAATGCTATAGTTTGATTACACTTCTCTGGTTGCTTTTATGACCCTGTGCTATTACGATCTGTTTGGAAGTCTTTCTCTCCTACTAGGCTAAACCTAGGTAGCAAGGAGTACGTCATTATTCTTTGTATTTTCAGCCACTAGCAAGGTGGTCCTCACTTCTTCAGGGCTTAATCCCCAAAGTAAAATTACTGGGTCCTCTGGTAGTCTGAGGCACCTGGCTTTTTAGTTAGCTTTGTCCTCTCACTTTTGCAAGTCTCTGGACACTCTGTCCACTTCCTGTGCTTGAATGGGGCTGCATGTCCCCGTCCTTTGAATTGCTGTGACCATTACGATGGTAAGTATGTTAAGACAAGATGTCAACCTCTAAAATATAAAGATGGTTTATATTCCACACATCGATGCCTTGAGGGGAAGGAGAGAAGGCAGAGGAGAAGGAATTTTTCTAACCACTGAGGGCTCAAAACTTCCCGTCTCTAGACTAAAACCTGCTCTCCTAAGCTGCTGTGCCATATCGCCATCTTTTAAGTCTCCTTGTGTTCTTAGCAGAGCTTTCCTCCATCAGATCATAGTCACTGATGAACTCCACAGGAAAAAGAGGACAGAAGATCGTGTGCACCTGCTCACCCACATGCTTGGGATTTTTAGAGCCAAAAAGAACCACGTTATCAATAGGCTGCCTTCTCAGAGGTGGTTCTTGGAATGTTTCACCAAGCAGTTGTTTAGAGTTTTTAAAACACTCCCATTTGTCGTGTGATTGATACACAGCGGCCTGAGCCCTCCGAAGGGAATCTGGTTTTCGGTCCACAGCACGAATGAAGTAATGGTTTCTAATTTGATGTCTCCACTAGACTATCAACTTCCTTTTTTGTTTTCCCAAAGAAATTGCCTGAGGAAATTACATCATGCTTTTATTTTGTATATCACATTACCTCTTACAAAAGCAAAGTCTCATTAGCATTATTATATCTTTTTTTTTTTTATTTTGCAAGTGAGTGATCATTAAATAACTAGCCTTGCTATATAGTTCATAGAATTTACAAAGAATTTAAATAGATGAAACAGAGTAAATGTGTTTGGGTCATCGGGTTCAACATTTAAGTTAGATAAGAAAGGCTGGGGCTGAGCACACTAGCTCACACCTTTAATCGCAACATGTTTGGGAGGCCAAGGTGGGAGGATTGCTTGAGGCCAGGAGTTGGAGACCAGCCTGGGCAACACAGTGAGACCCTGTCTCTACAAAAAATACAAAAATTAGTGAGATGTAGTGGTGTATGCCTGAGGTCCCAGCTCCTCAGGAGGCTGAGGCAGGACAATCACTTGATCCCTGGAGTTCGAAGTTACAGTCAGCTATGATCGCACCACTGCACCACAGCCTGGACAACAGAGCAAGACCCTATCCCTTAAAAAATTAGCTAACTAAATACAAATTTTTACAAAGGCATAAAGAGAGAAGGGGTTGAAACTGAAGACCACAGAGTCCTATGACTCCCAGAGTGGTTGCTTTTACAGCATTGTGGTGAGCCAGAAAAATGTTTTATGGACAAATTAAAAAACTGTCTTTTAAAAGTAATTCAGAGAACAACGTGGAGGGTGGCAGTTTTTGTCCTCCCTTAAAAAAAAAAAAAAAGTTAAGGAAAAAGTTTAGAAAGTTGTATGTGGCTGGGGGTAGATAATTAAAGAATCCAAGGCATAGCCCCCAACGCCACCTCTTTTGACCACTAGAGGGGGCACATCCCTTCATTCCCAGCCGGCTCCCTGCATCGTTTCCCAAAGCTGTACCTGAAGTCACCCAGGGCTTAATTTTCAGCCTGTGTTCATGCCGCATAGACGTGTCACGTCTTTATAATGCTCAATGTCTCTTATTTCTCTTTGTACAATGACTTTGGCGTTTAACTCTTCCATGCTAATCAAATGTACCTGGAGGGTTTGGTTTTGTGTTTTTTAAAATAGACCAACCCTAATAAAGGCAATAGCAACACTAGTCCCACGAAAATGGGAACAACAGAGCAAATCCTTCTTCAATCTTAGACTTGTTTTATTTTGTAAAAGAAAAACAAACACCTCTCACTATGTTGTGCTCTTTAAAAATACCCACAATAGGTTAGGCGCAGTGGCTCATGCCTGTAATCCCAGCACTTTGGGAGGCCGAGGCGGGTGGATCACCAGGTCAGAAGATGGAGACCATCCTAGCTAACATGGTGAAAACCCATCTCTACTAAAAATACAAAAAATTAGCTGCGCATGGTGCGGGTGCCTGTTGTCCTAGCTACTCGGGAGGCTGAGGCAGGAGAATGGTGTGAACCCAGGAGGCGGAGCTTGCAGTGAGCCAAGATCGCACCACTGCACTCCAGCCTGGACAACAGAGCAAGACTCTGTCTCAAAAAAAAAAAAAAAAAAAAAAGCCCACAATAGCAAAGACTTGGAATCAACCCAAATGCCCCTCAAAGATAGACTGGATAAAGAAAATATAGTACGTATACACCATGGAATACTATGCAGCCATAAAATGGAACAAGCTCATGTCCCTTACAGGGACATGGATGGAGCTAGAAGCCATTGTCCTCAGCAAACTAACACAGGAACAGAAAACCAAACACTGCATGTTCTCACTTATAAGTGGGAGTTGAGCAATGAGAACATATGGACACAGGGAGGGGAACAGCACACACCGGGGCCTGTTGGTGGGGACGGGGGCAGGGAGAGCATCAGAAAGAATAGCTAATGCATGCTGTGCTTAATAGCTAGGAGGCAGTTTGACAGGTGCGGCTAATCACCATGGCACACGTTTACCTGTGTAACAAACCTGCACATCCTGCACAGGTACCCTGGAACTTAAAAAAATACCCCCAAATAAATGATACAAAGAACATAAGCTCTTGAGTATAACGCTCAACTACCCCTGAGTGAATCAGCAACTTCTATTCTGCACAAAGGAAAACAAAAATGAACCCCAGGTTGGCTTTTTTCCATTCAATTATTGGTTCTTTCTCAACCACTTATGTAACTTGAATTTGCTTAATATAAACTCACTTAATTATATGATTCAAAACTAAATCATGAAGCCAAATAAAGTATAATTAATTCCAAAGCCACGTATCTATTTTATTATTCCCTGTGCATGGGGTTATCCAAGTCATCGCATCTACCATCCCTCTGCATGTTAAAATTGTATATTAAAACTGTGTCAATATTCAGAGGCAATTATCAGAGGGATCAGAGAACTTGGAGGCGCTTGTAAACTGCTCTGTGCGTTTTCTCTGTGAGTGTCAGAGAAAGAAGAGAGATCCCGGCTGATGCCCAAGTGCTGAAGAAAACTACAAGTCATTTGACTGCCAGGTCCCTGATGACACAGGCCTCTGAGGCTGCAGGAATTCCCTGCATGGAGCCTGGGAGGCTGACAACAATTGATATTTCCCAGGCATCTTGCAGCCTGAGGATCTCAGGGATCTTGATTAGGACTTTGTTGGGACAGACACATGCTGGAAAGAGATGAGTCACATGCTTTCCTGTCGCTCTGCCTCGGGGAGGTCAAATGACTTGGCCAGTATGAAGCCAGAGCACTGGGGAATTGGAGGAAGACCCCAAAATGCTGACTCTCCTACCCGCACTTTTTGTGACATGAGATCAGCTAGTTAACGCCTAAGATTCTGTAATCTAAGATGAGATCGTATGAGCTTCGCTGTCTTTTTTTTTTTTCTTTCCTCAAAATTACTGTTTGATACGTATCATTTTTACTTACTCACAGGCACAGAAATTTCCCCGGGGCTTGTCTAGTTTGATATCTTTGCTCACTAAATCTGTGAAGGTGGATGGTCAGTCCGCACTGCCCTTGAACCTGGAGGAGAGGGGTCTCTGTTCTGGGCCCCGTGCTTTAGAGGGCCCCACTCAGGGCCTCTCCAGGGTCAAGGGAATGTGCCAAACTGGAACGTTGCTTCTGTATCAGGTTCCACATTTCCCAGCGCTGGAGGTTCCTTTTGAAACAGCGCAGGGCTTCCTTCAGGGCCTGTATAAGCCCATTCTTCAGGTGCAGCCTCCTAAGAGCAGGCCGCTGGTGCCCACGGCCCTGCCCACGGGCCTGCAAAGGGGCAGCTATGGGGTGGTGTGGAGAGACGGCCAGAGCTCGAATCATGGACTGGGTGTCCACACGTGTGGACTCCAGGAGGACTCAGGCGGGGCAGGAAGGGATGTGGGGCAAAAAGGGACATAGGCAGGTGGTAGTCATGCCAGCCCCTCCTGCCCACCACAACCCAGGGGGAGCTCAGGAGTCCCAGCATCCCAAAGGCCAAAGCTTGGCCTTCCAGGTGGTTCTGAAGAGTTTGTTGTCAGAACCGCTTTATCTTGATTTGCTTTGCTAACGTGATTTATAACATTTTTAAAAAGAGACAGGGTCTCACTCTGTCACCTAGGCTAGAGTGTGGTGGCGCAATCATAGCTCACTGCAGCCTTGAACCCCTGGGCTCAAGAGATCCTCCTGCCTCAGCCTCCCAAGTAGCTGGGATTACAGGTGTGTGCCACCATGCTCGGCTAATTTTTAAATTTTTTTGTAGAGATGGGGTCTTACATGTTCCCCAGTCTGGTCTCCAACTCCTGGCTTCAAGTGATCTTCCTGCCTTGGCCTCCCAAGATGCTGAGATGACAGGCATGAGCCACCATGACTGGCTTGACTTATAACTTTTAAAGGTGGGTCTCCATTTGTACTCTTGCCTGGGCCCCCAACGCGTCAAGGGCAGGCCAGTGACACATTAATGTGAAGTCATTATTTGCACGTCTCTGCGGGGTCTTTTCCAAGATACGACCTGCAGATGAATGCACACACAGGAAATGTATAAACAATAATAAACGAAAGAATAATTAAAAATACTATTTCTCCCTGGTAACCTGCTTCCAACAAATTCCAAAGAAACTGTTACATAGAGGCTGAGTGTGGTGGCTCACGCCTGTAATCCCAGCACTTTGGGAGGCTGAGGCAGACGGATCACTTGAGGCAGGGGTTCGAGACCAGCCTGAATATCGTGAAACCCTATCTCTATTAATAATACAAAAATTAGCCGGGTACAGTGGTGCACACCTGTGGTCCCAGCTAGTTGGGGGAGGCTGAGGCAGGAGAATGACTTGAACCGAGGAGGCAGAGGCTGCAGTGAGCCGAGATCATGCTACTGCACTCCAGCCTGGGTAACAGAGTGAGACTCATCTCAAAAAAAGACAGGAAACTGTTACCCAGAGGCAGAAGGAGCAGATGGAATTTGGCCACGCTGGGTGTTACTGGTTTCAACTAAATTCTACCAAATCCCGAGGCAAACTTCCAGCAAAGCAAGGTGACTGGCGAGCTGGCAGGGTCGTCTGTAAAGAAATGCTGATGCTCTCAAATGTGTACAGACACCAGGGTGCCAGCTGGGAGGGCTCCAGGATGCCGGCTAACAAGGGCACGCCTCCTTCCCTCTGTTCATCTGATTGTCAAGAACTCACCGGTCCGCAGAGGAGTTGGCGACCCTCACAAGCCCCAGGCCCGCAACTGTAGCTTGTGAGTATTTGCTTTCCGAGAAAGGGAACTAAAAGATGCTTTTTCCCCCTCCTGCTTTTGCTCAGCCATGGCTCCCTGCAAAATCTACCCGAACAGGTCTGGAGTCACCAGGGACCACCTCCCAGTGCCTTCAAACACGGGGCTCTCGGGCAGCACTCTGAGATCTCAGCGCTTTGCCTGCCGGCAAATGAACACCACACCGCTGCCAACCCACTGCCACCACCACGCTTCCAGCTACAACCACGTCTGCCAGACCCTGCTCCCTCTGCCAGGTGTAGGCTCAGCTGTTGTCACCTTCACTGGGACAGCCAGCTCTGACGGGCAGTGCCAGCCTTTCTGCAAGATCACAACACTTGGGACCACTGCCACTTCCTGAGGGTAGTAATAATAACAGCTAAGATCTACTGAGCCCTTGCTCCGTGCCAGGCACCAGCTGAGGACTTTACTTGCTTAAGCTCACTTCAGCCTCACAGCCGTCTGGAGATAAATACTGTCATTTGTCAGTACAACACTTTACAGATAAGGAAACTGAGGCTCAGAGAGGTAAAGACACTGCTCAAGGTCACACAGCTAGACGTGGTGGAGGGACTTTGAGTCTGGGCTCCTGGCCACCACACTCTGCATCCAACCCTGCAGCACCTTGGGTGCTGCCACGCCCTCGGGCTCAGCTGCTGCTCCTAGTTGCCACCCCCAAGTCTGCCCGGCTCCCCTGGAGTCCCTGGCTCTGCCACACTGTGAGGCTTGGCTGCCTCTGGTGGAGCAGCGTCACTTAGGCCACGTCGATGCCAGCCTCCCAGAGGAGCGTGTCTTCTTGACACTTCTATCTCTGTGACAGCGGAAGACTTATGACTGTGTGATGTCCTTGTCTTCTTCTCCCTCAGACCCCAGCCACTGCTATCCTGCATGCCCAGGCCCTTGTGGAGAGAGAGAAAGAGACAGACACAGAGAGACAGAGAAAGACAGAGAGACAGACAAAGACAGACAGACAGGGACCCAGACAGACAAGGAGAGAGAGGGAGATAAAAGAGGCAGAGACAGAGAGACAGATGAACTGAGAGACAATACAAAAACAGAGTGACAGAGACAGGTAGATGGAGGTAAGAGATGGAGAGACAGGTGGATGGAGGTAACAGATGGAGAAGCAGCCACAGACCCACAAGGCAGCAGGGAGGCCCCGACGACGGCTGCAGTCCTGCAAGCAGGAGGCGGCGGTGGCTCATAAGAGGGTTTTAGCTCAGATGAGAGAAGGGAACAGACACAGGGTGTATTCTGAGGACAGAATTGACAGGGCTTGCTGACGGATGTGAAGGGAAAAGGGAAATAAAGGTGGCTGCTTGGTGTGGGGCCTGGACACTCACTGCAGGGAGGCACCATTCACTGCAACTGATAAGCAGTCACGGCCGGTTTTGTGTGTCAACTTGGCTTGGCATGGTTTCCAGATATTCGGTCAAACACCCGCCTAGATGTTGCTGTGGTATTTTTGAGATGTGATGAACACTGAAGTCAGTAGCCCCTGAAAGACCCGCCAGGCTATGGGTGGGTCTCATCTAATCAGGTGAAGGCCTTGGGAGAAAAAGACTGAGGTTCCCCAGGAAGAGGGGGTTCTGCCTTCAGACAGCCTTCAGGCAGGCGCTGCAACATCCACTCTTCCCTGGGGCTCAGCTGCCAGCCTGCCCTGCAGATTTTAGACTTGCCAGCCTCCACAATTGCATGACTCAGTTCCTTAAAATAACGTCCTGTCTATAAAGAGAGAGACTATGTATGTGTATATATATATATATCACGGATGACACACACATCCAGGACTCTCCTTTGAGATCCACAGTTGCAGATTCTGCCGATTTGAATGTCTTCTTGGACGTTGGGAAGCAACTCAACTCAAAGTCGTTCAAACCTGGTCCTCTCCTGATGCTTCCTCCTTTAAAAAGTGGCACGATTCACCATCCCGTGGCACGAGCCAGACACTGGGAATCTTCCTGGAAGAGACCCTCCTGCTTACTCCTTGTGGGGGGCAGAATCATGGTCCCCAAGTGTCCATGCCCCGATCCCCAGAACGTGGGAATGTTACCAACATGGCAAAAGGGGCCCTGCAGATGTGATGAAGGACCTTGAGAAGGGAGATGGTCCTGGATCATCTGGGTGGCCCCCATGTCATCACAAGGCTCCTCCTAAGAGGGAGGCAGGTGGCTTAGAGTCAGAGGAGGAGACGTGGCTGCAGAAGCAGAAGTCAGAGTGATGGGGCCAAGGGACAAACAAACGTGGGTGCCTCTAGAAGCTGGAAAAGACAAAGAAGGAGATTCTCTCTGAAAGCGGCTGGAGGGTACACAGTCCCAACACCTTGGACCTACTACTCCAAACTTCCGACCCCCAGTACTAGTAGAGAATACATTTGCTTTAAGCCTCCAAATGTGTGGTGATTTGGGACAGTGATGATAGGAGACATGCACCCCAAATCCAATCCAGCAAGTTCCACGGATTGATCCTCCCAAATCTCCCTCCCACAGATCTGCCTCTGCCCATCTCTGCCACTGCCTGCCCCCAGGGCCGGCCTCCTCACTTCTCAGCTACTATGCGGCCCTTTCCTTGGTTCATTACCTCTGTGCCTTCCCTTCCACCTCCAAAAAGTGGAGACCCCTCTCCACTTGGCAGCACTGCCCCCAGTTAACTGGAACCACTTGGCGGGGAATTGGGGGCTCCCACTGTCCTTGGATGAGACTGAAACCCTAACCAAGGCCCTGAAGGGCCATCCCCTCCCTGCTTCTCCAAGCCCCCTTCCCCCACACTCTGCCTCCTTCCCCGCCCTGTCTCGAGGTCCTTCTTTCTGTCTGGCAAGCCCCTCCAACCCAGGCCTCTGCCCGTGCCACTCCCCAGCAAGCGCCTCCCCTTCCTCTCCACCTCATTGGCACCTCTGACCCTTCACTGCTGCCTTCCCTTTGTCAAGGAGGCTTGCTCTGCTCTGTACGAGGGTGAAATCCTGTGGGGATCCCACAATGCATACGTACTTCAAAACATCACCTTGTACATAAATATATACAATTTTTGTCAATCAAAATAAATAAGAAGAAAAATAGGGACTGAATATGGCTTTTAGCACAGCCACGGAGCTAAAATGTTTAGAAAGCCAGAGCTGCCCGTAAGCATATCACACCCACAGTGGGCTCCCCCACCACTGTGACAACATGACAAAAGGGGCCCTGCAGATGAGAGGGGCCTCCACCCTGCAGAGTGTGACCTCCACGCAGGCAAGGCCGTGTTTGTTCTCGTCCGTGCAGCCCTTGCGGGGTGCTGGTGCACAGCAGATGGGTGACCGTGTGTGGGGTAAATCAGTAAATCCAGATGAGCTCGGAGCGTGAGCAGCTCCTCTCCAACCCACGTCCATCTGCGCAGCCATGGGGAAGGTGGTCCTGTAGCTTCCTCTCAGGGCTGCCTCCTCTTCCCCCTCTGAATTATTCCAAAACAACTTGGAAAATTCCAGAAAACGGGTTCCCTGGAGTCTCGCAGGTGGTCTCATGGGTCCACCGCTGTCTCCGCTCCATTGTCACTGGGGGAGTGCTGCTGACAAGGGGTTCCACCTTGTGCAGCTCAGTGACCTAAGTTGATCTAGTTTCCTCTGTGGTCCCGAGGGAGGAGGACCACACGGCCTGGGGCCCCTGGCTTGGTGCCCTGGCCACGCAGCCACTCCTCAAGGCCCAGATACCCAGGACCTGACTCATTCTTGTGAACCTGGAACCTTCTTCCCTTCTGTCTCTCCTGGGAGCATATCTTCAGGGGCGTGCAGCTTCTCTCTTTACTGCAGGAAAAAGAAAGGCCTCTCTACATCCACATCCCAGCCCAAGAGGGGTCTCCACCCAGCCCACACTGTCCTGCACCACCCCTTTCCGGAATACTAGCGTCCTTTGCCAGCCTCCCTGAGGGCAGAGCTGCCAGACTTAGCCAATAAAAACAGGACAGCCAGTTAAATGTATATTTCAGATTCACAAGAAATATTTTTCAATGTATCTAAAATTCAAATTTAACTAGGCATTCTGCATTTTATCTGGCAACCCCAGCTAAGGGTGACTCCTTGGGCCTAGGGACACGAGGCCCTCTCGCTTCCTGCAGGGCCTAGCAGTGCCACACCCAGCTAAGGATAACCAGGGAGCCTGGCCTCCAGCTGTCTTGAAGAGGAAGAAAGGAAAAACCACATGTTAACTCTTCAGCCATGCATCCTGTTATTTACATCTATGTAGTCAGGAGGTAAAAACAGGTTAAACTTCACTAGCAGGCCTCCGAGTCTTTCCCAGGTTCTGTCATGGTTGAGAACCACGTTGCAATGTGTGTGGTTATCAGCGTGGGTCACAGTGGGTGCAGCCAAAGATGGTATGAAGAAGAAAGGGCCATTGCTAGATTGTTCTCTATATGACATGGCAGGAATTGGGGGTTTTAGAGTAAGCAGGCAGGTTAGGAAGGAGAGAGGAGGTCAGGAATGGGGAAGGAAGCCGAGTGTGGTGGCTCACGCCTGTAATCCCAGCACTTTGGGAGGCCGAGGCAGGAGACTGGCTGGAGGCTGGGAGTTCGAAATCAGACTGAGCAAGAAAGCAAGACCTCCCCTGCTACCTCCATCTCTACAGAAAATTTAAAAATTAGCTGGGTGTGGTGGCACGTGCCTATAGTCCCAGCTACTCGGGAGGCTAAGGCGGGAGGATTACTTGAACCCAGAGGCTGAGACTGTAGTGAGCTATGACAGCACCACTGCACTCCAACCTGGGTGACAGAGCAAGATCCTGTCGCCACCCTCCCCAAAAAAGGTAAAGAGAGGTCCAACAGCATCATGGGAGGTTATGGCCTGGTGTGAGGGCAGCTGTGGGACTCCTCAGGGACAGGAATGGCCAGAGACTGCAAGAACAGAAGTTCTATCATTCAACATGCAGTTGCTGCACACAGACGGAACCCTCCTGTTGCTATAAACTATCAATAAAGGACACCCCCCAACACACAGCCTGAGTCTGCAGTGTCTATGGAGTAAGGGCAGCAGAGTCTACTCCAGTGGTGACTCTAAGAAATGGAAACACCCTGTCCCCTCCTCCAAAATAAGGTGTTCCCATCCCTGAGGAATTAAGGTTTGTACTTATTTTACTTAAATTATAAAAATACAAACATAGTTTTTTTTCTGTTTGTTTTTGTTTTTGTATTTTCAACTGGCAATAGTATAACTCATTCAACAATTAGTATATATTGGCCAGGCACGGTGGCTCACGTCTATAATCCCAGCCAAGGAATTTGGGAGGCCAAGGTGGATGGATCACCTGAGGTCAGGAGTTTGAGACCAGTCTGGCCAACATGGTGAAACCCCGTCCCTACTAAAAACACAAAAGTTAGCCAGGTGTGATGGCACACACCTGTAATCCCAGCTACTCAAGAGGCTGAGGCAGGAGAATGGCTTGAACCTGGGAGGCAGAGGTTGCAGTGAGCCAAGATCATGCCATTGCACTCCAGCCTGGGTGACAAGAGCGAAACTCCATCTCAAAAAAATAAAATAAAATAAATTAGTATATATCACAAAAAAGGATAATGCGTCGAGTGTCCTTATTAAGAGAAGGAATGAACATTCAGTCAAAAAAAATTTATCCTGTGTTGTTTACAAAATACATAGCTAAGACAAAATACAATCAAGTTTAAAGGGAAAGGATCAAACATTTCAGAATAGATGGGGGAAATCTGGGGAAAAAAGTAATAAAGGGCATGGCTGTGCAAATATTAAAGAATAAAAACCCAGTAATTGGCCAGGTGCAGTGGCTCACGCCTGTAATCCCAGCACTTTGGGACGCCGAGGTGGGCAGATCACGAGGTCAGATTGAGACCATCCTGGCTAACATGGTGAAACCCATTTTTTGTACTAAAAATACAAAAAATTAGCCAGGCATGGGGGTGTGCGCCTGTAGTCCCAGCTACTCGGGAGGCTGAGGCAGGAGAATGGTTTGAACTCAGGAGGCGGAGCTTGCAGTGAGCCAAGATTGCGCCACTGCACTCCAGCTTGGGCAATAGAGCAAGACTCTGTCTCAAGAAAACAAAAACAAAACAAAACAAAAAAAACCCAGTAATTAAAAGTTGGGATTTGGCTGGAACAGAAATAGATCCAAATAAGAATCTTACTTGCAATATAGTTGGCATTTCAAATCCGTGGAGAAAAGATTTAGTAAGTAGTCACAGAGTAGTAACTGACTAAGCAGCCAGGGAAATTTAAAAAATTTGAGTCTACCATATTCCTTACAGAAAAAAACAAAAAGATTGCAGATGGATCAAAGATGTAAATGTAAAAAACAAAAGCCTAAAAGTAGTAGAAGAAAATACAAGGGAACTTCCATCAACAGAGGCCTAGTGACATATACTGAGGCCTTCCATATGGCAAGAAGTAATGGAGCCATCAAAAGAAAATGCAAACATTGGTGGCTAACAGTCACTAGGAGCACTGCTCACTGAAAATTAATGACATTGCAACAGCACATGCACAGAATGCAATCATGTCCTCGGGAAACAGCAAGATGTGCGTGCACACCTCCGTTAGCATATACAGGAACCATCTCAGGAAAGCCACACTGGAAAGTGGCTGCTCTGGGGCAGGGAATCTGGGAATCAAGAATGAGAGTCAGGCTAGACTCTTCTCTGAATTTTCTGATGTGTGCATGTCATACTTTTCCCCAAATACAAAATTACAAAAAGATAATTTTAAGAGATAAACATATCTGAGTCAAACACAACAAAATTGAGTGAAGGTAGGGATATCAATGTAGAACTCAAGCAAACACCATTGAACAGGATGAACCTGGTATTTTACACACATAAAAAGCCCAACTGAGGCTGAGCACGGTGGCTCACGCCTATAATCCCAGCATTTTGGGAGGCCGAGGCAGATGAATCACAAGGTCATGAGTTCGAGACCAGCCTAGCCAATATGGCGAAACCACATCTCTACTAAAAACACAAAAAATTAGCCGGGCATGGTGGCGGGTGCCTGTAGTTCCAGCTACTTGGGAGGCTGAGGCAGGAGAATGGTTTGAACCCAGGAGGCAGAGCTTGCAGTGAGCCGAGATTGCACCACTGCACTCCGCTTGGGCTACAGTGCGAGACTCCATCTCAAAAAAAAAAAAAAAAGCCTAACTGAAACAAAATCATGCATATTTATAAAATGAACAGCACAGAATTAGAAATACAGAGAAAATTAAACCAGAAGCATATGGAAGAGAGTTCCCTCAAACACTTCCAAGATCAAGTAGGAAAATAGTAAATGCAATACAAAGAATCTGAATAATACAATGAAGTTTAATGGTATCCATCTATTTACAATCTTTAATGCATAAAAAAGTCTCATTTATTTGTTTAAACGGAATCAAATCCCACCCAAGTCTGCTCTCACAGAATGGGCTTCCTGGGTGGTACCAAGACTGACTAGGAGAGATGCTTCTGTCCTGCCCTGTGCTGGTGGTGCTGAGCAGCCTGTGTGGAAGCCAGTGTCATTTACACAGATGCTAGTAGCCAGCCAGGAGGGCCCTCCTTCCTCCAGGTCAGGCTTGCATGTGGCTATTTGTTCCCAAGGGCACAGCACTGGGTCCTCAGCAGCCAGGACCCATCCTGGCTCTCCCACTTCTGAAGTATCTCATATAAGGGGCTCAGTCCCCAGCATTCATGGAGCCTACTTCTCTTCCCAATCTCAGTAAACCCTTCTTTGCACTTTGTCTAGAAGCACCAGCCTCCCTCCTTTCCTTCTCTGGAAACTTCCAGGCGGTTGGCACAAGTGACTTAGACCAGAGATGGGGAAATTTTTTTGGTGAAAAGTCAGAGAAAGAATATTTTAGGCTTTGGGGGCCATTCAATCTCTGTTGCAACTCTGCTACTCTGCTGTTGCAGCATCAAAGCAGCCGCAGACAAGCCAGGAATGGATCAACGTGGTTGTATTCCCATAAAACTTTATTTATGGACACAACGTGGATTTCATTAAGTTTTCGTATTCAGAAAATATCAATGTGTTAAAAACCATTTAGAAACACACACATTTTTAGCTTGGGGGCTGTACAAAAACAGGAGATGAGCTAGATTTGGCTCTTGGGCCATAGTTTGCTGACCCCTGAACTAGATAATTGAAAATAAAGCCTACTGGAATTAATTCATGGGATTCTAGCAACTAAAAAAAAAAGTTTTAGAAAAAGGATAACAAGCTAAATTAAGGAAGGGAAGAGGATATGATTAGTGATAATAAAAGAAAGTAATAAATAAGACAGGAAAATACCCCAGCAGAAGTGATCAACAAAGCCAATGTCTGGTTCTTTGGGAGAGTGGAACTAAAGAGGGTGGCAAGTTCAATAAAGAAAAAAATGGAAAATATAAACATACGATGGGAGGTATAAAAAAAGATTTTATCAAAATGCCAATGAGATTTAAGAATTTAGAGTTATATACATCTCTAAAATAGATCTGAAGGTCCCCAAAAAAGGTAGGTTTTTTCCTAGATAACTATAAATTATCAAAAAAAAAAGGGGGGGAAGATCTAAATTGAACTATTAGTTTTGAAAAGAGTAAAAATACTGTCAAAGCTTCTAAGCTGCACCCTCACAGATCTGAGTCATTTTGGATGAGTTCTATCACTTTCAAGGATCAGATGGTTGATTTAAACAATAATATGAGATGTTACCTTAGTTTATACTCAAGTGAAGTGGGACACAGATTTTATTATTTTTTTCTTTTATGAATACCGCCCACATAGTCCAGGGGCACAGATATTAATCTGTGCTATTTAATTTATTCCAGAATAAGGAGGATAGAAAGCTTTTAAATCCCTGATTAAATGAATTCATAACTAAGGAATCTCTCTGAAGGTTACACACGCGCAAATTTTCAAAAATCCACCAAATGACCATAAAAGGTGTTATCCTAGTATTTCAAAATGACTCAGTACATTAACAAGTGAAAGGAACAGGAGCATATGATGATCTTGATGAAGGCTCAAAAGTCATTTGGTAAAATTTTAAAATCCTGCAGTATTTTTTCCAGCTTGTTTGACTGCTTAGTTTCACATTCCTTATCTCATAAATGAATTGAAGGCTATGAAAGTTTTTCATTTCAGACCCATCCACAAGATGTGCCCCACAGTGCCATCTCTGCCACTCATCTCCACTACACTTGATTTCCTCTTTATTTGTAACCTGGGATGAAACGGACAGGACTTTTGGCTCTTTCTTAGTGACTTAAATTTTTATTACATTATAGTCGGAGAATATGACCTGTGGGATTTCTACATTTTGGAATCTGGTGAGATTTTCTTTCTGGCACAAAGCATGGTTAATTTCCATGACCATTCCAAGAGGATCTGCTGCACAAAGTTCACACACAGCGGACACATCAAGTTTGGTAATAGTGCTAGTTAAATAGCCAGATCCTTCTTTGTCTAGTTGATTTTCAAATTCTGATGGATGAGGGTTAACATATCTTGTTGTGACTGGGAATTACTTAATTTCTTACCATGTTCTATCTTTCAAAGCTATGTTGTGAGCCAATGAAAGTATTTATCTATTTATCTTGACAAATTATTCGTTTCATAAACTGACAATACTACCACCAGTTGCTTTCTTTTAGTATTTCCTGATCTTTTTCCACCCCCTTCACTCTCAGCCTTTTGGGTCACCCCTTTATTTTAGGTGGGCTCCCATAACCATCATATACACGTTTGTGATGACATTCACAAATCAACTTGAAAATGTCTGTAAGTAGCAGAATTTAACCAGTTCACATTTACTATGATTAACAATATGCTTCAACTTACTCCCACCATCTTATCCTTTCCTGTTTTTTTATTTCTTCTCCTGATGTTTACTGGATCAAGTGAGGCAAGCAAAACACAGAGGATTCAGTTCTTTCCAGATACTGCCTGTTTCAACTTTAACAACGTGACAACAGCTCCAGGAAGTAGGGCTTGCTGCTCTACCACACTCTCCCGTCATCCTCCACAGACTGTAGAAACAGGACTTACCCTTGAGACTAAGTCCCTGTGGGTCTTGACCTTATCTCAGAAAGGGAAGCGGGGGGTGCACAGGGATTGAAGAATACCAGGGGTGAAAAAAAAAGAAGACATTTTGGGGACAGACAGGATGAAGACTAAAGAGGACTAACTTAAACAGTCAGAGATGCCAGGCAAGTGAGGTAGGACATAGAAATTAGACATGAGAGAACACAGCACCGAGCAATATGAATAGGTTTATTTGAGAACCTAAATACAACCCACAGCAGTACTGGGGCCCTCACCCATTTTACATCGAGAACTGCCTCCTCTGTAACCAAGACAGACTCAGTTGAGATCTAGTGTTTTCCATTCAGATAGTCAATTCCTTCCATGTCCAGCCAGTCCCCTCTGAATACCCAGCTGCCCTCACCTATACTCTTTTAATACACTGTTCGCAGAACTGTTCTCTTAAGCATATGACACTGAAACTGCCACACAGCCTACCCACTGGGCCCAGCGTAACGACACACTCACACGTATCCTTCTATTTTATGCCAACGTCCTTTTCCCTCTTTCTTCACAACACAGTGCTGTGTTCTTTTTCCCTCCGTTTATTATACCCATCGTTTCCTATCCATTCCACTGACTGGAACTCTTAGGCACCACTTTTGCCTCCTAAGATCCCCGCACGAGTAACCATATGCCAGCCAGTGTTCTTTATCTCTTAAAGTCACAAACATAAGCCTCCTTTCCTAGAAAAATGCATACACCTACACGTACACAAAATTCTGCAAATAAGAAGGTTCTAGACCGCCCCAAAAGCCGTCTGCAGGTCCTAGGTTTTAAAATTCTGTAAACAAAACACCCCCACCATAATTCATGATGCAGAGAAGACCTGGATCAGGGCCAGCAAAGAATTAAGAAGGGGAGGGAAAGTTGGTCTCTCAGTGAAACCATATTTAGATGCAGCATTTAGGAAGGTAGAGAGTCTATAAAATGCATACATCCACCTAAAAATACACAACATCTGTATGTGCTACTTTACTCTAGAAATGTAGTTTATTTACATATGCCTAAATCTGAACAATAAAATCGCTTTGGTGTAAGTGTCATTTTCCACTGATATTTATGCCAAGTTCTTACTGGCATAAACAAACACACGGCCTTGGGATCTCTGGATTTGTTCAGGTATTTTGTAATACGTTAAATGAGAATGGTAAAAAAGTAATTCTTAAGTTTCAACTTACTTACGGTTATAGTTATTCTACTTCATGTACATTGAGAGTGGAAATAAAGATATCCCAGGCCTCCCTGCCCCTTAGGGGTTTGGGTAAACTTGACTCAAAACTCCATTAATTCCATGGCTTGTAGAATCTTTTAGCTACCCTGAAGATTTCTGCATATTCTGCATATTCCTTGGCGCTTGTTCTCAGGGGCACCCTCTTCTGGATCCTACATTTATGTGTGGTACTTATGTGTTGCCTCATTTCACCCTGGATACAGCACTCAGCCCTTCCACCAGTTTCCATATGAAATCTACCATGCCAAACACCCCTAACCTTAGGGAAAGACTTGTGGTCACGAAGTTTTCCTACATAAGAGCTCAGAACTCCAGACCATCCTACTCCACTAGTTCCCTGGTACCCTCTCCCACTCCCACTCCAAGTCTACCCTTTGTTTTCTTACCTCCGACTACCCCGGGAGATTCAAGTTCTCTCTCTTATGGTGTGGAGCAATTCAGCCCTCTCCAGGTCCTACCCCAGTGTTAGATGCCCAAACCCACCACAGTGCTCAGCAAAACAAAAAGGATTCCAAGTAACATGACCTTTCTTCCTTAATAGGCAACTGGGAATAGGAATTCGTTATATCACTAAATGCTAGGCACTTTACATGTTTATTTACGTCTCCCAGTGTTTCCATGAATTAGGTATTTTCAAAACCATTTTAGAGATGAGAAACTTGAGGTTTAGAAAAATTAAGAAAATGAATATGGTCAGAGCAAGTGCTGTATCATTTTTCCTCTTTTCCTCTCTAATCTATAGATCTTTACTCAGCTTTGTTATTTATATATGGCTCTTGCCTGTAGTAGTATCCACCTTTCTCATCTTTTCCTAGTACCACTGAGTATGTTTTCCATCTGCTTCTGATATTTGCTTTCCATTCACCTAGTTTTTCAAATTTCTGAGAATATCAGTACATTCTATAAAGACTGATAAATAATTCAAAAATCTTAAGAACAGAGCTAAGAGCTGGAAGGTCCCTTGGAAGGCATCATGTCCACGCTCACACAACACAAATCCCTCTTCAATTTCTGAGATGGCCTGATGAACCAAGTCCACGTTCTCATGTAGTAGACTATCTGAAATGCTGGGCTCTGATGCAAAGAATTCTTCCTATCTGAGAGAGGCAATCTGCCGTTTATTCAGGTTTCCAAGTTAGAAACCGTGCAGTCATTCTGGACTTATCTTGGCTCACACCCTAAATCCTAGCAGGCACCAAGAGTGACTCCATCACAGATGACCTACCCCTGCTCCCACCCCCAACCCCCATCAGAAGGTCTAGTTTGGGTTGCTCCCACCCCAGTGATGGAACCGCAATGCAGACTTGTCTCTCAAAGCTAGTAGATGCCACAGCCAGTCAGACTGCTGACTGCCGCACAGAACTTGCGCCCCCTCCGCTTCAGCTGACAGCACTTCATGCCTTCCTGGGCGTGGGCTGCAGTCAGCAGGGGCCAGAGCAGGGCTTGGAGGAACTGCCTAGGGGCACCAGGAAGATCACAGAAAGCACCAAAATGGGTTACCCAAGGAAAAGGAGTTAGTTGCCAACATTTTAAGATTAAATTGTGTATGAAAATCGAGGTTGGTGTTTCCTTAGAAGCGCTGTGCGCCTGTATTCCGCCGTGAACACAGAGCCGCAGCCAAGCTGAGGCAATCCTCTCAGTGGACTGTGCTCTCTCCAGTTGGATTATTCCTGACCTGAGTCATTTATTACCTGCGTGGCTGTGACCTCTGACCAGGGTGTCCTCACACCTTGGCGTACCTGAGAAAGGCCCATTCTAGGCTTGTTGTCCAGATGTGAGTATCAACAGCACCCGCTCCCTTAGCTCTCAAGTACTTAGTTTGGACAATAAATTACATGGTCACCCTGGGCTTAATGTGCAAGCCAATTCCCCACCACACACCCATACCCATACCCATACCCCACACACGACCACTGAATTCACACAACTACATGTCAAGCACAGAACCCTGTTATAAAGCGATTTTATTAAATTGATTTGGACATACTGTAGGTCAAATAATATTTTCTGAAGATAACAATTATGGACTTTAAAGCTCGACACAAAATTAGTAGCTTCAAAAGGGTTAGTCATATTCCCCAGCAACAGCATGATAAAATAATTCAACTATGTAGAAATATAGAACTCTAGGACTAGCTGGAAACTCGGAAATCATTTAGCCTAATGTTCTCATTTTGAGAGAAAACTAGACTCAAAGATTAAGCGATTTGCCCAAGCTCACATACCTAATAGTAAGAAAGCTAGAAATCAAACCAATTTTTCCTAAAACTAAAATTCTATCAATGATATTTCAACTGGCTCTCTATCAACTAAAAGTCTAGGCTTTTCTCTAATGCTCCACACTATCGTGACATGAAGGAGTGATAAGACACTACAGTAAATCGTACTTGTGGAATTCAGGCCTGGAAGGGGCTTTAGCAAATAACTAAGCCAGCCCTCTCTTTGTAAAAAGGAGGAAAAGTATGTGAAGTGACTTACCAAAGGCTTGTTAGCAGAGATGTCTGGATTAAAATCCAGATACTGACAAATTTACCCCCAAATCCCATCTCTAGTTTCGTGGCCCACCCACTAAATCATGTGCTCCTTTTAAATCTCCTTTATGCACTGAGGTTTTAGTTATACAAAAACCCCTTCCAGTCAAACAGAAAAAATTAATTCAAATATGGAGAGAAAAATCAAACTTTCAGTATTTTCGTGACTATTTTGAGTAGTTCACTTTCCAACCTCTTAGACAGTTGACAGACACCACTAACCTGATCACCTATTTCAGAGCTTCAAAGATCCTTAATTTCCCCAAAGACTTCCTGAGCAAAAGGACTACATGTGGGAAATCAATGAAAACAGGAATGAGAAGAGAAACAAAGTTAAAAATTTGTTGCTTTTTGTTCCTGTCATTGGGGACTTTTGGTCTTCTAAACATTCCTTGAGTTCCTCCACATGAGTTTTTAATATCAATCTAGCAAAAATTAAAACAAACAAAAAAAGGCCTATGAAAGTCAGGATACTGAGCACCTCATCATCTCTCCCCCTCCCCACCGCTCGCAAATGCCAGTGCTGGCCTGTTCCTTAAACGCACCGGCTCATCCCCCACAGCAGCCTGTGCGCTCTGCCAGCGACTGCTGCTTCTCCTCCGGCCTGAGCTCAACGCCCCACCGCGGAAAGGCCTCCCTGACCGCTAGCTAATGTCACCCCACCCCCACCCCACCCCACCACTAAATCATCACCCTAGTTTATTTTCTTCATAGCACTTAATCACTATCTCAAACTACATTATTTATTTGTTTACTTATCATCTGTCTCCTCCACCAGAAGTAAACTCCACAAGAGTAGGGACCTTGTCTGTCTCATCAGTGGTATTCCCAGCACCTAGCACAGTGCCTGGCATATAGGAGGTGTTCAATACATATTTGTTGAAGAAAAGAATGATGGATTAATAAAGACGTTCATGCCTAAAAAAGAACTTATACACACTAATCAATAAAGGGGTATCGAGAACTCCTATGCATTATTGCCCAAGATTACAGAAATAGAGATGAAACATTAGTGACTCCTCCTACCATCCACTTCTCGTACGGTCTCCCTAGCTAGGAAGGAGCTCCATCTGTTACCAAAGGAGCCCAGAGGGCAATTCTGGATGAAGAAAAGCTCTCACTTTGCTTGCTTCTTCCTCCCTGCTATTTACATTCAGCTATTTCCAAAAAAATTCAAGTGAAAAATATGTGATGCAGCCACTAGAAAATAAGTCTGACTAACAGAGACAGTGATGAGCAGAATCCACACAAATAAAAAAGGTTCAAGGACATATATGTCTGCCAATGACTCTTCTGACAGGCTAAGTGAATGGGTATTGAGTCACCTAAAATCTAAAATGAAAGTTAATGCCATCTAGGAAGGGATGGATATTTATGGGGATTTTGAGGACATATAGGTAGAGTGGGTTCAGAAATAATAGGATATATGGAAAGATATGTAGGGGCTAAATCAAGTAACCTCAGAAATACCAGAACGTGATCTTAGTGGGAGCTGTCCGTTTTCCAACGCAATGCCAGTATGCTCGAATCAAGAGGAAGGAAGGGCATGAACTCCTCAAGGGGGAGTATCTGGGATAGCTTTTAAGCAAAGCATAGATAGAAGGTGACTCAGGAGGTCAGGCAATGATTGTGGCTTTTTGTGTAGTCTTTCAACTATGGAGGCATCGTGCTGGAATCCCAAGAAGCGACATCTGTGACTGGGACCCGAGAGCCATCCTGCTGGGCGGACGCTCAGAGATCCACATTCAAAGTCAAGCTGTGGAACATACTTGGCATGAACCAACAAATCAATCTCACATGCGCCTCCTCAGAAACAATGTTCTGCTAGGGATTGCTGTAAATATTTCTTGGGTCAATGTAGGTATATACAGGGTTTCCTTCCTAGTGGCACTTACGGGTTTTAAGATTTTAAACTCTTAGCAAAACATTTTATATAACTGATATTTTGAGATGGTTTCTCTCCTTTGTGTGGACTCTCTGGTGGATGCAGAGGCTCGTACTCTGACTGAAGGCCTTTCCACACTCATCACATTTAAAAGGTTTCTCTCCTGTGTGAACTCTCTGGTGGATGCACAGGCTCGAACTCTGACTGAAGGCCTTCCCACATCCACAACATCTATAGGGTTTCTCTCCAGTGTGGACTCTCTGGTGGATGCAGAGGCTCGAACTCTGACTGAAGGCCTTCCCACACTCATAACATTTATAGGGTTTCTCTCCTGTGTGGACTCTTTGATGCATGCAGAGGCTGGAGGTGTGCCTGAAGGCCTTCCCACACTCTTCACATTTAAAGGGCTTCTCTCCGGTGTGGACTCTCTGATGCATGCAAAGGTTTGAACTATTACTAAAGCCCCTTCCACACTCACTACAGACATAAGGTTTCTCACCTGTATGAACTCTCATATGAATTTGAAGATGGGAGCTCCAATTGAAGGCTTTGCCACACTCATAACATTTATAGGGCTTCTCCACTGTGTGGATTTTCTTATGTCTATTAAGTTTTGTTGTAGTGCTAAAATCCTTACCACAATCATCACATTTATAGACCTTCTCTCCTGTATGGTCTCTCCAATGAATATGAAGTTCTGATATATGAAAGAAACCCTTATCACACTTGTCACATTTATGGGGCTTCTCAGCTGTGTGAATTTTCTGATGCATAAAAAGATCTGCTCTCTCAGAGAAAAATTCCCTACACATGGGGCACTTGTAGATCATTTTTCCTATTTGGTATCGTGATTTGGAGGAGAAAATTTCCTTACAATTACTACAGTTACAAGACTGTTATTTCATAGAGTCTCTTATTTGGCCATTTTGGCAGTCTATCTCAGGCTTGCTCTATTAGGTAAGTTTAAGATCAGCCTAAGCTTTTCCCTGCCTGTCTTTCTATGGAAGGTTTCTTCCTGCATAGTGTTCCTCACTCAGTATTATTATTGATTATAAAGTGACATTGACTTCCACGTGTATTCTGTAACTCATTAACATAGAACTTTGTTTTAGATCCTGAGTTGTCAACATTCCAAAGGGCTCTCAAGGTGCAAACCTTTTTGTTTTTGAGCCCCTAGAATCTTCCTCTTGTAGAGTAATGTTGTACTTCTCACTTCTAGAAAAAGGACTGTACAGTATATCCCCTGTATCGAAGGATGAGATACTGCTGGCTGGTCTCGAGCCCCTGCAGTCGCCCCTTGAAGAGTCAGTTTGGCATTCTGCCTCCTGCACATCAGACACGAAAGCCTCTCCAGCAAGCAGGCTCCTCAGGGTCCAGGTATGGCAAGCCTTGCTTTGGGGAATTCCCTACATGGGTATCATGCCATCTCCTGTAATAGAAACGTAAATAAATAAATTGAAAATGCTTCTATCCGGAAAACTGCTATTGATTCCAAAATTAATTTTATATAAATGTGACAGCAGTAACACAAACCTTTTTTGGTCTTGAGGAAGAAGCTCGCTTATCTTCCAGAGATGTGTCTCTTGGATTTGCAGGTCTGAAGGAGAGAATTTGTAGATATCATGCTCCTGTTTACAGCTCAAGTAAATAATCCAGTTACAACCACTCATTGTAATTATCTGAGCAACATCAAGGGGAACGTTATTGAAAGAGAAAAGAAATCCTCAAAAGACCTACATGTGAGTACGAAAACCAGCTGTCCTGTACAAAGGAACAACAATGAAAATGATCTCCACTTTGAACTTCAGAAGGTACAACATTGCTGCTTTTGGAGATAAAACATCATATGTGACTTGCCTTCTAATCTACAGAAAGAATAAGTACATGATGTGTTGGTATCAAATGTCATTCTCCTACTTGTCTTCAATGATTTCCTGATGTACTTAAAATAAAATCCCAATCCTTAACTCAAACACCTGACCTGCCCCTCTCCCCACTTCACTCCATGCTTCCTGCCTCTGGCTTTCTTTTTCAGCTCTCAAACACCCCAAGCGTTTCCTGCCTCGGGGCCTTTGTACATGCTGTTCCCAGCACTTAAACCACTCCCTCCCCTACTTTGTGCAGAGCTTTGTGGGTCAGCTGCCCTCCCCTACCTAAACAGGCCCCAGCTAGACTCTGTTTTCATCTCCTTTAATTCCTTTAAAGCCCACATGACTTGTAATTATCGTATTTGTTCCCTGGTTTTTAACCTGTCTCCTGTACTAGGATGTAAGTGCCATGAAGGAGGAACTGTGTGCGTTGCTCTCTGTTACAACCTGGCAATGAGAGGGGTTCAACGAATATTTTCTGAGAATCTATAGAGTACTTCAGGACACCCTCTGGCACCCACACACATGTCCTGCTTCATTCTGGTGGGGCAGATAAAGGTACATTTCTTAGTGCCTTATTTCCAGTCTTTTGATAGCCTCCAGAGGACAAAATACACAACAAACAGAATAAGGAGGAGATAAAAGAAGAAAATAAATCTCAAAATATTCACTCTGAAATCTTTTAAGGTTTAGGACTATGTTTTAGCAATCTTTTCATTTCTTTTATTCTATATGCAGTGATACTTTAAAATTAACTAAATGAAATCAATAGGTCTTCTTAAAATAACGCTTTTAAGATGTTCCATACAAAGAGAACATGCATGGGTGTCTGAGGAGATGTAATGTTAAAAACGTAAAATAAACTGGACTGCTTCTAGGTGAAAGTGTTATAATTACAAAATTCAATTAGGTACCCAAAATTTTGGCAAAAATGGTCATATATCTACAAAAATTATGTTTGCATCCATCCTTTGTCCTAGTAATAATTCTAGAATATATCCTAAAGACACATTGGTAAAAATAGGAAATGACTGATATACCCGGTTATTCACTGAGGCAGTATTTGGCAGCAAAACTGCAAGCAACCCAAGGCCATCGATAGGGAGCTAGCTGAATCAAGTATGGCACCTCCTCACAAGGCAAAAAGGAATGAGGACGGCACTGCGCACTGACACGGAGTGAACCCAGGTTACACTGTTAAAAAAAAAAAAAAAACCCAAAAACCTAAGGTACACAATAGTATATGTTCTATGCTACCTTTTCTGCAAAAAAGGAAGGTAATATATAAAATAAACACTGGCCTGGCACAGTGGCTCATGCCTGTAATCCCAGCATGCCAGGAGGCCAAGGTGGGAGGATCACTTGAGGCCAGAAGTTTGAGACCAGCCTGGGCAACATAGGGAGACCCTGTCTCTACAAAAAAAATTAGGTTAAATTAAAAAGTTAGCCAGGCATGGTGGCACACATCCGTAGTCGCAGCTACTCAGGAGGCTGAGGCAGGAAGATGGCTTGCGCCTAGGAGTTCAAGGCTACAGTGAGCCAAGACTGTGCCACTGTACTCCAGCCTCAGCAACAGAGTAAGACCCTATCTTAAATAAAAAAATAAATAAGCATGGTGAAAGATAATCCAGAATTTAATTTAATGATTACTTATGGGAGAGAATACAGTTAAGACTTCTCTGAATATACTGTTATATAGTTCTGACTCTGGAAACATGCTTCTATAGTCAAAAAATAAAATTAAATGAATATTAAAATAAAATAAAGAGAATAAACCTATCATGTTGGTGACATAGCCACAAATGCCTTTTGAGCACAGTATACTGATTGTACATGCCTAGAACATATTCTTTTGACAAATAAGCTGCAAAGAAATCACACTTCTTTCAACAATTTAACTGTTACTGGTGTCTTTTAAAGTAGGTTAATACAAATAAGTGTTTATGTTAAAGTTGTTAGCCAAGATTCAATGTAAGAAAAATTAGATTTAAGTATAAAGTTAAGAAAAAATTATGTAATATAAAATTTGACTTAGAGATATCAGTTTGAATTCACTTTTTTGTTTTTCTTTTTAGCCATCACCAAAAAGACCTGGAAGCAATAAGAAGCGATAGCAATGAGCACACCTAGAGCCCCTTCCCTTAAATCCTCTCCCCACCATGAGGAAAGGGGTCCTTGGAGGAATGGCTGGGTTCAAAGCCAGAGTAGCACTTACAAAATGATCTTGGGACATCTTGTTATGCCAGAAAGCAGGAGGGCTGTGCCAAAGGAACACAGAGCCAATTATGCAACTGAGCATCAAAAGGAATAAGAAAGGCAATTGAGTGAGACACATTAAATATACAAACCCCAGGAGCTCATAATGACTGTAGGGAATGGGGAAGAAAGAGACAGGCAGGCAGAGAGATGGAAAGGCCTTGGCTAGACTCTGTTTTAGAGAGATGGAGAGACCCAAGGCACTGAAACAAAATTGGAATTAACTAGGGGCCCAACTTCTTACCCTGAAAATTGGTAATTAAAAGGAGAGAAGCATCTATCCTATTTCCTGTATGAACTCTCTTTCAAGACAAAGAAGCAACCAGCTAATATGTGCATACTCCTCATCAAACACCTGATTCAGACCATGATAAGCAATGGGTGAAAAAAGGGGCTGGAAGGCTGATCCGGGACTTGGCATTGCCAGAATCAGGTTGTCACCACCTGAAGCCAGGAATCGATCGATCTTAGCATGACTCAAAGAGGAACAACCAGACACGTCTGCCTCCTGCTGTGGTGCAATGGGAAGCACCCAGCACCCCCTGAACACATTCTTGCCAAAAGACTGAACCAAAACCTAATCAAGCCTCTGGAGCTAATTTTTAATGGAAAGAACTGCAGGGACAGAGGAACTACTAGGAAACAAGTAGCAAAATATCAAAAGGTGAGCCACTCTACAGGACAACTGCCCCCCCCCCTTTTTTTTTTTTTGCAATAAGGACATGGGAAAAAAAAAAAAAAAAGATGGTAAGGAGGGAGGAGTTGCTCTAAATGAAAAGAGACTTGAGACATAACAATCAGATATAATCGGAGGACCTTCTTTGGAATCTGAAGCAAACCAGCTGCTAAAAGGGGACAGTCAAGGAAATGTGATTAGGGGTATGAGATTACACTGTATGCTGTTAACTATGTGATCATGTCATTGTAGCTATGTAAACCAATGTCTACAGCCTTAGAGATGCACAGTGAAGAACAGGAATGATGGGACATGTCATCTGATATGTGTGATTTAAAATGCTTCAGCAAACCAAAAAAAAAAAAAAAAAGGGAAAGTAAAAAAGAGCAGGCAAAGCAAATGTGGTAAAAATCATTGCAACCATTGAATCCAGGTGAGAGATAAATGACTAAAATATTCTACTCTAAAATATTCTATTGTAAAATATTATGTATGGTTGAAATCTTCATGATTAAAAAAAATGTGTGAATGCTGAGAAGATATTCCTTTCCTGCTCTTCTGGCAATGGCAAACTAATCCCAGGACCACCGCATAGAGGGGCAACTGTGACTGAAATGAATATAATCCCCGAAACAGCCCTCATTTCCCCAGTCAATCCTGAGCACAGGAGAATGCGCACAGGAAGAGGTCTCTGGACAGCAGGAGAAGGCAGTGGCGGCAGGGACAAGCAGAGGACAAAGGAAGCAGCACTGTGCTCTGCTCTTTCACCCGCAAGCTAACCCCAGCAGGGGTGTCTTCCAGCACCCCCTCCAGGAATCAAGCTGCCACAGAGCATTCCTCCAGCCTAGCTTCAGCAGAGTCCAACTCTGCTCAGAAGGGCCATAGTTCAACACCAAGGTCCCTGACAGGGGAGTCTGACATGACCTCCCACTGGAGTTCTTCAGGAATCAGGCACTGCCATTCCTTCCAGATTAAGTCCTTGGACCTGTCTGTAAGTCTCACTGCACAGTGGGGGGATGAGAGGGGTAAGCTGCATTTTGTAGGAAAAAGAAAGATAAAAGAAACTCTGGCAAATTTTCCATGTGACCAACCAAAGAACAGAAAGGCCAACACACAGAAAGGATCTCCAGTACAGACTCGCCTATCACAGCCCCCGCCCAACTCTTCCACACAGATAGAGGCGACTATAAATCCAGAGGCAGATACAGGTTATGGAACCCCACAGAGGTCACAGATCCTGAATGCACCACGTTCCCAAGACTGTCTCTCACTCCAGACTCCCCCTATGTCTCATAATCAACGTCCTACCGGGGGTTTCAAGAGGACATCCCACGTGACTGCAAGCCCCTCTTTCTGACCTGAGGAGGAAGCCTGTCACTGCCAAGGACAAACTAAGAGCCTGCACCTGCGAGCTCAGGAATGCCCCCAGCATTCTGTGCACTCGACCCACACTGGAGGAGAACTCAAACAGCAAAATGACAGTGCAGCTGAAAACCAAGAAAATGAAAGCTTAAAATTTAGCCCATCTACCTCAAATCCTCACCTTCCATGAAAAGGAGCCTTTCCTCTCTCCCTGTAGTTTGTGATACCACAGAATACTGAATCAGTACTAATATCTCAGTACAATTAAAACTGAGGGCAACTAGCTTATAAAGAACTGATGCTGAGATTCAAGAAAGTCAAAAACTAAGTCTTAAATACAAGGAAACCATATCCTGAGAGAATACATGCTCTGGGCCACAGCATAAGAAAGGGGAACCTGAAGATGGGGGTACAGGACTAACAGGCTGGGAGAATGAAGTTGGTTTCCCTTGAGGGCTGCTCAGACCAAAAGTTCCTCACTCTAGTGGCAGAAGAGGCAAACCCGCTGCATGTAAGGGAGACTACCACTCCAATGTAGGGCCGAGGCTGCAGGAGTCGGCCACAGCAGCCCTAATGGGGTGATCAGAGCATCAGAGGAACGCCAACTATTTATGTGGAGGTAGAGGCTGGTGAGCTACAACCGATGTTCCACAAAGTGGACTCTGAACTGGATTATATTCAACACAGGCTGGATATGAAATAAAGACTAATCACCTTGATTGGGCAGGAGAGAAAAATCCAGTTACACTCCTAAAGGAATTAGCGCCATTCAGCCTTGACATCAGACTATGTCCACAGTGTTCAGCCAGCAGATGCCGACTACTGAGCAGCAGGCCAAGTGCCTCATCTGTGCTGCTCTGCTCGAGGCTATGACTTCCATGCAAGAACTACAGAGGCACAGGGACCCAGCTGTCACCACCAACTGAGGAAGAGAATAGCGCCACCCAGCAACTAACATCCCACTGCCAGGCTGGTAAAGAAAGAGGTGTGCAGAAGGGCACACTGGTGCAGCGCCCAGTGCCAGGGAGGTACAGGATAATGTCTTGCGAGCACTTGGGGCTGGCATGGAGACAGCTTGTTGTGGGGATGGGCCAGTGATGTCTTTAGAAAGACAGGAGATGTGAGACGGAGGGCAGATGCTGTATGAATGAAGTTCAACCAAGAGGAGAGAACAGGAAAGACGGAACTTTAAAATGTATTCCCACTTAATCTTGGAACTTCAGGCCAACATATCACCTAACACTACTTTGCATCTATTTTCTTTCTATATAATGAGGATAATACAGACATGCTGGACTATCTGTCTCTCTCTCTCTCTCTCTCTCTCTCTCTCTCTCTCTCACACACACACACACACACACACACATTTTATAAATTATCAATCAAAATGTGAAGTAACAAACTTTGGAAACTAAAAGATAGACAACTGTATTATATATTTACATCGTTTTCAAAAATGCTGACTGTATGTTAAGGTAAGACTGCCAGCACCCAGTATGTGACTTGTGGTCATTCAACAAAACCCAACTCAAGTAATAAACTGGCTTCTCGTGTGAACAAAAAAGTAGAGAGGGTGGACAAAATAAGAACAACAAAAACCTCACGGTTTATGAACCTGGGTTCAACCCCTGTGGTGACAGGCCCATAGGTGTACGTTTTGTTTTTTTCTCTACTTTTGAGTTCATTTGAAATTTTCCATAATAAAATGTAAGCCAGTAAGCCTTTGCTTAGAACAGTGGTCCCCAACCTTTTTGGCAGCAGGGACCAGTTTCGTGGAAGACAATTTTTCCACAGACTGGGGGCAGGTGTGATGGTTTTGGGACAAATCAAGTGCATTACGCTTAAATTGTGCACTTTATTTCTGTTGTTATTACGTTGTAATATATAATGAAATAATTATACAACTTACCATCATGTAGAATCAGTGGGAGCCTGAGCTTGTTTTCCTGCAACTAGGTGGTCCCATCTGGAAGTGTTGGGAGACAGTAACAGATCATCAGGCACTAGATTCGCATAAGGAGCGGGCAACCTAGATCCCTCGCATGCACAGTTTACAACAGGGTTCACGCTCCTATGAGAATCTAATGCCTCCGCTGATCTGACAGGAGGTGGAGCTCAGGAGGTAATGCAAGCAATGGGGAGTGGCTATAAATAGATGAAGCTTCACTGGCTTGCCCACCACTCACCTCATGCTGTGTGGCCTTGGTTCCTAACAGACCATGGACCCGTAGCCATTCGTGGCCCAGAGGTTGGGGACCCCTGGCTTAGAAAATCCCTGTATGAACGACCTTAAGCCATCAGAAAGAATACAACGGTGTTCTAGATTACAGAGCTAAATAAACATTGCCTCCACCTCCACTGACAACACTAACCTATGCAAGTCCAGCCATATCATTATACGGCTCAACAGTTTTCACTCAGAAGTCTGTAAGCAATCTGTCCATCTTGAGTGAAACTCTAGCCTTTAACCAAAACATCCTATTCCAGCTTTCTGCTCTGTTAATCCTATGGGACCTTTTCTTTGCTCCCTCAGGACCTCCAGTCCTCTTTCAATCTTTGTCCTTTGTCTTTACTTCCTGGCTTCCATGCTGACTTGGGTCCTTTATGCCCTCCCTCCACCCAGGTTCACCTCTCTCTTCTGTCATCATTACTGTTTCCATGGCCACACTCTAGCTCTATCACCCCCAGAAACTGTGCTCCCTCCCAAATCTGTGTTGAGCAACCCATTCTTGGACACTGGGTGCTCCCTCCCCTTCCAGCTAACTGGCTCAAGGAACTTCATGCAGCAGACTTGCACCCAGTGGCCTGACCCTTTGTTCCCTGTCTGTTGTCCATAGCTTCTCTCTGCGCTCAGCAGAACTCTCTGGCCCCACCTACTCTCAGTGACACCGCACCTTACTCAAACCCAACTCTCCACCTATCCATGCAGGCACCCAAGTGGCTGAATAATGCCAGGTTTATTTAACTCATGACCATACATTTCAAATGGGCACTGGAGTGGCCCTTAATTCTTCCAAAAGTCTTCAGTACACACATTTTCCCAATACTTTAAATTGCTACTTCATCATTCCCCTTTCTCCTCAAATCTCCCATCTTCCCTCTGACTCCCTCACTCGTGGCTGATAACCTGCCAAGAGCCTGCTTCTGATTAAGACAACAGAAGCAGGCTGGGCACAGTGGCTCACGCCTATAATCCCGTCACTTTGGGAGGCCAAGGCAGGTGGATCACGATGTCAGGTGTTCGAGACCAGCCTGACCAACATGGTGAAACCCCGTTGCTACTAAAAATAGAAAAAGTAGCCGGGTATGGTGGCATGGGCCTGTAATCCCAGCTATTCCAGAGGCTAAGGCAGGAGAATCGCTTGAACCCGGGAGGCAGAGGTTGCAATGAGCCGAGATCATGCCACTGCACTCCAGCCTGGGCGACAGAGCGAGACTCTGTCTCAAAAAAAAAGAAGCAATTAGATGGCAAGCCCTTCATTTTCTCACTGCAAATCCACTAGGCCACCTGTATTCACACTTCCTACTAAAACAGGGGTTGCCCTGTTGCTGGGAAAGACCAGCCCTTCCACTTGTGCCCATAAGTACACTTCCTGGGCCTTCTCCAAATGGGATCCTATAACTATTCCCTCTCGTTGCCACTGTCAATTCCATCCCAGCTATAGGACCATTCTCATACAAACATGTTCTGTATCTTCCTCCTTAAAATTGTTTTGGATCTCACAGCCCCACCCCTGCTATCCTCATGCTGTCCCCTGCCCCTGCAGGCAGGTTTCTTTCCCAACATGCCACTGAAAACATGTTTCTTTCCCAACATGTCCTGCCTCCGTCAGGACAGGGCCCCAAGACAGGGCTGGAAACACCTGCTTTCTTAGCTGGCCCGTCCCTGCCCCTCACTAGCCACTCCTTGTTTCTTTTACTGCTGACCTCTCTTCTGTTCAAATTCTAAATCCTGGGGTGCTTCAGGGTTCCTGCTTGGGACCACTTCTTTTCTGAATCTATACCCTCTAAGTAATCTCACCAGTCATGTGATCTAAAATACTCTCTTGATGTTGGCTCCCGGTTTTATCTCCAGCCCTGGACTGCTCCATGACCTCTGCTGAAAGGCACTACAACCACATTTCCAAACCAAATTTCCCCTCAAACTGTTCCTTCCTCACTCTTCCCCATCTGCGTCAAGCGCACCAACATCCATCCAGATGCATTGTCCTTAATTCTGCTTTCCTCCAGCACCACCAATGCAAATCACTGCACACTCTACCTCCTCTCCACAACATAACCCAGCCCTGCCCTCACATCTCTCCATGGCCACTACAAGCTCCACCCTGTGCAGGCCACGGTCACCTCCTGCCTGCAATATTTCAACAGCCTCTCAACCATGGGTCTCTCTGGCTTTCATTCTTGCTCCTCCACAACTGGACCTCTACCAGTAGTCACCCTCATCTTTTAAAAACGTAAGTTAGAGAACGTCACTGCCCTGCTTAATCCTTCCATTGCTCTTTAGAACGCACATCCTCTCGCTGGCTCACAAGCTGGAGGTGGCCCAGCCACCTCCTCTTTCCAACCTCACCTCCCGCACTCTCTGCAAACCACACACCAGCCTCCCTCATCTCCTTTCTAGTCTTCAAGCTTGCCAGCCTCATGTGCCCTCAGTACCTTCACATAAGCCCCCTGCCCAGCTTCTTCCTGGTCCTCAGGGAGCTGGCATCTACTCAACACCCAGGCCTCAGCACATGTGCTATATGCCCAGAAAGCAGCTCCTGGGCTTGTCAGTTTCAGCTGACTTACCTCTCTGCCCTCACACCTTTCTGATCACCTTTCTTCTTAATTTTTGTACAGAACATTACCACTTACTGCCTGGAATTATTGTGCTCATTTTTGCACATGCTTCCTTTGTTGTGCTCTTCTCCCTGCTCTCTTGAATGCAAGTTCCTTGATCAGCAGAAACTGCAGAGAATTTATGAATTTGTGAATCTCTGAAACTCCTACATCTCTCTGTCTCCCAGTCATTCAAGCACCAAATGTTTACTGAGTGTCTAACCTATGTCAGCCTCTGTGCCTTCAGCAGTGCAGAATCATAGCCAGTCCCTTCTCGAGTGCAAGCCACAGTCTAGTGGGGAGACAACATTCATCAAAGGTGTCCACAAGGAAATGTCAAATAAATCTATATGAAACGCTTCAAAGCAGCCCTGCACAGTGCTCTGAGCACCTCGGAATGGGCTGGAAGTGAGGTTGACCTGGTCAGGGGAGACCACTTTGAACTGATGGCTGAGCTCAGATCTAGAGGAGGCCTCTGCAGGGTGAAGAGAAGATACACGACCTGAGGGAAAGGCACGCGTGGAGGACCATGGTGAGGGGCAGGAGGCAAGCATGGGACAGAACAGGGCCAGCTGGGCTGGAGATGCTCAGTGCCAGACGAGAGGGGAGAAGCTAGGCATCATGATTTTTATGTTCATAGCAGTGGAAGCCTCCACAGTGGTTAGTTTTTGTCTTAAAATTTGGTAGTAACATCAGATTTCCACTTTACATAGAAAACTGTAGCTAAAATACAGAAATTAATGAATGGGTAGAAAGCGAGAGCATCTGGGGGTAAACACGGTAGGGGATCATCTTAGTCATTTGGGTTGGAAACTGATCAAAATCTGGACTAAAGCAATGGTGGAGATGAGAGAAAAATCCATTAGACTTGGTGACAGTTTCAATACAATGGGTGAGGGACAAGGAAATGCCAAGGATGACTCCTAGGTCTTTTACCTGAATAACTGGATAGAGATGGAGCCATTCAGTAAGACAGAAAACTCTAGAAAGACCAAGGTTTGAGGACAAAGATTGTGATTTCCATTTTAGACATGCTCGTGATATCCGAAAGTGGATGTCAAGGACAGCAGCTGGATGGATGGAACTGACACTGAGAAAAGAAATCAGGACTTTATAAGGTATACATGTGTGAGCCATTAACATTTAGATGGTAACTTAAACAGGGGGAGGGAATAACACTGCCTACCAAGAAAGGATGAAAAGGGAAGAGGGCCCTGGGACCTTACTATGGGAGACCAACATTTAATGACTCCGTTTGAAAGAAGCCAAGTAGAAGAGCACATACTGATTGATTCTGCTTACATAAAGTTGAAAAACAAGCAAATCAATTGATGCTGTTACGCAACAGAGGAGACAGAGGGGCTAATGACTGGAAAGATGTACGAGGGAATTTCTAGGGATTGTTGTCATGTGCTGTCTTTATCTGGGCATTGGTGCACACAGGTGTGCTCATCTCACAGCTGTGAAAATTCATCACACTGTAGCTCTATTTATAATCTGCATGTTAGACTTCAAGGAAAAGTTCAGGGAAGAAATAAAAATGAGACTGAGCTTTTCTTTTTTTATCTTGAATTCCAATGCAAAGGAAAGACTGAAACTATGGGAGAGAAAAGAAATAACAGAAAGGGCCAATGGAGATGGGATCCAAAGCTCCACGAGAGGAATGAGCCCTGGAGAGGGGAAAGACGCGCCTCCGTGAACAGGTGAAGGCAGGAAGTGGTGTGTGTGTTTAAGTAGAAACTAAGAGTCCCTGGCTGCTAGGAAGCAGGAAGCAAGGTCATCTGCTGAGGAGAGGGCAATGGGGAGCCTGGAGGTTTGAGGAGAACAGGTGTGGTGGTTTGAGGTGGTGTGAGATGGTTGTCTGGAGGGCAGGAGAATGGCATGACCTGGGAAACGTAGGGGGACTGCCAGCAGCACTGAGAGTGGGCATGGATTTGGCCCAGGGCTTAGTTCCTCAGGCACTGCATGGGGAAGGCAGATAGCTAAGTTTCTGCAAAACTGAGTTTTTGCCAAATGAGAATCATCAAAGGACAAACAGGCCTTCCTTCTAAAGGAAATCATCCCCTATCCCAATCCAAATCTCTACCTTCACATGCTGACAGAATTGTAGACCACCAAGGTCTTCATAGTGATACCCTCAGCTGGATCTTCCAAGCCTCAGGAACGCTTGTGTTACCTCACCCCAAGTTGCTATGTGGCTACTGCCCCCTTCGCCATGTTCAATCTATGTCTGACCTGCAACTAGCTCTGCTCTTGAAACCAAATGCCACACAGAGAAGGCAGAACCCATCAGAGAACTCCCTCTAATTTCAGTCAAACTATCATTGTACATGTGCTGCCCAACTCTAGCCCTTTCTTCCTTTTACAAATGGAAGAAGTGTCCATGTCCTACTTAAGATTCAGCCCAACACCACTCCTCTCTGGATGTCTGGACTGAGCTTTTCTTTTTTTATCTTGAATACATTATCTAAAATTTGGACTGCTGGCTCAGAAAAATCTAAAGTCATTTTCAAATAACTATACAATTACTTTGTCATAAAAGTCAAGTGAAAATTACCTCTTTTCTTATTTTTGAGACAACTGTTCTGATTTTAAGAAACCTATAAGTATCACAGACCTTTCTGGAGTATTATGAGTACAGGTCTTCCTATGAAGCACTAACTGTACATAATCCCCCTCTGCAATAGCAGACTCTGACAGTAAAATCAATTTCAACAGATCAAATTAATTTCCTACCCAGAACCAGAGCTATCAGAATGTGTGGTATATAATTTTGCCACTCAAAGGCATAAGGGCACACTTTCTGGGAAAGATAAAAGCGAAAAAGAACTGGGAAGATGACATGTCGGCCTCCACTCCCTACCAAAAATAACCACCACCAACTGCGATGAGTTGAGATGACCATGTGATTTATCTTCCCCACACGCATACAGCAGGCAATTGTGTCACAGGGGCTGGATAAGATTCTGTAAGAAAGATAATCAAAGGGCCCTGGCTCAGGAGACGATGCACTAGGCCAGTAATCTTAAAATATAAAAGATCCACATTAACTTCTTGGCCCCTTAATTAATGGGAAAGGTTTTATAGAAAGATCCCTATATCCCTAGTCCTCTAACACATGTTGATTATTTGACATAGATAAGTGACACAGAGAAGCCAACCCACCCTGACACAGACCTGGAAGAGAGCTGTTATTGAGGTAACAGTCCTGGAAGCTGACCTCTGAGGCATAGGGTCAGAGCTGCAGGCACACAGGCACATGTTCCACATTTATTTAGCACCCAGCATCTGTTGGGCAATAAGCTAGGCTCCGGAGGATCTGATGAACAAAACAGACATGGCCTCTGCACTTATGTGGTTTACATTTGAGGAGGGGAAGGCGACGGTTCCAGCACATGTGAGCGGAGATTTGACAGAGGCATTACAGCTGATGAGCCAGGGGCATCCTAAGTAGTCTCAGCGTGGTAATGAAGATTTCTAGTTGACTCTGCTTTTAAGCTGAAACCCAAAGGACAAAGTGAAGTGGCCACATAAAGAAAAGGAGGGCATAGCATGTATACAGAGGTCATCAGATGCCAAGCCCCAGAAAGTGGAGTCCAGCAGGCAGAAACAGGAGTCATACAGCGGGGTCTTTCAGCCACAGAAACTCTTATCCGGAATGACCAAGGCAACTCTGTAGGATTTATTTTTGAAAAAATATAAGCATTACAGTTACAAGACACCCAGGAGATAGTAGTCCACCTATAAAAACCAACAGAGACTTACAGGTCTTCCTATGAAGTCCTGTAAGCTCAGGACTCTATCTTTTAAGAAAAACAGAAGGTATTTAAAGTTGGAACCCTGTGGAGAGTGTCACAGGTGCCAAGGACTGGGAAGGACCCGATCCATAAACATACAAAGGGATAAAGTATAAGAAAGGCGTCTGTGGGGTATTAAAAAACAAAGTTGCACAGGAAATCAGCTCCTGAGATGGCTGATACACCCTGCACTTCTAGCAGGAACTTCTGACCTCAGGCGCCCTCCTGCAAATGTCACCTCCCATTCTGGAACAGGGAACACTCCTTGGCTCCAGCATTCGCTGTCCAATGCAGTTTCCCAAAACTGTATGATTTCATGTGAAGTCCTCACTTCACTTAACACGTGTTTTTTCCTTCAGACACCCACACTGTTTCTGAGCCTCCCTCCCAGAGTAGCCAAAAAAATAAATCAACAGCCAAATCCCCATGTTCTAATTGCAGTACCAAGTGCTGATACTCATTCCAGCACTAATTCGTCAATGTTGCGTCTGGATTAGCTGGAGCTCTGAGGAAGAAAGGCAAAAAGTATACTGGGTTAAATAGTGTCTCCCCAAAATTCATATCCACCCAGAACCTCAGGGTGTGACCTTATTTGGAAACAGGGTCTTCGCAGATGTAATTAAGATGACATCATAACATGTTAGTGTGAGCCCTAAATCCAATGCCTGGTATCCTTATAAAACAGAGGCGATGGAGATTCAGACACACACACACAGACGCGGAAAAAGGCCATGTGGGGATGGCTGCAGAGAGTGAAGTGATATGTCTACAAGCCAAGGAAGGCCAAAGACTAAGAGGCAAAGGATTCTCCCATAAAGCCTTCAGACGGAGCACGGCCCTGCTGCCACCTGAATCCAGAATTCCAGCCTCCAGAACTGTGAGACAATACATTTCTATTGTTTTAAGCCTCCCAGCTTGTGGTACTTTGATACAGTAGCCCAAGGAAACTACAGGAAGGATATGGCATGCTCTCAGTGACATTTTCCCATTACAGTCCTTACCTCCATCTGGGCTCTATGTACACAAGGGGCATTGTTTATTCTTTCGTGATGGTGAAGGAATGGTGTTTATTTCACACTTCACCCAAGCCCTTTTAGCTTTAAAAACCTGGAGTGATTTCACCTTTAATCACTTCCAAAAAAAGAAGTTGCATATTTCACTTATTTTTACTTAAGAGATTAAGAGATATTTCATAGGAAAAAAAATCTTTATTTTTCCTTTCCTTTCCAATAGTTTTATTCTTTGCTTCTGCCTCCTAAGGAAACAAAAAAATCACAAACAGTATCTACAGCCTTCACCTCTGACACCAAAAAAGTGAATGACACATACATACTTCTGTGGCTGGCAGCCTGGGGAAGGGGTGAGCAGTGGCTTCACAATTACACCAGCCAGAGTGAATGGGGGTTTTGTATATAATACATATAACATGGGGCACCCAGCCTACTTCAGTCCATCACACACAAGTGGGCTTTGTCCTGGTAATGCAGGAATGAGCTTCATTCCCTCCCTGGCCAGGCAATGAGGACAGAGCCCTGCAATCTAATTGGCCGCTGCAAAAGCTACCCATCAATTATAGAGCCCGCCCCCAACGACATTCTGTCCATTCTGTCTAATTTCCAGATGAACACTTTTCCCCATTCCTGCCTGCTCTCCTTGGGTTTCACACCTTAAATTTCCATTCTGTGAAAGTATCCTTTCCCATCACAGGCAAAGCTAAGAGATGTAAAGCCCTTCTTGAGGCCATGAAGCTCTTAACAGACACAGCTAAATTTGAGCTTGTTTTACAAAGCATTCTATCTCCAAAATCTTGAATCGCTATGCACCTCCAGCTCCCTGTGTCCATACACATTCTCCCTAATTTCCACCACTCATGCTCACACTCGGCCCACTTGAAGCAACCTTTTACCCCAAGAAGCAGCAGTTTTTGCCAACAAATTACACTGCAGCAGAAACACTTTGTAATTCAAGTTTCAGCTCTCCCACTTACTAACAGTGTGACCTCAAGCAAGTTGTTCAACCCTAAGACTCACTTCCTCAATACCTAGACTTGTATCTCTTAAGGTTGCTTTGAAATTACATAAGACAATGCATACTTATTATAGTACTTAAGCTCAATACATACTATCGTTCTTCAGTGTACCCACCTGGTAAGCACAGGCAATGCGCACTGTTAACTGAAGGATGGCTTAGGAGCCTGGCAACAGGTCAGCCTTTCTGCTGAGCTTTCCTTTCCCTTTCCTAACTGCACCCTAACTTTCTGTTCAGGGATTACGTCTCCCTCTCTAGGCAGCAATAATGGGCCGCTAAATCAGGGTGCTCTTCTATCCTCCCTTGTGAAAGCCAAAATCCCCAGATCTTCCCTCTCACTACAGTGCCTGGTCCGGTCAGGGGGTAAGAAACAGACCTCAGTTCAGCCAGCCATTCTCTCCAGGTACTCTGAATTGTGAAGAGTCAAAGACGACATTAAAAATTAGAGTTCATTCACATGTGCTAGTGACAGCACCCAGAACACACATTTAAGCAGTTCCTACAACTATGACCCTCCAGCGCTACTGGGTTCCTCCATGTCCCCTTCCATTCTACAATTCACTTTTACCTTAAATTAGCCAGAGTCCATTTCTGTTGATTACCAAGGCAGCCCTAACTGATAAAGAATTTTAGATAGTTACTACCCATCTCCGCCCACCTCCATTCTCCTTCTCCAAAGCCTGAGTGACTGTGATTAACATTCACATCATGTATTAAGGAACAAATGGAAAGAAAATTGGCTCTGGAAATTTGATTCCCAAAACTGAGCCATGAGGCAGCGTTATCAGCCTCACCTGGGAGCTTGTCAGACATCCAAAACCTCAGCCCCACCTTAGACCTACCAAATCAGCATTGCATTTTAGCAGGATCCCCAGGTCACACAAGTCTGTGAAGCACGGACTCAGAGGCTAAATGTGGTTCTTGGCAAGTGCCTGATGAGCCTCACACTTAATATGAAAATGTTCTTTGTCTGTAAACTATTTTTTTTTAAGCCTGCTTGACTCACAGCTCTCCCCAGCAGAGGATGGGGCTTAGATGCACAACACCATGATGAAACACACAATGGGCCATGGCTCTATGCTCAACACCTCTCCCTACCACCCTCAGATCACGCCCTGAACTATCTGAGCACCAGCTTCTTGTCTGTAAAATGGGCTTGTCATCCCAACCTCCTCAGATTAGAGTATACAAATACTACATTTTCATCAATTGCCTCTACTGTAACAGATGTTCCTTGCCCCCTGGTTATGCTCCAGCTGAAACTCTTCCTGAATAAACTAGCTAAGCACCCACTGATCTAGATCCTCCTTCTCAACATGTTCTCACAATTTATAGTACAATTCCTGTTGATTAATGTTCATCTAGGTAGGCGCTCCATGAAGGCTCCAAATGACCAACATGTGGTTATCACGGGTAAAAGTTCTATTCAAAGTGTAAGAGAGACCAATGGATTTTAACATACCAGAGTACGAAAAGTTCATGAATATAGTTTCAGATTGCACGTTGCAACTAACCTGTAGGCATCTACCACTTGTCAAGTTTTGGTGTCATGTCACAGACAAAGCCACAATTATCTGAAAAGGCTACTAAAATCCCTTTTCCAACTATATTATCTATGCAAGGCCGGATTTCTTCATCTACTTCAACCAAAACAACATATTGCAAGAGACTGAATATAGAAGCAGATGTCTTTTATTTAAACTCCATACATTTAAAGAGTTGCCAAAATGTAAATATTGCCACTCTTCCTACTAAATGTTTTCTGTTTCAGAAAATAGCTATTTTTCATAAAAATGTCATTTATGTTAGCATGTAATGAGTTTATCATTTTTAAATAAATATCTTTGTAAAATTTTAGTCTTCATTTCTATTACAATAAGTATCAAAGCCTGCAACCCACATAAACTTAAAAGTTCTCTGGAGTCCTTAAAAATGGTTTTTAAAGTGTAAGGAAGGCCAGACACAAAAAGGGGTTGAGAATCCATCTTAAACCCACTTTTTTTGAAGACTGAAAGTATGCAAATTGTAAGATGACTACTTATGTGTAGTCAGTAATTTTCATCATCAAACATTCCTCTTCCAGACATAAGAAAAACACCCCCTGAAAGTCCTCCAAAATAATTCTCAAGTTTTGTACGTGAGAGGACTGAGAGGTAAACACTACAAGAAAGAACTCTCCAAAGAGATGCTTTATGAAGGATTCAGAATGTATTCCATCTGGTATAATTCACTAAGGTATTCTTACAAGACCTTGGTATCTGGCTGGTGGGCCATGCATCTATCTGACACTGTTCTCGCTGACATCATGGATGCCCCCATTTATGTGGAGAAAGTATGTTCCCTCCAGCTTAGTTAGGAACTCTTCCTCAAAAATGATCGGGAAGTCCTAGAAATCAAAGCTATCAAATTCTAATTTGGCAAGTCTCAGCAGATAAAACAACTCCAAGGGAACCTCTGCTTAGCCTTTTTCCACAGGCCTTGGCACACACCCAAAAAATAAATAAAAGGAAAGGCTGTTTAGGTATCAGGACATACATACCGCCAAAGGAACCAGGCTAAGAGGGCATTTGTTCTGTTCAAGGCCACCACTCTCCGTAAGCCTCAGGTATTATGGCAGTCACTGGTAACTCACTGATTAGGACTATGGAATGTCAGATCTCTTCTATTTTGCTTCCACCATCATCAATAGTTCTGAAACTGAAGATTCTGGCTGCCCAGGGTAGATTCATGTCCCAAAGAGGCCCTTCACATTCCCCACTCTTGAAGAAGCCAGGGCTCTTTTTCCCATTACAGTGCCTGCATGTACCCTGGGCCACCTCAATGATAACAGGTCACAGTGAAGCCCCACCTTGTAGGGTCCTAGACCTCTTTCCTTGGCAATGGGCTTCGGCAAACCCTCTTAAGTGGCCACTAAGGCCTGTAGCTACTCAACTTCTCACACTTCATCTCCTCTGGCCGACAGCACCTCGGAAGGTCCAACTGCCAGGTCTTTTTTCTCAGGTGTGCTTATCACTCACAGAAGTGAACCTGGGTTTCTTTGTCTTTCCCAGCCGACTTCAGTTACTAGAGGCTGGAGGTGGTCAAAACTGAGAGGAGAAGAGTTTCACTCAGAGTAACCCAAGCACACCCATAATTCCCGGGTCTAAATCTCTGTGGTCAAATCCTCCACAACATAAAGCCCAGCCTCAGAAGATATTCCAGGTTCTGTTGACTCAAAGGCCTGTCAGTTCAGGCACCAATGTATTCTGCTGTAGTCACTGGAGTACACGCACTTCTGAAAAGTGGAATGACCTCTAAAAGTGGACTCCTCAAAAGAACATCAGTCTCTGCCTATTGGCTGTCATTCATGCAGCATCTTGGAAACACGCCCTGACAGGAATTCAAATGTGCCCTTACCTGTGGCTCAAGTAGCAGCCAGCATTTCCTGAACATGCTGTTAATAATCACAGCCTCTGGGATAATACGAACAACTTCCCCAAGGGTTCTGAAGTCAACTTTTAGTTCTGTCAAAAGAAGTTTTAACTCTGAGCAGGATTCTCCAACTAAATTTAGGATATCAGCCAGGGTATACTCCTCTCCTTTCTAGAATGAGGGCGAACTTTAAAATCTGCTCCAGATTGAAAAGAGAGGATTTTACATCCCTTCTGATGCCTTCCTGTGCACAGCCCTGCCACCAGCTGGCTAGAAAAGCCTGTGATTCAGCTTGACTCCTGAGCACTAGTAGAGAAACCGACAACAGTCTTTCCAGACACTCCCAGTACCTTGTCTCCACCCTTAGACCATTTTCCTACTTGGTCCCCAGGCGTCTGGGCCCCTCGCCTCCTTCTCCTCTTTCCTTACTGCCCCCCACACTTCCTTATACCCTACACACCAAAGTTCTAGGTTCCCTGATTTCTCTCTCAAGAGACAAGTTCAATGGCTAATAATTTGGGCTCTGGGTTTTAAAGAGCTATAGGGAAGATATGCTTCATTTTGTCCTGCGGAAATTCGTCTTTGCATGACTTAGCCTAATAACTCCTAATGGAGAAAAGATAAAAGACAAAAGAAGCTGTGTCTGATTTTTCTTTAACAAGAAATTACCACAGACTATGAAATTAGGTCCAGAGAAGGGCAACAAAAGTTATTGAGGGAATGATGCCAAGTTTTCTCCTGAGTCTGAGAAGAAAATCTGAGAAGGCTAAGTGCATGTATTATCAGGGTGATCAAGGATGACACAGGCATCCATTCTGTAGCTTTCCTTCAGCCAAGTCCTCTCACAAAATGACCTCTAGAATGACATCACTGGGTGTACGCCTCTGCTCTGCCACCTGCTATGTGACTGTGGCTGATCTGACCAAGCTGCAAACGTATGGATAATAATGTCTACAACACTTTGCTGGGGTAATTAAAGAAGATAATAAATATGAAAGTACCTATCAAGAGTGCTCACAGCATAGCTGAGGCTAAATGAATGTTAGTTTCCTTATTTCCTTTATTTTAATTAGCACATAACACATTCATTCATTTGCCAAGAATGTCATTTCACAGGCAGAGGCTTCCAAACACCTGATGATCTAATCTCCCTGTAATTAGGGTTCTTCCTCCATTCAAGGTGAAACCCTGCCTTTATTCCTATGTGTCTGCTGCTCCCTGTTCCTACCTGTAACTTTTCCCTTCTTGACCCTCTAGTGACAGGATTGCTTTTTAAAAATATTACTTTAGTGAGATTTCCCCATGGTTTGCACTCCACTACTTTGTTTTCTGCTCTTCAATCCCATATACAGAAACGCCTGAGTAATGGGACACAATGATTAGCTTCAGTGATAGCCCCTACATGAACCCCACATACAAGGCCTAAGTTTATCTTATCTATCTAGTAAACGTGTAACATACACATGCACTAAGAACCATAATAATTTGGTGGGTAGAAAACTGGACTTGCAGCTCAAAAGGCCTAAGGTCAAAATCTTCACCTAATACTAAATAGCTGTCTGAAGTCACTGATTCTCACCAGCCTCAGTTTACTCAGCTATGAAACAGAGAGAAGTCCCACTGTGAGTCATGGAGATGCTCACTCTCACCCTCCACTCATGCCTCCTCAGGAACAAGGAACACTGATGAAGTAACAGAAAAAAATACAATTTCCTCAGGACACAATTAGGATACCTAGAGAGTCAATGCACAGAAAGAACAACAGAACATGAGAAAACCCACTTTCCTGCATACTCTGCCTTTTCCTTAACCTTCCCTTTGGCTGACTACTGGATTTGTCTTCCTCAAGGGACCAGCCTTTCACAATTGGCCAGGGGATTCTTTCTGCTCTGAGGTCAGGCAGGAACTAGTTGAAGGGAGGGAACACAAAAGGAAGCACAGAGGCTTAGTTCAGATTAGCTCTAATGCTCGTTTACTAAACTTGCTTCCTCTTTCCACTGTGGTAGTAAGACCTAAAGAGACAAAATTCATGCTCAGGCCCAGAAGAAAAGAAGAACAGACTGGAAAGCCCAAGCCACCCTCAAGAAGAGGCATAAGGAACACCTGAAGGTCACAGGAGTCCCAGTCTAGCCAACTAAAAGAAGAAGGAAGACAGGTTGGGCCCTGAAGAACAGGCAAAATGAAAAGTGGGTAATTAGCAAGACTGCCCTCAATGATGCTAGCAGTGCCAGTTGCCACAGTAGTTAGGGGATCAAAAGTTAGGGATTTGTAATTCTGACTATATTTGTATACATTTTTAAAAACTGTGGTAAAAAACACATAACATAAAATCTACCATCTTAACTATTTTAAGTGCACAGTTCAGTAGTATTACATATATACACACTGTTGTGAAACAGATCTCCAGAGCTTTTTCAACTTGCAACACAAACTCTGTCCCCATTCAACAACAACTCCACTTTTCTCTCTCCCCCAGCCCCAGTAACCACCATTCTACTTTCTTGACTCCATGAATGTGACTATTCTCAAGTACCTCAAGAGTCTGGCTATTTTTATACCTGGGTCACAATTCATAACATGTATGGTCTGGCAAACCAAAGCAAGCAGGGGAGAGAGATTTTGGAGTAGGCTCACTCAGGAAGCACAAAGTGCAAGAGCAGGTGACCTCTTATAGCCAAAAATCAACAGAGATGATGAGAATCCTAAGAATAGATAGGATTTGGTCATTAGAATTCAGTATCTGCATGGATGGATAGAAATTTATTGCCACTTCACTCTCAGAGAGGGCCAGGGAATGGCCACAATAAATTATGCAGAACTCTGGCCTTCAGGCTTTTGATCTTGTAGGACTGGCACTGGAGGCTGATCCAGTGCCACTCTGAAAATGTAGCTTATTAATGGCTAATACCAAATCTGGCCAGTGGGCTCAGCAAACACCCCTAACTTCTAGGTACCCTAGATGGAAACGTACACAGGACTGAACTGAAAATACACAACACTTTATTATTAGCTGGGCCTGTGAATCCAATTCCCAATGCAGCATTCCATAACGTAGGTTGGATCACATAGAGAACTCCTTTTCCCTACATTAGTGGCAATCTTAAACTGACACCAAAGCACACACGGGTATGAAAAGGAATTCATATAATATTAGACATAACTCTTTGGTCTTACCACACATATTAAAGACTGGCCGAGGTTACCCAACTCAGCACAAGAGAGAATGCAGCCAGAAAGACAGAGAAGAGAGAACATTTGCCAAAATGCCAGGGTCCACTTGCCCCCACTTCTAAATACGTCAGTCACCTGGAAACCAATCCAGTACATGGGAAAAGAGAGAAAAGGAAGAGAGGTAGTCAGGACCTTTCTGTTGAGGGGCAGCCCCAGCCTTTCCACTCTAGCCACAGACAGCCAAGAAAAGATATCACACAGCCACGTAGGCTTAGCCTTCTAACGACACACAGTCACTAGACCCACTAGGACAGAGGCCAACAAAATGTCCTTTACCTCCCACAGCCAATCCTCTTTGTTGCATGGGAAAGTGAAGTCTGGGAAGACAGAACCCCAGGGCCTGAGCAACCAGCCTCTGGCAGCAGGAGAAATGACAAGAAGCTCATTCCCCCAGAAGCCAGCAGCTATGAAGACAAAGGCTTTCCTTTCTATTGCTGCCCAGCTATGCATGGAAATAACATACAATTTTATGATGTCTGTGAATCAGAGATCTAGACTGTATGTTCGACTGGAGTATTCTGGATTTCAGCAATGACCAAATAAAGATAAACAAATACCTGTCCTATATATCTTGTCTTCTTGAGCTGAGTAAAGGAGGAGGAAAAAAAAATCTTTAAAAAAGAACGAATCCAAAGAGAAAACAAAGAAAAAAAATAGTTGTGTTGGGAACACAATGACACTCAGAATCAAGTCTGCACAGATTGATGTGAAACCATAATCCTCAAGTAAGAAGATTTTCAGGAACTTATATTTAAGGAAAAAGCTACTCTTCAGGCGTTGGAGGAAAAAACACCAGAAATGTATAGAGCAAACAAGCTTTTAAAAAGTTTTGATAGCTTGGTGAGGATAGGAACAACAGAAGAAGAAGACAAAGAGTGGCATGAGATCTAGAATCCATGTAAGGCCTCCAAGATGGCAGAAGAAAATAGAACAAGTGAAACAAAGTTTTAATAACCAATAGTTCGCATGGAAAGAAGAAAATGAAGATCCTGAGGAGATGGACAAAAATGTTTCTGACATCTTTAGAGTAAGGAAGGTGGTCCAAGATCTGGGGAATTCAATGCCAGATAAAGGCGAGGTCAGGAAGAGCGTGAGACATGGAGAGCTGCTTCCTTATTAAGCCCCAAAGGGCACATGCTCAGAAAAAATTCTAGAGACAGCTTTGGCTTAAAATACTCAAAGGGGATTCTCCATCCAGGACAAATGGTGAAACAAGGGGAAAACTTACCACAATGACAGGATCAAAACCCCCAAGACATTCCAGAAGAACAGGCAGAGGCAGGGCCCACAGTGGCTGAAGGGCTACAAAGGCCTTAGGATCCTGCTGGATGGGAGAAATGCAGAGAGAAAAATGGGTTTATTTATAGAGAATTTAGGATCACAAAATGTTTTCATAAACTAGCTATTATAAATGTGGGGTACCAGCTCAGAAGACAGGACAGACCCATTTACATCTGGGATTTATAGAAATATATGGGATTCAAGGCATGGAGGCCCAAAGAAGCGATGAGCAAATCTGAGAAACCACAGAAAGGAAAATCCAGGCACTCTGCACAACTTCCCTCCAAGATATAGGTATCCCAGTATCACAACTAGCCTCGTGATGGGAACCTGATCCAAAATGAGTTTAAGGTTCATAGGTATAAGATAACTGACTCAGACTCGCTAAAATGCCAGGGAGTAAACAATCAATAGTGTTTCTTCACGGATTTTCCAGTCTCTCACGGTGCTGAAGAAGCACAAACTGGAGTCAGACTGGGCGAGTTCTTGTCCTGGTCCTACTGCATACCTGCTATAGAAGCTTCACCTAAGAGGTTAAGAATGAGTTAATGGAGATAATAAAGGCCCCGATCTTATAAGGTAATTTAAGGATTAAATCAATTAATCCATGAGAATTACTTAAAACACTGCCTGGCAAATTTTAAGGGCTCAACAAAGCTATCATTATCATTATTTTATTTATTCCATCTACTACCTCCCCCTTCTGCTATATTCTACAATTGTTCAGAGAAGTTTGGGTATAGATCTCAAGATCTAGCTTTAAGTTTAGGGAACTTCACTTTCCCTTGGGAGTTATGATATATTAAGGAACTTAGGTTCACACTGCTGCCGTATCTACATGTGGATGGGACATTTACATGTTTTTCTAGCTGTTGTCAATCTAGGGACAGTGCTGAATTACAGTATTCCTCTACGGCTCCCCAGAGCTTTAGGGGAAAGGATTACATGAAAGGCATGTGGTTAGAATGACCCAACTTGCTAATAACTATCCGAAGTTGCTATATCATTTTCAGCAGAAATCGCTAACATTAGAAATAGAGTCCTGTAAACTACGCTGAGTGGCTCTGCACTGTCAGAGACTGAATAAAACAGGAATAAAATGGAAAAGTGAAAATGCTTTAAACACATTTAGCTATTTTAGTTTCTCTGTGGGAATAAAGGTTCAACTTAGAATGAAAGCTGTTAGCAGGATAATATTTTAAAGGGCAGGAATACATTTGGAGGAATTTCAAATGGTCTTGATATCGGGCCAGGTTTTTTTCTCCGTTACTGAACTATACATGCCAATCATGGTGCCTGCTAGCCTACAAATCCTACTAATGGGAACTGCTTCAGCTTTAAGGGTAAGCCCAGGCAGCCATGGGCCACATGACCACTTCTGAGACCAAGTGCAGATATCCGACCCAAGAGCTTAACTCTGACATATGATGTGGCTTGGAACAACAATAAAAGCAAAACAAAATCAGATTCCCCCTCTCTCAGGAATCTAAGCAATACTGAGAGAATGAGGTTATCAGCTGTGAGAGATGAAGCTGAGAGGTTATGATCCGCAAAATGACCGCAGAGGTCATGAGATTACAGCAAACCAAAGTCATGAGGAAGTATAATCTATAAGCAAGGAGGAGCTAAAAGGTTAGAAAAGACATATAGGGGAGGGAAAAACAAGCCAGGTGGCAGCAAGAGGAGAAAGACACAAAGAAATGAGCAATGCTGTGAGAGACCCCACTGTCCATGGGAAGACTGTGGCTTATCTCTGGACAGCCTGAGTTCCTCATGGGTCTGATCCACATGCATCCTCCAATACAGCCCCTTGTACAGAAAGTGGTCTGAATGAACCTCTGTTCTTTGCAACAAAAAATCCCTAACTAAAACACTTCCTTCAACTCCTCCTTAAGATGAAGTTTTCCCAGGAGGTGCCTCAGTGCCACAAACAAACAGGTTCCGGGCAAGTCCACCCCCTCCCGTGCCCCCGCCAGACATGCCTAGACATACCCAATGTCCACTTCCCAGAACAGGGATGTCTTATCTCTAGGCATATAGGCACAGTCCCTAAGGCTCATGAACATCTCGAGGATCTATGTAAATGTTTGAGATCTGAAAAAAAAAATTACTGGATGCAAAACATGCAAAGAAAATTGCAAAATTAAAGTTAATAGATGTTAAATGTCTACAGCCAATCAAAGCTTAACTCACATGGTTTTGTACAAGCTAATTTTATGTGGGATATGGGTGATTTAATGTTTGATATGACATAGTAAAGGCCACCAAAGGTTAAAATGGTTTAAGGCCTTCACAGGTCTTCACACCAGTCCCACAGCAGTGGACGTGTATGGGCCTAACCTGGAACCTACCATTCCAACCCCTTGGATAAGTGTATGCTTAAACAGTATCCCTGGCCACTCAAACTGGGCACTCAGTCTACAGTGAGAGGTCAAATCCCACCTCCCAGATTTCAACACAGTTATTTGACCACTTCTGATATTAGAAATCTTTTATCTTTTCTTAATGAAATATTTTAAATAAGTGAAGCCAAATAATTTCTATTAGCCATACTACTAGTTTTATCAAGTATTTTTACATGTCATTTATGAGAACAAATGGTCTCACAGATTTAAAGGATTTAACATTTGACATGTGTCATAACAGTAAATCAAAAATCAGTCACATTTACTCTCTCCCACAAGAACTCCCTTAAATGTCATGAAGAGACCTAGACATTTTCTTCCTTTTGGGCAGATTTTCAATCTGAGAAGAGCAGGAAGTGGCACAAAAGTTACACAAAACTTAGATCTTACATTCTGAGACGACGGTGTTAAAAGCAAAAAAGCAAATATAATCCTTTCTAGAGTCATTGTTGATTACAGCTTTAATTTCATATGCACAGATAAGCGACATGTGTTCTCTGGAGCCATCCCCCGACTAAGACCAATTCACTCTTCTCACTTTCTCCGCTGAGCTCCTCCACAGCATCTACAATATCTTCTGTGTACGCCTCCTACACACCATTCTGCACCCCAACCCCCACTACAAACTGCTCTCAAAGTCAAATCTCGGGCCGTTCCTCCTGCCTCACCCTGACTCCTAGTCTACCGTCTCCTCGGCTCCCAGTTCCCTGCACATTCTCACTTTTCCTCTGGCTTTGCTGAGTGTGTCTGCCATCTCTGATGCCTATGCCTAAATATAGGAGTCCTCCATACAGTATGTCCTGTCCCCATTTTTTAGCTCAACTACCTGCTCGACTAGAGTGATGACCATTTCCATGATGATGATGCCACAGTTTTTTGTCACAGTCTTTTCTTCTTACCTGTATCTCCAACTGCCTACTACAATTATTTTCCCATCATCCCATGATAAACTGAAAATCACTACTTTGCCAAACTCAAAGTCCCTATAAAAGGCAACTTCTTCCCTCAACAAATCTCCTGGGCAAAGAACTTTGAAACTAACTCTCCTCCTCCCTGGCCCCCACACCCCTTTCAACTGTTTTCTTTCTGTGTTTGTTTCTTCCCTTCAGCATTTAAACACAATGCAGAAGTCTCCCCCGACCTTAAGGAAAAACAGCATTTAATCCTAGGCCTTCTCTAGCTGCCCTGTCTCCCTGGCCCCACCCTCCATTTCCCCATCCAGACCTCTTAAAGACTGATTTTTCCGGATTTCTATTGCTTCACTTCCCATTCATGTCTCAATCCAATACCACACCACCGAGGTTCCTCTCACTGTTGGTCTTCTCTTGGCCAATCGAAGGGCACTTTTTATTCTTTATCTGGACATTACTGGCCACACTCCCTTGGCTCCTTCTGTGACCCTACAGCCTCTATGTTCTACACTCACTGCATAAACCCGGTATTTTCAGTTGGCGGGGCAAGCTCCTGTAAACACTAGTACATTCCTGTGGGTTCCATCTCCCCTCTCCTCTGCCCCTAACATCCACACCAGTTTCAACCATCTCGCCCACTGGTTCTCAACTCTGGCTGTGAAAGAAAGCTCTTGCTAGGAGTCCACGTTTCAACTGTTCACAAGGCCTCCAGAGGGCACTCAAACACCTGCTCAGAAACCTTCTTGGCTCTTCACACTAAGGTCTTACAACTTGAAATCAATGTCACAATGGGTTACTACCTCTGGTTGCCAAGCATCATGAAAATGCATGCTTCGTGCAGGTTCTCTGATTCTGTGAGTCTGGAGGCTTACCACAAGGTCCTAGTTCTATCACAATGTAAAGTTATAGTATTAAAAGTAATTTATTGAATATCGGTTAACTGAGAAATTTGACCTGTTTTTTAGCCAACGCCGAGTACTTTGAATCAATGAAATGTTCTTAAACTCCCATCACACTCAATCCTAAACATATTTCAACTACACATCCAAAAGTGATTTTGAAAGCCAGAGGGACATATGAAATTTACTCTGCAGAAGAAAAATGGTTCCAATTCTTTCTATGAACTGCTGTGCTGTTAACCTAAGTGGCAGAGTTCATCATCTTTGGGACAGGGGTCCGCTCTGGCTACAAAGACTTCCTCACAAGCTCTGTCACAATATCATAGAACGCACTGCAAAATAAGATATGGAAATAAGCTATGATTATTTTATGAACTTTCAGGGGTATGAAAAATAAATGAGTTCTAGAATAGCTTTACTGAATTTCTTATAATGTATCAGGTGACACAAGAGACTCTGTGTATTCCAGAGTTAGAATAAAAGTGTAGAAATGTTTTAGTGTTAAAAAGCAATACGAATTATATTCTTTAAATTACATTTTGAATGCTTCTGCTACATCTTCAAAATTAAATTGCATTAAAAAAATTCTCTTCTTCCACTGTCTTTACAAATGAGTAACCATAGCCATTGGTTCCACCTTGTGACTCTCCCACATGGATTAGCTGTAGCACAATTTACTTTTTTTACTCTTTTGAGACAGGGTCTCGCTCTGTCACCCAGGCTTGAGTATAGTGGCGTGATCATGACTCACTACAGCCCTGCCTTCCAGTGATGCTCCCACCTCAGCCTCTTAAGTAGCTGGAACCACAGGTGTGTGCCACCATGCCTGGCTAATTTTCGTACTTTTGGTAGAGATGAGGTTTTGCCATGTTGCCCAGGCTGGTCTCAAACTCCCGGCCTCAAGCCATCCACCCGCCTTGGCCTCTCAAAGTGCTGGGATTACAGGCGTGTGCCACCATGCCCAGCAGACACAACTTTCAACCTGAACTGAAAGACTTCAATTTGCTAAATCTAAGATTCACTCCCGATCCCTTTATTACATCTCTAGGCCATTTGAAACTACTGCTCCTGTCCATTCTTGAAACTTTCTAACTTCCAGGACGTCTCTCCTGAGTGTCCTCATCTGCACTCCCTTCTAGCCAGTCCACCAGGCTCACACTAAGTGAATCTGCTCCTGTAAGCTCCGCAACAGTAAAACCAATACAGTGAGCGTGGAATCCAAGCTAAGCCAATCAGATTGTCTTTCTGGAAAATTTGGACTGGGAAGTGGGAAGTAGAAAGACTGGGCCTGTGATGTGAGCTGGCAGAAGTTACAGTTTCAGGATGGTCTTCCAGAGTGACCACCTGGGGTCACATGTGTTACAGCCGAGAGAGAGAAGAGACAAGAGGGAGAGCAGGCACACAAAGCACAGGGCAGACACACAGTGAGCAAGAGCAGCTGGGGAGATGAAGGCAAAGAGCACAGCCACACTGACTGCCGCCAACTTCTCAGCGACTGGGCCCCAACCTCTGATGAAGACATCCCCCTTCCTCTCTAATGTCTTCTGTTACCTTGGCAGGCACTTTCTCCACTACCTTTTCCCCACTTGTCCTTCAAGGTACCCATGCTCCAGCCATACTACTAACAGTCAGGTGGGCACTCACACATGGATGAAAGGGTACCACTCTCCCTATTTCCTGGCCTGCCCCTATGTGGAAGGGACCAGTTTACCAAGATGAAGAGAAATCACTCCAAGAAGTCAGGTGTACTCTGACAATGGGATGACTGACAAAAGGACCACTAATGCCCAGAGGAATCTCCAACACCCACTCAGAGAGGCAGAGTCTACCGAATGAACCCCAAAGACAAACATGGTATTACCTGAAGTCAGGGTCATGCAGTCTCAAATAATTCTATGTGAAAAATATCAACTGTCCAGTCTATCTAGACAGATATGCCCCAATTTACAGACGTACAACTATATTGCAAGAAAAATTTCCCATGTAGAAATATTGATTTTAATACCATAGCTATGTATAGTATCTGGTCATTCTTACAGCAAAACATGTATGTGTACTGTAAAATTATTCTTTGTAAATTCTCTTCATGAAGAACCTACGTGTCCTGTAAGACCTTCAAACTCAAGCACATCCAAAACTGAATCAGTCACTTCCTCACCAAAGCCTACTACATTCCTGTCTTAATCTGTTTTCTACTGCTTTCAAGAGAATACATGAAAGTGGATAATTTATAAAGAAATTTATCTCTTACAGTTATGGAGGCTGAGAAAGCCCAGGTCAAGGGGCCACATCTGGTGACAGCCCTCCTGCTGGTGGGGACTCTTCAAAGAGCCCTGAGCCAGCACAGGGCATCACACGATGCGAAGGGGCTGAGCATGTTAACATGTTGTCTCAGGTCTCTCTTCTTTTTATAAAGCCTCTAGGTACCCTCCCATGACAACTCATTAATCTATGAATGGCTCTGCCCTTATGAGCCGAACCACTGAAAGACCCCACCTCTCAACACTGTCACATTGAGGACTAAGTTTCAACATGAGTTTTGGAGGGGACAAATATTCAAACCATAGCCAATTCCCAACTACAGTAAATGAGTCCACTCTCCCCTCAATTGCCCAAGTCGGAAACCTGGATATCATTGACTCCCCGCCATCACAAAGGTCTAGCCACTCTCTTCCAAATACCTCTGGAAACTTTCCACTGTCTACCTGCATTGTCTCAACTTAACTCAGGCCACCGTCATCTTCCCTGGAATTCTACAAAAGCCTCCAGTCTTGCTTCCCTCTAATCCATTATCTACTCTAATATAAATTTTTTTAAATGCAAAATGGATTGTTCTTACCCTACTCACAAGTTTTCAATGGGTCCCAATCATTTTCAGTGTAATTTCCAAATTTATTCATACGGCTTTAACCAAAAAAACAGTGCTCATGTCTATTTGCCATGTAGTTATCATGTCCCACATATAATACACTTCATTAAATCAAATGTTCCAACATACATGTAATACAAGTACATGTAATCTTGGCATGGAAAGCATTTAATTCTGATTATTTCTTGGGAAAAGCCTAGGGGAGACTGCTTTTTCATATCACATGTGTTTGCATTGCTTCAGTTTTTTTTTTACAATGGGCATTTACTTTTGTAATGAAGATGTTACAGTTTCTCACAAATTTCACTAAAGGTCTAAATTTAGACAAAAATATATACTATCTAGTACCTAAAAGGATGTGGTAAAAATGACACACTCTTATGTTACATTGGCCATATGTATCAAGAGTCTTTAAATTATTTACATTTCTTGATGGTCTAGGAACCATCAAAAGAATATTTTTAAATACAGAGAAAAGCTTTCTGCACAAAATATGTATATTGTAGAATTACATTTACGGGCACAGTTTGCAGAGTGGTTATGATACACCCCCGTATCATATATTTAGTCCACAATTCTTCAGATTTCCACCTGATCTCTTCTACATATTTTTGCCATTCATAGGTTGTACTGGAAGGCTCCTGGGACTTTTTTTGGGAGGTTTAATTATATCATGTATACAACTGTGTATCCTGATTTCCTTCCACTTAACACTATCATAAGCATTTTAATATATTTTCTTCATAAACATTTTTAATGGCAGTGTTATTTGCCACTAAATATATGATACAGGGGATGCATCATAACCATTCTGCAAACTGTGCCCTAAAGAGTAATTAAATTTTATGTAGTCTAGTACACTAGTTTTTAATTATTATTTTCTCTATTGTTTCTAATAGCAGCAGCTACTTCCAAGATTTGAGTGCTGTGTAGGCGCCTGGCTCTTTATCTCTTACTCTCATAACACCATAAAGTGGAAAATATTTGTGGCAAATAATAAGCTAAGAGTTAGTATTTTCAATATGTAAAGAACTCATACAAATTGATGAAGAAAATAATGAAGATCAACACACAAGTTGTTACAGGATGTGAATCGACGGTTCACTTGATAGACCTGCCGATACTTTTTAGTGTAGACAACTAGTTTAACATTTTTGTGTACTTTTTGCATACAAAGTACCTTTTTATTGCTACTTTTATTAATGCTCACTTTTAAAAAATTAGAAACAAGGATTTTTTTTTTTTTTTTGTAAGACGGAATCTCGCTCTGTCGTCCAGGCTGGAGTGCAGAGGCCCAATCTCTGCTCATTGCAAGCTCCGCCTCCTGGGTTCAGCCATTCTCCTGCCTCAGCCTCCCAAGTAGCTGAGACTACAGGCACCTGCCACCATGCCTGGCTAATTTTTTGTATTTTTAGTAGAGATGGTGTTTCACCGTGTTAGCCAGGATGGTCTCGATCTCCTGACCTCGTGATCCACTTGCCTTGGCCTCCCAAAGTGCTGGATTACAGGCGTGAGCCACCGTGCCTGGCCAGGATTTTTTTTTTTTTTAATCAAACACTGACTTGACCTTCGTGTAGCTGGTAACGTGAAGTCAATGTGAATTCCAAGGGAAAGCTCACATCTCTTCCAGACAGCCCTCTGAGATGGCCTACTTGGTCTCCCCAGTTCTACTCTCCAGCCCCAACACACCCCCACATCTTGCATGCAGCGACTAGAGTGGCTGTTTAAAGATACAAATCTGATTATGTCACTCCTCTTTGTAAAACCCAACCCGTATCATGGTTTCCCACTTCACTCGGGATAAAATACAACCACTTTAACCTGCCCTACAAGACCCTACTTGATCTGGCCCCTGGCCTGCCACTCTTCCCCTTCACCTCCATAGTCTATCCACATTCATTCTTTCAATTCCTGGAATGGGCAAAGCTTTTTCCCTGCTTTGAGGCCTTCCCACATGCTGTTCCTCTGTCTGGAAAATTATCCCCCACTTCCCTCCACACTAACACCTACGCACTCTTCAAATCTCAGCTTAAATCTTATTTATACAGAAAAGCCTTTCCTAGGCCCCTTTTCTCCACTCTAAAATTTGGTCTCCCCTTTTTTATACTTCCTCATAGCAGGTGCTGCTTAACTTCCACAGCAGATACCACAGTTTGTGATCATATGTGTAGTTGTGATTGTGTTTAAATTCCGATCCCCTCCCCCTCACAGATCATAAGCTTCAAGAGAAAAAGAACAAGTTGATTTTGTTGGCCACACTGCAGGCACTCATATACATCTGAAAGAAAGAAAAATACATACAAAGCCCCTAATCGTATCTCGTACATCTTAAAATGTTACCCATCACATCATTCAATCATTATTTAAATGATTAAAATATTAAATCTCAATATTAAAACTCTGATACAGCCTGCAAATTTAGTAAAAATCCCTTTTCCTTGAAGGACATAAAAACTAATCTGAATCTGCTACTGCCACAGAAAAATACATGTACAACTTACAACTTTAAGGAAATAAGATTAAATATTATAGTGAGAGTATTGTCTGGTGTTCAGTTTGCTAATATGTTTATTCACAGTCAACTAATTTATATGCCTTATTTTTTAAGGTGTGAAAGCACTAGGGGCTGGGCACAGTGGCTCACACTTGTAATCCCAACACTTTGGGAGGACTGCTTGAGGCCAGGGTTTGAGACCAGTTGGGGCAAGATAGTAAGACCCTGTCTTTACAAAAATAAAATAAAATAAATCAGCCAGGTATGGTAGCACATGGTTGTAGTCATTCCTAACTACTGGGGAGGCTAGAATCATGCCACTACAGTCCAGCCTGGGCAACAGAAAGAGACCCTATCTCGCTCTCTCGCTCCCTCTCTTTTTTTTTTTTAAAGAAGAAGAGGAAGAAAAGAAAGCTCTAGGAAAAAATGCTTTGCAAAATATTGTTTACGAAGCCTAACGTATTGTCAGTACTTGATAAAAATTAATTTAAAAAATCACAAATTAAAAAGCATTCAAAGTTGACTATCTCTAGTGCTCTGTGATATGATACACATCTCGTCAAAAAATATAAATGATATTACAAATAATTTTTGTATCACAAAGGCTAATAAAACCAATATTTATATACTACTTTACATTCTACAAACCATATGCACTGTATCACTGAACTCTATGGAGTAGATAGAGCAGGCCATTTACAGAAAAGAAAACTGAGGTTTGGTGTCATTCAATGTCCTCCCCAAGGTCACACGACTTCTAAGAGGTACAGTCACAACTACTATACGGGAGGGATGGCTGCTCCCACATGTAAATTTCTTAACCAAAAGAGAACTTCATCATAAATGCCAAATCTCGGTATTAGCGTGTATCTGTACTATCACCGAAATGTCATCTCATCAGAGAACCACGACCGGCGAAAAAGCTGTTTTAAAGTTAAAACTTTAACTATCAATTTGGGAAACGGCTAAACCACGGTATACTGAAACTATGGAACATGATGCAGCAGTTGTTAAAAAAAATAACTTGAAGCATTATATGCTAAAATTGAAAGGGTGCAACAGTCCTTGTTAAAGCAGTCAAAAACGATGTTAGATGCACACACGTAAAAGTATCCCAAAAGATCTAGGAGGATACACACCTCACACGTAATAGTCGGCATCCCTAGAGACAGCGGTTGATAGTCAAAAGACAAAATGCCATCTCTGCGATACGCTGTTTTTACAAAGAAAATGTACTACTCTAATTTAAAATTAATTTTTAAATTTTAAATTAACCTGTGGGTTGAACAAGGTCAATTTCCTGCTTTAAAAAACTATGCATCTATAAAGGAAATAGGGGCCCTAAGAAGACAAAATGCCTAAAAACAGTTCCATCTTGAGAAAACAATAAACTGTAAATATCAGAAAACGTTCCTTGAAGAAGGCAATAGCTCGGAAATCTTTTTTCAGTATCTGGTCTCCTTTGTTGCAGTGAGACAGCCCATAAGCAATCTAGCGACCAGAACAGTTCGGAGCAGGCTCCCGGGGAGATTTAGTTGTTAGAGTTCGGCAAGAAAGGTTTCACAAAGGAGCCGAGTTCTGGGGGAAATAAGAGGTGATGTGGCGGAGAGATGGATCTGGATGGGAAAATGTCTGGGAGGGGGGTATACGGAGTCCATGAGAAGCCGGGGACAGTGAGAAAACTGCAGTCGAGTCCTGGAAGGGGTGAGAACGCCTGCGGAGGCGGGAGTCGAGAGGGAAGCGGACAGCGCCGGCAGCCAGTTTACCTGGGTGAGAATCCGGCCCTTGTTGCGGTCAAACAATGGAGGCGTCCGGCCGCAGCAGCCTTCTGCGCTGGGTGCGCGAGGGGTTCCTCATCACCTGAGCGGGATGCTCGCCTCCTCTGCCGGACGCAGGGCGCCCTGAAAAACACACAGCACCCCATGCAGCTGGCTCCTCCGCAGCCGCCCGGCTCCCCGGTCCCCTGGCGCGGCCATGACCGCCTCTCCGGGGATCCGCCTGGAAGGGCTCCAAGGCGCGGCTCCACGGGCGACGAGGGCGGCCGCGCTCCCCCTTCTCGGCTCCAACAACAATGGAGCCTGGCTCGGGAGTCCGGCTCCCGCGGGGCCTCGCCCGGCCTCGCCCTGCCCGCTGCCCAGCCCTCGCTCGCGCCGGCCGCCATCTGCGCCCCCCGGCCCCGCTCCCCAGCACTGCGGGCCCGCGGCCGACCGCCCGAGGCCCGAGGGGCGGCTTCTCAGCCCGGGGCCCGCCCGGCTGCGCGGAGCCGCTCTGACCTTCCCAGCCATCCCCAAGGGCCGGGCCGGCCCGAGGCCCATCCTCCGGGATGGGTTGTTTTTCTTTTCTTTAATCCACTCCACCTCCTTCCCACCCCCAGCCCGCTCCCCGGCCCCTGGCCCCTAGCCCCCTCCGGGAAAGAAAGAAAGACTGCAGCCCGGCCGCCGAGAACTCACTCCAAGTGAGGGGAGTCAGCGCCCCAGGCCGCGGGCGCCGCGCACCCACCTCCCTCTCCTCAGGGACACCTCACAGGTGCGCCTCCGAGCCGCGCGCGCGCGCGCTCCGCACACCCAGACGCCTCCGGGGGACAGCGCGCGTGCGCACGCACGAGGCCGGGGAGCCCCGGGGGAGCGGGGACCGCACGCATGCGCGGCCGCCCGGCCCGCGCCCCCACTGCCCGCCTCCGCCCCCGCCCCCCAGCCCCGACAGTGCCGGGCCCGGCCATCCCCAATCCCCGCGCGCGGCGCGCGCGCTCCCGCTCGCTTCCCTCGCTCCTCCCCGCGCCCCCGCCCAGGCCGCGTTACCCAGGGCAACCGCAGTGCGGCCGCACCTGAGCTGTGCGCCTGCGTCCCGCGGGCCCGACCCTCCCTTCCCCTCGGCCCTCGCCCCTGCCCGGCCACAGCCGGGCGGAAGGGGGCGTCGCCCCGCCTCGCCAAGTGAATATCTGCCCGCCGCCCCCGCCCAGCCCGGCAGACACAGACCCGCCGCCGCGTCGGCGCCTCGCCCGTCGGGTCAGCGCGGCCAGGCCTCGCCGCCGGCCCCACTCCCAGGGTGCACCGCGGCGAGCGCTCGGGTGGGAGCGGGCGAGATGTGCCGGGCGGGCGGCGCCCACTGACCTCCCTCGGCGGCCCGGCTCCGGGCAGCGCCCGAGCCCAGGCAGCCCCGCCCGCCGCGCCCCGCCCAGCCCATGGGCCGCGAGCCCCCGCCGTCGCCCGTCGGGAGGACCGAGCCTAAGAGGGCAGCCGCCTGAAGGAACGCGACGGCGGCGCCCGCAGGTGAGGCGGGGCCCGGGGTGTGCCGAGTCCGGCCCCGCTCACCTGGCAGCGCCGGCGGGGGCGGAGGGGCCGGGCAGGGACGGGAGTTCGTGGCGAAGACTTTAAAAACCCTCCCCGCGGGGAGATGGGGGACGGGGTCCTCCCGCCCCACCCCCGGGGCTTGGGAGCCGCGCTAGCTCCGCGAGGGGCAGGGGTGGCCCCGGACGAAGGCAACTCGCGGGACGGCGGAATCGGGGGAAGAGGGTCCCTGAGGCGCGGGCCGCGCCCGCCCCCGCAGGGTCTGCCGGCCCTTTTTGGGGAGGGGGCGCCCCGGCCCGGGCTCTAGTCCAGGGTGCGGACCGGCCGCGGCGCGCGCCCACGCCAGTGGCTAGGGGGAGGAGAGGCCGGTCCCGGGGCGCTCCTGCCAGCCCCGGGGTGGGATCGCAGGGCGAGGGATCCGCATTGCAGGTGCACCAGGAGCGCCCCGGGGCCTAGCCCGGCTTTGTCTGGGATGCTGTGGGGAGGAGGCGGCTTGAATCCACATCTCCTTTTTAAATGCATGTTACCACCCAGGGGACCTTAGAGACCCTCCCTGACAAGTTGTATCGCCTCCTGTCCTGGTAGCCTTTCCGTAAGTACGCTACCTGCCAGCCCCTTCCTGAAGCTTTGATGCGCTTTAGTTTACTCTGACGATTTGTTTGTGATTCGTGAAACGGAGCAGAAGGCACAAACGCAGCAGAGCTCCGGGTTTGGCTCCTGGGCTGCCGTCTGCTACCGCGAGTGAGTTTCTCTAACTTAGGTTTTCATGCTGGCCTGTATTGTTTCATTTCAAGCTTTGATATTTAGCAGTACGATCTAGTCCACTAATGAAAATTAGGCGGCCAGAGAGAAAATATAACCGTACTCTGTAGTTTAGGTTGCAGTAGTTGGTTTTGTAACAAAATACAAGCTACCAGGCTGTAATACTTTAACATATTACGCATTTCCAGAAACCTGTAAGAGTATTAAAACTAGGATTGCCATTTTAAAACTTTTACATTTGAAATTAAAGAGCATTGGTATTGATAAAATGATTTTTTTTTCACATTAAGAATTCCCATGCATTTTCTCGCCGTTGCATTGTAAGGAAAAAGATGCTAACGTTTGAAGTGACTTTTACCTCCAAAGATGTTTTGAAATGTATGTAATTCTTTTGGCTAACTGTTCATCTTACGTGAAATATGCTTGGAAGAAGGCTTTAAAACTAGTGATTATATTTACGGGTATGCGTACCTATACTTATCACTGAAAAATCTTGAAATAGTTTTGTTACTCCTCTGCATATTATAATTACGCAGTGAATTTAGTTTAGGCACATTTAAGATCTAAGGTACAGGACAATTATTTGTGTGAGATTTTTACTCTAACACATTTTAAATACATCAGTCTGACAAATAGGTTTTTTTGGAAATTAGAAATTTTTATTAACTCTTTAAAAAAAGAATCATTCATCTTGGGTATATAACTCTTTCATCTGCCATGTTGCATAAATTGCCAAATTGGATAAATTGATCTCAACTTACCCAATTATCTTTGGATAAATTGAGCTCAATATAATTACCTCATTGGTAGGATGCCTTTGCAGTGACACTAACGTTAATAAAGTGTTGATGCTTTTAAAAAATACTTATGTTGAAAAAGCATTTTCTCGTATATCTAGCAAGAAAAGTCGTGGAACTTTTTTCCTTCTATCTGGAACCAGATCAGCCATAAATAGTTTCTAATACATAGAGGGCACACATTTGGTAACTAAGATTAATTATATCTACTGAATTTACTGAATTCCATATCCTTCAAGGGCAGTGACTAGGTGACTTTGTGTCTTCACACACCAATGTTGCAGTAAACGTTTGAGTCAGATTGAAGTTTCATCCCAGCTAGGTAGGTGCTAACCTAATGACACCGGTTTCCACATCTTCAGCTCTGATGTTTCAACCTGCAGAAGGATTTGGGCAGGGAAGTGGCTGTGTCCTAATTGTCTTCAGATATGTGGAGGTCTGTCATGCGGCAAGGGATTTCATTTATTTTGAGTAATTAGTACAGAAAAACAGATTTCACTTTCACGTAAAGGCAAAAGTTGTTTATGGTGAGAACTAGCAGTGGAAAGAAGGGGCCGCTCCTTCCCTAGGGGCTTTTGGGATCAGCTGGTTCCCCACTTGGCCTGAATGTCTGTTAGGAGGTATCACAGGTATAGGGCGGTCTTTCTGAGACGGACTCCTAGGTATTCCGATGGCAACTATATTCGAGGACTTCCGTACTTCACTTTTAGCACTGTGGCTTTTGTTTTTTGTTTTCTTAGGCTGGCTTCTACAGTTGTGGACATAGCAACATCCCCAAACACCTACACAAACCCTGGGAAGATTTTTAGTAGATTAAAGACCCACCTGCTATCAAAGATGATTCTTAGTCCTGCTTTGCGTTTGTATGGCACATTACAGGAATAAAGCACTCTCAAATTCAGTGTGTTTTAAAAGACTCTTTTTAATTATACATGATTTGTATTTCTTTCTTTGACTTTTATTTTCTACAATAAACATTGAATCAAGAGGAAAATTACTCTTTTCTAGGAAGGCAAGCACAAAAGTCTTTTTTTAAAGCTCTTTTTAAAAAATAGCATGGTGCCAGTCATTCTTTGGAGAGCCAGCAAGTTGTGAAGGTGAATCGTTCTTTTACTTGGCTGAAAACATTTTTTTAAAGATACTGAATAAGGCTGGGTGCAGTGGCTCACTCCTGTAATCCTGGCACTTTGCTAGGGCGAGGCGGGCAGATCACGAGGTCTCGATCGAGACCATCCTGACCAACATGGTGAAACCCCATCTCTACTAAAAATACAAAAATTAGCTGGTCATGGTGGCGCAGTATTCCCAGCTACTCGGGAGGCTGAGGCAGGAGAATCGCTTGAACCCAGGAGGCGGAGGATGCAGTAAGCTGAGGTCATGCCATTGCACTCCAGCCTGGCGACAGAGCAAGACTCCGTCTCAAAAAAGAAAAAAAGAAGAAGAAGAAGAAAAAGACTGAATAAGAGATGATTCTTGTGCTTGCTCCGCATTTTAGTTTGTTTATTTCATTACTCAAACATGACTCAAGTTTCACAGCAAAAAGTCCAGTCATATCCACCTACATTAAGTTGCATTGGATGTTTTTTCAGTATGTCTGCATGGTTTTTAAAATATGCTGGCAGCTGAAGGTAAAACAAAGCCAAGAAGTAGAATTACAGCAAGCTGAAAAGCTTAGGGGAATTGGAGCTTTGTGTTTGAAGAAGAAAAACATGTGCCCTGTTTGTATGAAACCAATCTTGAGAATGATGGTTTTATCAAAAATGGGAATAATAATTTATCTATTATAACAAAGATTCGGCTACTGAGTGTCAATCTAATACATGTATTAAGTGGGTCAATGAGGTTGGGACTCCAGTCTGTGGCTAAGAAGCAGAGCAGAGTTACCTGTGAACACGAGTGCCCAATACACAAGGATTGAAGTGCAGCAAGACGGTAATGAGGCCAATTGAGTTAAACCAAGGTCCAACCTCTCCAGTTTAGGAAGAAGAGGAAAAAACAATTCTGAATTAATGTCTGCTTGGACTGGACTTTTTAAACGTCTTTTAAAGTAGTTTCTCTCTCTTGTTCTGTAGCAGATGAGTTTGTCTCATGCGTTTGTGTCTCTTATCCATTAGCTGACTTTGGGTGTGATAAGTGACTAAGACTCCTCAAACTTTGGACAAGGAATATACCATTTATTTACGCTGTATGCATGAAGGGAAAAGAGACGATTATCAAGTTTTTCTGGCCAACCAAGAAATAAAATGAAACCTTAAAAATACTTATTTTTCCAGGAAAAAAAATCACAGATACTACTTAAATATTATTACCAGGACAACAAATTAGCAAATAAGGCAACCAGTTAGAAAGCAGCATTTTCAAGGTTAAAGGTTGCATTTTAAAGCTTTTAGCCATGACTTTTGAAGGGATCACACAAACATCTTAAAAGACTTCTTTGTTAATCAGAAAACAGTTTACATGCAAATTTCCACAATGGAGAGCAGACCGAGATCAATACTTTCACCATTATTCCCAGCTTACTGCTTTATCAGAAAGAACTTTACTACGAAGCAAGAAGTGTCTACTCTTCTGTGAAGGAGTAAGTTTTCTCCTTGTTTCTGAAATTTTTTATTCTAGCTGAATTCTCAGGACCGAGCAGTAAACTTCCATTGGTTAGCACCAAATAGAGCAAGCCTGAGAAAGCTGCTTATAATAAGGGGGAAAAACGACAGAAGAAAACTTTTAATAAAGGAGTATAAGGCACATAATACTCTGCTTCAACAAATTTTCTTTTTGTTGCCTCTTTGGCAACACTTCAGATACTAAATTTAGGTCTGCATAAAATCCATTATCCTTTGCTCTTCAGATTTCCTCCCCAATCTATTTCTAAATGCATCCTGTGCCCTTCTCATTTACTATGCAAGTAAGAGAGTTTATGAGAAGTCCTTAAAGCCCATTTTCTTAGGTAACATTGTTTAAGCATTAATGCTACATGTAAATTGTCGTTCCCAATATTACTGCAATACTCTCTTTCTTAAAGTTGCACATTTTACCTAGAAATCCGTGGCATCATACTCTGAAAAGGCCATCTTTGATATAATGTAGAGGACATGTAAAAACACTGGGTTCCCGAGAGAAAGTTCCATCTCTATCATACATAGCATAATTATCTTAGGATCGCCATATTTTTCTTTTTTTTTGTTGTTTTTTTTTGTTTTTTTTTTTTTTTTTTTTGAGACGGAGTCTTGCTCTGTCACCCAGGCTAGAGTGCAGTGGCCGGATCTCAGCTCACTGCAAGCTCCGCCTCCCGGGTTTACACCGTTCTCCTGCCTCAGCCTCCCGAGTAGCTGGGACTACAGGCGCCCGCCACCTCGCCCGGCTAGTTTTTTTGTATTTTTTAGTAGAGACGGGGTTTCACCGTGTTAGCCGAGATCGTCTCTCGATCTCCTGGCCTCGTGATCCACCCGTCTCAGCCTCCCAAAGTGCTGGGATTACAGGCTTGAGCCACCGCGCCCGGCCAGGATCGCCATATTTTTCTAATGATAAATGAACATAAGAGGTTAGGCTCATGCCATACCCTAAACATTGAAGGAGGCTTTTTGTAACTCCTTTCTCTTCAGCTGTCACACACATCAACCCAGATGAAAGGCACTGCTAGTGTTTCTGCCTCAGTGGCCAGTAGCGTGTTAGGGCAGATATGCATTTTTAAAATAGCCAAGGCTTGCACATTGATAAGAAAGATGGAGGAAGGTTGGGGTTTTTTGCTCAGTTTTGTGTTCCCATAGATAAGAACATAGTAGAAGTTACTAGGTTTGGCCTGTCATTTTCAAGGAAGGTCAGTATCTGATACCGAATCATCTTTATCTTTTGGTTGAGTCCCTGTGACAAGACCAGAAAGTTCTAGTGGAATAGAGCAGCAGCTTTCTGGCATTAAGGTACTTGTTCATTGACATGCCCTGTTGCTCTCGGGGGAGGAAGGATGTGTAATCCTCCTCAGCCTCTGCAATGTGATAGATTTCAAGTGAGGAATTATTTTCCATCAATAAAGGGGTCAAGTCAGTTTTTGACAAGTTTATTAGTACAATAAGGCTGTGGTATCAGGACCCAGTTCAGAGATAAACAAAGCCAAACCATATTGTTTGAGGGCAAAGGCAGGTTTTTAGGGGAGAGAGAAAATAAATATCCAAGTAGAAACAGAGCCAGAAGTGAGACCTTGGAGACAGGTTGAGAGCTGTCTATTTGGAGGTGTTCTTGTGTCTCATCCCTTGTTGCAGGATGGAACTCAGAGCTTTGGGTGACCATTGGCTAATTCTAGAGCACTGCACTGAATGTTACTCATTAGCAGGCTGTGGTTAGAGCAGAGTGCCTTTCCTAGTAGTTTCAGGATGCCAGTGGGACCTGCCTGTGCAGTGACCATCTTGAGTCTGAAATTTAAGTGGAAAGCAGCAAATTAGCCATTCCTGTGTTTAGAGAAAACTGAGTTTAATTAGAAGGTGTCAAAGTCGTTGGGGTCAGCATGTTCCTACTGAAGAAACTGGGAATCCTCGGCACATTAGTAGCCAGCAGAACTGTGGAGTCCCTTGAAGGAAGGTTGAAGTGATGTTTGGACTGCTGAACCACAGAGTGAACCTGGGAATGAGATACATTGACAGACACCCTCATCAGTGCTTTCCATCGGTGTGCAAGACTTAGCTATTTTTCAAAAGAACATAGCTTCCTCTCCCATGGAATGTCCTACCATTGGGGATGTAACCAGAAGCCTCCGAAGCCTACTCAGTTTTTTAGGTGAAGATCCCAGATTTTTGTTTGTCACAACTCTCATGTTTACATTTATAGGTAGGGAATCCAGCCACTTCAGTCGAGTTTCTGAAAATTCCTGGCTAGGTTATTTTTCACAGTTCCATTTAGACATTTTACCATCTCTTCTGATTGTGGACAAGACAGTGAAGGCATTGATGAATGTATAGGGCTTTACAGCTTTATTTACAATCTGGAAATTATGGACTCCTATTCCAAATAGACACACTTAATGTACCAAATCTGTAAATAAAATATTTCAGAAGTCTTTTTGACAGTCATTGTGTTAGCCTTTGCATGTATCTTCTATACCCAGTGAAATTACTAAAGCATTCACACGAAAACCTGTTTTTCTCATTTGAATAAAACCAATCTGAATGTGCTTATAAATGCCCGCCTCCTGCCCCACACCCCCATCCATAGATAAGTTGCTTTCTTTGTCTTTATGGCTACTTCCCACAACATGAATGGACACGTCAGACAACTCACACAGTGGTGATGAGCTACACTGGTAAATTTGGAGTATGCTACCCACATACAATTTTCCCTGGCATCCCTTCTCGTTGGTGTGTACCAGGCCATGGGACACAGGAACAAGATGAAGGCACTTTGGAGCTACCAAGGGGCTCTCTGAAACCCTGACAGTCTTCAGAGTCCCTTCTACGATGTGGGGCCTGATCTGGGACAGGACAGTGTGGGAAAGAGCCACCATAAGGGACTGTTCACTCTGAGAGAGATGACTGACCATAGATAACCTTGACCGTGTTATTCACCAAAGGAAGTATATTTCCAAAACAGCCCAACATGAGTTACATGAGGGCTGTGAGAAATGTAAGCTCCTCCAAGAGCATGCAGCCCTCACTGTTTTCACAATTGTCCATAGTCAACAGAGTCACGAAAAAGTGAGAAAGAAAAGCAGGACTTCATACTCCAGTGAGAGCAATAAGCTTTGACTTCCGGACAGAATATACAGAGGTCAAGATGAATCAAGATTCCTCTTTATTGAGAAGAGATTGCATCCCAAAGACCAATTTACTTTTCTGTGAGTGGGTAGTCTTGTCTCTTCAATTATACACAAGTGTTTATGGATTCACCTCACTGTATCTCGATGCACACGTACATGCACACATGTCATTCCAAACAGTGTATTTAACTGGCAATATATTTAGCAATTTAAAATTGTAGTTTTTAAATGTTACCAAACATACCAGGTGTCCTAATACATTGATTGATTTTACCATCATAATTTGAGCTTTAATAACAAGTATTCAAAAAAAGACCCAGCAGCTCATCCGTGGGGATTATCAGGTGACAAGGGATGTTTTTTCCATTTGAATTTTAATTTCTTTATTCATTTTTAGGTAAATATTATTAACTAATTGCCTTACTATTCTGTTGGTCCAAAGGGAATTAGGAACTTTAGAAAACAAAATTTACGTTAAAAAATAATGCAGTTGTTATTTAAAATTGTCAGAAATGTGGCATCTTAAAACATTCAGCTAATGGAAGTAGAGTGACTCTTGGTTGTCATAACATGTAATACTGTCTGGGATTTTTAAAAAGCAATTTATAACGATAATAGTTTCTTAAGTTACAGCTCCCTTTAATTTGTATTCTCATGTTTAGATTCATCTACTCTGAAATCATGGTGTTAGGTAGTCATTGAGCTATTCTGTAAGGCAAGTGTCAAGAATTTAGGAAGTTCCATTTAATTTAGCCTTTGTGAAAAAATTCTGCTTTTTGTATGAATCCATATGTACAGGGTTGTCTGTGCCCTGCCCCTGCTCCCACATATTAGCTCCACAGGGGGAGAGTGTTTGTCTCTTGTTTGTTGGTGTGCTCCATGTGTCCTCCGCAGTGTCTGGCTCAAAGCTGCTTGAAGATGCTTCCTTTATAGAAAGAATGAACTGTAATACTTTCTATCAACCCCCACATAGAAGACACAACCTTCTCTTATACCCCCAAATTCACAAAAATAGATATGAAAGGATTTTCTTTAAAAGTACTAAGAACTTGAATAATTTCTTTTATGTAGTCTTCTGTGTTATATTGGAATAACCTTGTTGTTGTTAATACACTTTATAAAAAAAGATAAATAACTTTTCAGTTTGTACCTGTTATGTTTAAACTTTATTTTTAAACTGCTTTTATAACCTGAGCAATTGTTTTTATTTTGAAAGAGACCTTTTCGAAGTAGAAAACCATTTTAAGATTTACCAGCGCAACACTAATTACTTCAACTTCTCCAGTATATTTGTGCAAATCACAAAGTTCAAATTATGGCTGTTGTACACAGGGTTTCCTGGTGACCACGGAGCCTGTACTTTCATTTCTCCCAGCCTGGAAAGCTTTCTTAAAGTGCTAGTATATATAAAATATTAGGAGTTTTGACATGATTTCATAAATTTATTGGGAGTCTTTAAAATTCTCCTAAGGTTTACATATTTAGTGAAGTCCTTAAAAACAAAACTCTTTGCATTGAAGAAATATTAAAGCCTTTAAACATCAAAGTTTCCTAGAGATTTCCTGCTTGTCTTAGATAGAGTACTCCTGTGGAAACTGTACACCTAGGTCAGCTTCAATGTGTCCACTTAATTTCTGTAGAAATATGCAGCTTTATAACCATAACACTGGAGTCCCTATTGCATTTCAGAATTATCTTGCACTCACCCTCTTCAGTTCTCAGGTCACGTTAACGTTCATACAAGAAAAGCAAAATCTCACATTATTAAGAAATGGGAAGAAAATTATTACATTCTTAGGCAATTTGGAGTTTATTTGCAGTCCTTTTTCTTCCAAGCAAAAGAAAGCAAGGAAATGCTGATCCAGTGTTCCAGCCGTTTTAGCTAAACAGGTAAAGTAGTCCCTTTCTGCACTCCTGCTTCGCCAAGCGTGTAAGATACAAGGAAGAAGCTCACTCAAGTAGGCTCTTGTTGCTCCCTCACCTGCTGGTTGCCTTTTCCTCCAGGGTTAGCAGTTCTCTGGTACAGGAAGGATGCTGCATGTGGGGAGAGCTTGCCCTCCCAAGAGTGCCATACGCTGCGTTTACTAGCCATCCCGGAAACCCAGAGAGACCAGGATAAACCTCAAGTCCAAAGGGGGAGAAAAGGCCTACCTCAAATTAGGTTGACCCTAACCCTGGGGGTTTCTCATCCAAAACTCTTTTGACCTTTGGGGTCAGATTATCCTTGCTGTGGGGCTGTCCTGTGCATTATGGTCCATTTAGCAGCATTCCTGGCCCCTACCCACTGGATGCTGGTAGCACCCACCCACACACTCATGACAACCCAAAGCATCTCCAGACATCACCAGATGCTCCCTGGGGGCACAGTTGTCCCAGCTGAGAACCACTGCTCCAACTTGATCAAACTCAAGACTCATCAGGAGGATGAGAACCCTGTGTTCTTCCATTAATTCCGACTGCTTACAGTTTGCCTCATATCAGAAAACTTACACGCTAATTCCATCTGTTCTTTGGATTAAAAAAAAAAAATGTATCTTGCATCAGCCGTAAAACAACGACTAGATTCTCTGAGGGGAAAAAAAACCTGTGTAGATGGTGTTCTTAGCAGGCTAGAGTCAGATTGTAGAAGCAGGCCATCTCCTCTCGAGGCCCCACGTGAAGATTACTCTTGCCACTGCCAGATGATGTTATGTCTCAGCACAGAGTCGCCACTTTCCTCTCTCTACTCCCCATCCCGTTCGGCCTTCTGAATCGCGGCATCATTTGTTGACTTAAGCAGGCAAAACTCAAACTACATTTGAATAAAGAATTTGTCAGTATCTGCATTTGTTGCAGTCTTCTGTATCGAGAGAAACTCCAAGCCACTTATCCAGCTAACCAGAACACCTTAAAAGTGTTTATGTCTTCAAAAAAGAGATACCACATGAAATTGTATTATTAACAAGTTAGTAAATAAGGCAACCAATTTAAAAAGCAGACATTTAGAAGTTCAGAGCTGTATTTTAAAGGATTCAGCAACAATCTCTGAAGCCCAGGTGTCTTAAAATGTTCGGTAGTACAAACAAAACAGAATTGTACATTTTTACACATTTCCACACAGAATAGCAGAGTAAGCTTGTAGCTCTTTAAGAGAACTAGCTTTTTAACCCAAAATGGTGTCTGTTTTTCTGCAGCTTTAGGAGAGAAGAAGCATTTTCTCTTCCTCTGAATTTTTTTTTCACAAGCCGCAGCATCAAGAATAAGCACTGGAATTATATTAGCATCTGGCACAAAAGAGTAGACCTGAGAAGCTTACAGCTTAAAATATGGGGAAAGAAAAGGGCAAAAGAGAATGTTTAACAAATGGAATGTTGGCCAAATGGTGTTCAGGCTGTGCAGCATATGCACTTTTACGTTTAAGAGGGTTGCGGCATTTTGTCTTCATTTAGGGACAGTATATTATCTAGTTAAGATCATAGGCTTTGGAGTCAGACTGATTTGGAGGCTTTGGAGTCAGACTGGTTTGGGATGACCCCAGCTCTGCCTCTTACTAGGTGTGACTTTAAGGAAGTTATTTTATTTAACCCTCCAAGCTTGTTTGCTAACGTGTGAAGTGAGTAAGAATATCTGCTCCTTAGAGTGTTGATCAAGTACGTAGCATGGCGCCTGGCACCGAGCCCTTGGTAAAAGGTGATTCCGTGTTCGTTCTTCTTCCCTGGAGCTAAAGGCTGTGTTGCTACTGCAGTTTCTGTCTGCTTCATCCTGCATCATCCCTGCCAGACTAAACTCCCTTAAGTGGGGATTTTGCCTCTATTGAGTAAAACCTCAGCTTTTCCCCATTTTTTATCTTTTCCATCTCGACTTTTCTGAGCAGCTTTTAATATACAACTTAAATCTGACACTAACTTTTCTATCTAACCTTATTTTCCACCATTCCCCAGAATGTTCTTTCCATATCAGATAGTTTAATGGTGTCATGTTCCTTCTAAAGCTTCATTCGTATTTACTTCCCCAGAAACGCTTCCTCCTGACCCAACTCTGCCCATCCTTTGAGGCTCAGTTTAATTCCAACCTCTTCAGAGTAAAACCTTTGTCACTCCAGTCCTTATTCACTCATTATTAGGTACCTCCATGTGTCTGGCAACAGATAGGTACCAGGAATGCTACAATAAATAATTGAGGCCGGCCCCTTTCTTCCAGGGATTTATGCAGCCTGGGGCAGGAGAGACAGGTAGATAAGAGAGAGCTGCCAGTGCTGTCATGGGCAGCTCTTCACCCTTAATGGACAGCCCTCCCCTGGCTCCTGTGCTTGGTGTATGCCTCGTGAGGATTTAATTATATATTGTTTTCTTTGTACTTTAGTGGCTGAGTCTCATATCCCCAAGTAAATTGTAAGCATAGGACTGAGTACACAGTGAGCACTTTAGAAACATATGCTGGCTTGATCTTTCACCTCCAGATGCATATTTAAAAGGAGAATCAATTGCTTAGCCTATTGTAAAGGCCTTGTAAACTTCAAAAAGCAAATTAAAAAACAAAATCAATGATGACGTTAAGCTCCTGGCAATCCCCATAACCTCCTAGTGATTAGAGTGGCTCCTAGGCTTTGGAATTCATGGGACAGTGCGCTTTTAAATTTGGCAGTTCTAAAATGAAAATGAAGAATTGTCCTTTGAGTCTAATAAAGTTAGCTTTATGGAAAACTCACTGCATTGTCCTCGTTTTTCTCACTGTGTCACAGACCAAGAAAAGCATCATCCAAGCTTATGACAGGCGTTTCCTGAGTTTCTGAGCTGCTGAGTGCCACTGAGGAGCTCATGAAGCATGATCTGAATCATGAGCTTACATGCACCATGGCCGCATCTCAGCTTCAGTGCCGTGTCACAGGCTTAGCATTGACAATTCACATACTTGGCTCATAAGAGAAATTTCCAGGTGTCAGTAAGCTGCACCAGAGAAGATACCGTATGTCACAAACTCTAGGAAGTCCTGAACAAGCCCACATTTTCCTTTCCACAGAAATGAAATTTTAATTTGTAGGTGGCTTGATAATTTTTTACTCTTTTTATTTTTGAGCTATCTATGGCAATCAGAGAAATTGTTCTAAGCCCTCTCCTGCTCACTAATACAAGATACAGCATAGCACCTAATGATGAGGTCGGGGAGGATGCTGAGTGAGATCACCACTAATGTGCAACTCCTAGAAAGAAGCCTTTCTTAAAGGGCCAGCCCAGGTTTCCAGAGGCACCATTATTGTAGGTGGCGGGGAAATAGCAGGGAACAAGACAGAAAAGTCCTTGTTCTCCTGGAGTTTACAAAGCTAGTAAGGTAAGAAAGATAAATAAGCGACCTAATTTTAGAGAGTGATAAATGCTATGAAGATGTAAAATGGCATAATGATGATGGCAGTTGAAGAAAATTGTTAAATTATTCCAGCAGTACAAAGTGAGCACTGGCCACAGCAGTTACATTTTACCTGGGAGCAAATGAACCCTTGGATGACTCTCCGTATTGAAGCAATGATAGTAAACACATAGCTCTAGCCATGGTTCTAAATGCTTTAGATTGTGCTGCCCAACTTGGTAGACACTAGCCTCATAGGGACAGTTTATTTTAATTCAAACAAAAAATAAAATGAAAAATTTTTCAGACACATTAGCCACACATTTCAAGTGTTTGATAGCTACATGTGGCCACAATAGCTACAGAAGAGTGTGGTCACTCCACTGAGCCTCAGTTCTTTAAAAACGGCATAACCATACCTATTTTGCGTGATTGTTTCAAGAATTAAGTGATCATCTGTAAGTCTGGCACCTAAGGCCGGGCGCGGTGGCTCGTGCCTGTAATCCCAGCACTTTGAGAGGCTGAGGCAGGCAGATCAGTTGAGGTCAGGAGTTTGAAACCAGCCTGGCCAATGTGGTGAAATCCCTGTCTCTACTAAAAATACAAAAATGAGCAGGGCGTGGTGGTGCACACCTGTAGTCCCAGCTACTCAGGAGACTGAGGCAGGAGAATCATTTGGACCCAAGAGGTCAAGGTTGCGATTGCGCCACTGTGCTCCAGCCTGGTCAACAAAGTGAGACTCCATCTAAAAAAAAAGAGTCTGGCAGCCAGACGCTTGGTGTGGCTACTTTGTTGGACAACAGAGAATAGAATATTTACATCATCACAGAAAGTTCCATTGGACAGCATCTCTTTAGATAAACTCAGTCTTCCCCACATCCTAATGAGGTGTAGGTACTGTTTTTCCATTTTGCAGATGACGAAATAAGGCATGGGAGTTATGCGTGACTTGCCCAAGGTTGCATCATTAACGAAGGGCAGAACTAGAATGCAAACCCTGGTGGTCTGGATCCAGCCTGGTTGATCCCTACCCTGCTATTCCGCTATAGTGCACAGATCCAGTATAGCTCATCTGTGTGATCCGCTTTCTTTTTTTTTTTTTTTTTTTGAGACGGAGTCTTGCTCTGTCGCCCAGGCTGGAGTGCAGTGACCGGATCTCAACTCACTGCAAGCTCCACCTCCCGGGGTTACGCCATTCTCCTGCCTCAGCCTCCTGAGCAGCTGGGACTACAGGCACCCGCCACCTCGCCCGGCTAGTTTTTTGTATTTTTTAGTAGAGACAGGGTTTCACCATGTTAGCCAAGATGGTCTTGATCTCCTGACCTCGTGATCTGCCCGTCTCGGCCTCCCAAAATGCTGGGATTACAGGCTTGAGCCACCGCGCCCGGCCTCCACTTTCAACCAGAGTGCATCTGAGGGAGAGAACATTACCTCTTCAGAAAATCTTGTCATTGAATGCTTTTAAATTCAGCTAACATGAGTACTGACCAAAGGATCAGGAAAAATGTAGGCCTATCATAGGCACAATTTCCCCCTCCTTGAAAAGGGCACAGGAAACCACAAAGCACCAAAAAAATACCAAGTTTATGTATGATCTCAATAAGGCAGATTAAGCTCTCTATGCCTCAGTTCCTCTGTCCTAGAGCGGTGTGAGGATGTAATGAGACAAGGCCTGGAAAGCCTCAGCGGGACCTGTCACAGTCAGTGACGCCAGGGAGGTCAGCAGCAGCATTACCACTGCACTCAAGCGGCCACACTTGGGTTGAATGTTCCAGAATGCACAGGAAACAGCAGAACAGACCACTAACGTGAGGAGACAGCTTGTCCTTCTCTCCCAGAGCTGCCATGAGAGCCTGTGGTTCCAAACAGCCTGAGTTTGGAATTAGAGAGCACTTTAGGAAGGCACGAGGCAGAGGAGGTAGCAGCCTTTGGAAAGAATCTGCATTTGGCTCATGCACTTAGGATTTGCAAGTTTAGTTAAGTGTCTTCACTCGTCTGAGCCTCCATTCTTTAAAAAATGGGTTTAATCGGCTGGGCGCGGTGGCTCATGCCTGTAATCCCAGCACTTTGGGAGGCCAAGGCAGGCAGATCACTTGAGGTCGGGAGTTCGAAACCAGCCTGACCAACATGGAGAAACCCCGTCTCTACTAAAAACACAAAGCCAGGCATGGTGGTGTGTTCCTGTAATCCCAGCTACTCGGGAGGCTGAAGCAGGAGAAGCGCTTGAACCCAAGAGACAGAGATTGTGGTGAGCTGAGATCACACCATTGCACTCCAGCCTAGGCAACAAGAGTGAAACTCTGTCTCAAAATAAAATAAAAAATGACTATAGTCATGTATCTTGCATGATTAAGAATTAAGTAATCAGCCGAGAGTGGTGGTTCACATCTGTAATCCCAGCACTTTGGGAGGCCAAGGTGGGCAGATCACTTGAGGTCAGGAATTTGAGACCAGCCTGGCCAACATGGCAAAACCCCATCTGTACTAAAAATACAAAAATTAGCCAGGTGTGGTGGTGTATGCCTGTAATCCCAGCTACTCAGGGGGCTGAGGCACAAGAATCACTTTAACCTGGGAGGTAGAGGTTGTAATGAGCCAAGATCACACCATTGCACTCCAGCCTGGGCGACAAAGCGAGACTCCCCCATCTCAAAAAAAAAAGAATTAAGTGATCATCTATAAGCCTGATACATAGACATTTGGTAAATAATAGTCATAATTACTATTTTGATTAATGATTTTCAGCTTCTTATTAAAAAATGTCTTTGAGTATACATTGGGTGCTTATTTGTAAAAGTATCTAAATGAAAGTGGGCCCTTAAGTATTTTCTTGCCCAGATGCTTTAAACCCAGGGAATGCGTTAGGACAGAGTTATCCTCAAACATGATTGCTGTTACCACCCTTTACAGTGTGGTGATCACACCCTTGAGAAGCCAGGCAGAGCCAACTGAAAGGCATCCCCATAGCAGCTGCTTGCAAAGATGGAAGCTGCCTCACACTCCCCCCACAGCCAGCAAGGACAGTGGCCGCCATGTGTGACCTCAGGTGACCATGCTGTCCATTCTGAAAACTGGGAAGTCAAACTGCCAGGCTCCTGACTGGCCAGTAGGCTTCACCAGAGCTGGATCAACCAGAAGAACCTGAAACATCCAACCTAAGAATTTCAGACTTCAAATGGAAACTCTGGGCACTCTAAAACCAAAATTGCTAAGTTCCAAAAATGTTGGATACATTGGGTGCTTATTTGTAAAAGTATCTAAATGAAAGTGAGCCCTTAAAGAGTGTGTCATGAACCAAGGATTACAATTAACCCCATTGTGGGGGCACAAGGTCAAATATAAGAGGAAGAGACAAAGTCAGTTGTACAAATGGAAAAAGTGCAAATGAAAAATGATGACCTTTAACAAGGCGAGGACAGGAAGAAAATACTGGATTGCCTCTCATTCTCTGAAAATTCCTAATGAATATCAGATGTAGTGATTTTCTACCTTCCCCAATTTCTTTCACTCTCCTCCCACAGCTGATATGTGATCTATGAAATACAGTTGTCCTGCCCCTTATTTTACTTGCCATTACTTGTTTTCATTTATTTTGACTGGGTTAATGCACTAATGGCTCATTTATCTATGATGATCAAAATTTGGTTGCAAGACAGCCCTAAAGTGACACCTATTTGCCTTGTACCATTCTCTCACTGGTCTCTGGATGTTAGAATTGCTGGTGCATTTTAAACAACAGACTTTCTTAATGGATAGCTGTTTTGTGGGAAGCTTTTCCCTTCCCCTGGAACTTAATGCATGATTTCCCAGAGAGCTGGAACATATGATTCTGGGAATTCTCTTGTTCCCTGACATAATAAAGAGTGATTGTGAGTGGGAAGAACTTTATGGGGGTCAGTCATAAATGCCATCAGTAAGCATGCCTCACCTATTCTGCACAGCACAGGAAGTTTGCGGAAAGGATACTTGTAAAGAATTGAATAATCCACGCTGGGGCTCTCAGATCACTAGATGGAAAGTCAGAGGTCAAACACCCTTAAATGGACATGCTGAAGCCATCAAAAAAAAAAAAAAAAAAAAAAAAAAAAGGAAATGATCTAGGGAAATGGTAAATGCCTTTTTAAAAATATGAGTTTGTCTTTTAAAAATATTGATACTTAAGCTATGTTTTTCCAAAGGAATAAATGTTCAATAAAAACAAGTATCTGATTATTGATCACCAGAAGCTATGTAAGTACTAAAATTAAATGCCCGGTCATAGTGACTTTATTCACTGAAGTGACTATTGTTGGACTATTTTAATAATATCTAGGATCTCTAACGTCCTCCCTGTGGAATCAGTGTGGGCCCCTTTCACAGACAGGCAAGTTGGAGGAGTTGGCTTGCTTTTGCTTGATGCGTAGCTAAATTCTTACACTGTCCAAGATGACATGGCTGGGACTGGGCAGAGCCTTTTCTACCACCTTACACGGATGACGCCTCTTTCCTCTGTAAGTGACAGGCATCTTCTCTGATGCCCATTATAGCTAATGAAACCATGGGCGCTTTCACTTTTTGTAAGTAATAAAGGAAAAATATGGCTAAATTAAAGTGTATAGAGCCAGGTAAGGGGTCTGGCACTTATAATCCCAGCTACATAGGAGGCTGAAGCAGGAGGACCACTTGAGGCCAGGAGTTTGAGTCAAGCCTGGGCAACATAGAGAAACCCTATCTCCCCCCCAACCCAAAAAAAGTGTATAGAGCTTCAGCTAATGAATATATTTCCTTCCTTAAAACCTGTACTGTAATTAGGCAGACCCACAAATGGATAAAAGAAGCCTATCAGTTAAGTCAGGCGAATTGGTCCATGTGTTTGGCAAACCATAGAGATTGAGATTTTGAAAGTAAGGGAACACATCTTCTTGGCCTAGGAGCTACAGTTGAGCTTGTGATCATCAAGCACTAGGATGAAGTATTTCCCATTTCGTTAGGATGAACGATGATTTGGCATTTGGGATCACTGTATCTTTTAGTTATCAACTAGTAGACAAAATCGGCAGTAATCTCAATCTGAGGTGGAAATGGAAAGACCAGTTGGATGTGAACTGCTTACTTGCCCTCCCATTAAAGGAAGGTATCACTAGGTAGAACTGTTTGTGTGGTAACTTATGAGATATTTGTGTGCTTAAATTGTTGACTCAGGATCATCGTGGTAAATGACAAGCTTGTTAGAAGTGCACCAGTGACATTTCTACTAAGTTGAAAATGATTCTAGCTCTAGCTCTTGAAACAAGGCTATTTGGGTGATCACCAGAGGGCAGTCACATTGGGGGCTGCCGAGAAAGGGCAGGAGGAGGATGCAGGGAGGGTGGGAAGGGCCTGAGCAGCACCTCCATGGCCCCACTAGCCACCTTCTCCCCCAAAGCAGCTTCTCCCTGAGCCTGTGTCTTTGGAATAGAAAGTGCAGAGTTGACACTGTATGGGCATCGCCCCTCCAGCTCTGAGGGTCCGGAGATGGAGTGCTGGTGCTCCCTCCTCCTGGGGTGGGGTCTGCCACCCGCTGCTGGCCTCCTGGCGGTTAGGAACCCAATCTTCCATGAAGCCCAGGACACTCCCAGAAGGCACCACATGACACAGATGGTAGGAGCGCATGTGTTTGCCTATCTTGGCGTGCACAGGCCACTGAAAGACACGCGTAAGCAACCGGAAATACAGACTTGCTTTCTTCATGAGGCATTTTCACACAGAGAAGCCAAGCCCTCATCAGCGTACAGACCCGTGACATGGTTTTTAAATAGAAGCCAAATAGAAACTCTTAAAGTATGAGATAATCAGAGTGCAGAGAAACCCGGTTAATAAATCCATCTTGTAGGCCTCCAGTGACTGCAGCCTTCCCAGACAGGCTGTGTACCCTCTTTCCATGTCTAATTGTCAGGCTCTCTAATCACATCCATTACAACTTCAATGTTAGGCTGCACGTTCTTTCAGAAGGAAATGGCTGTTAATGTCGAAAGAATTGTCGATGAGCCTTAATAAAATAAAATACATATGAAAGATAATGTCAGAGAATGACAGGAATGTATAATGCATGGCGGGAGGCACCTAAGTTCTCATCATTGTCATTTTTCTGCATATCTTTGGGACACTAAATTGTTACATTTGTAACAACTACCTTCCCATTAATTCTTCTTGGTGATGGTAAACCAATCACAATTCTAGCAATCCAAGATTACCCTGGAACAATACTGTTAAAACATATGATGCTGCTTTGTTAGTGGATATTTAGTGATTATCTTTTTTAAGAGAAAACTTTATAATTTTTTTCTGACTATATTTTCATCACTAAAGAAGCTTTATAGATAGTACTAAAATAGAATTTTTAAAAGGTAAAAATCACCCAGAGTCCACCACCTAGAGACAAATGTTTATTTATTTATTTATTTATTTATCTTTATTATTTTTTTGAGATGGAGTTTCCCCTTTTGTTGCCCAGGCTGGAGTGCAGTGGCGTGATCTCAACTCACTGCAACCTCCGCCTCCTGGGTTCAAACGTTTCTCCTGCTTCAGGCTCCCCAGTAGCTGGGATAACAGGCGGATGCCACGACGCCCAGCTAATTTTTGTTTTTGTTTTTGAGATGGAGTCTCGCTCTGTTGCCCAGGCTGGCATGCAGTGGTATGATCTCAGCTCACTGCAACCTCCGCCTCTCAGGTTCAAGCAATTCTCCTGCCTCAGCCTCCTGAGTAGCTAGGACTACAGGCATGTGCCACCACACCCAGCCAATTTTTTGTATTTTTAGTAGAGACAGGGTTTCACCATGGTAGCCAGAATGGTTTCCATCTCCTGACCTTATGATCCCCCCGCCTTGGCCTCCCAAAGTGCTGGGATTACAGGCATGAGCCGCTGTGCCTGGCCGAGACAAATGATTTTTAACACTTTGGTGTATATCCTTCTACACATATACAAAAATGTGAAAATATACGTACAGTTTTTAACATACTGTTTAAAAACTTAACCTATCATAGACATATTACCTTGTTGGTAAATACAGATCTATGCTGTTTTTAATTATTGCATACTTTAGATGTGCCATGCTAGCCCTTTATTGACAGACATTCAGGTTATTTTGTGTGGTGATTATCTCGCAAAAAAATCTTTTTTTTTTTCCTGGTTGCTACTGGAGTTTTCTTTCCTCTTCCAGCTTTTAGAGACGTGCCTATTAAAAGACGTCTGCTGCTTAGCCAGGAGTAGGGGAACCCACAAAACATTCCCATCCAAAGTTTCCACATTTGGATGAGTCCAAATTTAGTTCAGTTGCCACTTTATCGCAGTAAGCCAGACACACTGCAAAATGTTTTATACAAAAACTCTCGTTTTACCCACCCAGTCACTGTATCATGTAAGTTTGATTATTTCTCATGTTATAGAAGAGAAAGGTGAGGACTCAGAGAGGCTGCAGCTCGGATATGGCAGGGTCGGAATTGGAACCCAAGATTCTGACTCTTGTGCTAAGCTCTCGACCACACCTGTTTTTGCCAGATTAAAAAAACTTAATTCTTTAAGAATGACTAATCAACAAGATGTTTTATCTTTTTAAAACATAATTGCACCTTTGCCTTCTGCTTTTTGCTTCCACTTTGTAATCGTGTTTACTCTTTTTACCAAAATATTCCTGGAGTCATTGTTGAGTACTTACCCTTCCTTGAAATCTTGTCCCTTTTTATTGCTGCTTTAACTTTTAGAGATTTCAGCTCGCTCACTAGTTGAATTTCTTAGATACATGTACAAGTAGGAATAATAGGGTCCTACCATGCAAAACAGTTTATCCAGGTGATGATGAGTTCAAGTAACATCAGTATCCATTTTCAAAGACGGTGAGTGGCCTTTCTTAAAAGCAGGTATTTGGGATCGAGAGTTGATGGCCTAATTAGCCATGGACCGTTTTTTTAGCCTTGTGAAGTACTGTAGATGGTTCCAAAGGGGGAAGCAGGCTTTCCTGTCCCTCGGGGCGCCTTGCTCTGCCTGCCTCTCTAGTTGCCTCCCCGAATGGCTCTTCTCCAGTGAAAATGGAGGAGAGAGGTCCCAGAAAATGCTTCTATTTGCTTTTATCCTTCCCTCTTTGGAAGTAATTGGAATTTCTTTGCTAGCTCATTTCCATACTTAGATAATATTCAGGAAATACCCTAGTTGGCTAAGTAAACAATCTTGAGGTATATTTATAGGACTATTGACCAGTGTTTACATAAAAATAATATAGCTAACATTCATTGAGCACTACTCTATGCCAGGCCCGTCCTGGTTGCTTTTAGCACTTAAAGCCACCCCATGAGTCAGACATCACGATGACTGAGGTAACAAGATAGGGGTCAGTTACCGCCCCAAGAGTGGTCTAATGTCTCAAGAGTTTGTCCACGCCAGTCTCTTGCATCCCATTGTGTTAAGCAGATCTTCTTTGGGCCTTAGTTTCTTAATCTTGAAACAAAGGGGTGTTGGATGCCTGATATTGAAGATTTATTCTACCCTCAATGTTTTCTGACTCCATGAATCTACTTAGAAAACCACCTCCCTGCTAGGAATCATTTTATCCTCCTGTTACATTCAATCACTGCAATTGCTGCCTTTGTTCCCCGGCCAGCCTTCATTTTCTTGATGGCAACGCTTAAGCTATAGGACACCAGAGCAGTACAGAAAGTTCCCACAGAAAAGCCCCCAGAGGTCCTTGTGCACAAACGCTGAGACACTGTGCCCTGTTAAAGGCCAAGCAGTGCTGCCAGGTCAGGGCCTTTCAAAAAGTGCACAGAGAGGGCGGCAGGGCTCCTGGTGTTCATGGCAGGAGAGAACCAAATGTGAATGGTCATAACTTATTCATGACTAGAATCTAAAAGAGCTCGTTATAACTAATTCACAGCTACCACCTAAGTGGTAGTGTGCTATTTTTTTAGATTCTAAAATTATTACCCTATTTCCACAGGCTTTGTGTTCAGCTAAAAGGTAAGTTTGTTCTTGATTGCCCAGAAACAATCTCCCATTTTTAAATGGTGTGACCCTTTCCTACCAAAGATACTCCATTTCTTTTTGTCCAGGAAATGTCTCAGGAATACGTTAGAATATTGCTTCTGGAATGTTGAGAAATGGTGGGGTGAGGTCGTGTTCAGATTCATGCTGCTGCGGTGCTTTTTGGCAAACGCAGTGTAGTTCTGGTTTAGCTCTCCACTCGGTGCCATTATGAAGCGGTAGGAAATTATCTGCAGCACGTATGTGATGTGTGAGTTCAGATGTGCGGGAAGAATGGAAGTTAATGAGGCAGGGGGCAGGGAATGGTTTGCCACGAGAGTTCTAGACAGAGGGAACAAGGGGTGCAAAGGCCCTGTGTTGGAGGGGTCCAGGCCACGCCAGGGGCTAGAGGACACCAGTGTTGACAAGCACACAGCCCCAAGGGGACCCCGTGGGGTGCGGCTGGGAAGGGCAGACTGAGGAGGGCCTCTGGCGAAGTGGGGCTTGGTCCCAAGAAAGTCAGAGAGATGCAACGTGATCAGAAATGTGCTTGACCATGAAAATTTGTGCAAGGAGGTGTGCACACAGGAGAGGCACTAAAGGAAAAGGCGTATTTTTAAAAGGGGGAAGATAAGTCTGGCCTTGATTCCTCCCACGGGTAACACCAGAGCTGTTTTTGGCAGCGAGTGCTGCTTTTTCCCAGGAATAGCCTATTGCTAACTCAGCCTCCAGAGGACTCCTATCCGCCTGGCCTTGCAGGGGAAGAGGATGAGTCTGCCCCCTGGCCTTGGGACTGGGCACCTGCTGGGATCCCAGGAACCAGGACACACCTGCTACAGGGTGGAATACCTTGTGCTTTCTTCCTAAGCTAGCCTTGCTGCTTTGTTGAGGTGCTAGCCTGGCCCAGAAAGCCCCACCCTCACCCAGCTTCCTAGGAACCTTTGCTGGTATTACGAGCAAGAGTCATTAGTGAGTCTTTCTGCCGTATTGGGTGGTCGGCAGTGCCTTTATAGCTGTGTGATTTTCTTTTTTTTTTTGAGACGGAGTCTGGCTCTGTCGCCCAGGCTGGAGTGCAGTGGCCGGATCTCAGCTCACGGCAAGCTCCGCCTCCCGGGTTTACGCCATTCTCCTGCCTTAGCCTCCCGAGTAGCTGGGACCACAGGCGCCCGCCACCTCGCCCGGCTAGTTTTGTTGTTTTTTTTGTTTTTGGTTTTTTTTTTGTATTTTTTAGTAGAGATGGGGTTTCACCGTGTTAGCCAGGATAGTCTCAATCTCCTGACCTAACGATCCGCCCGTCTCGGCCTCCCAAAGTGCTGGGATTGCAGGCGTGAGCCACCGCGCCTGGCCAGGTGTGTGATTTTCTAACGTGGACCCTGGAGAGCCAGTGGATCCAGCCTCCGCGCGAGCAGTGCTGTTCTGACGGCCTGGCCCTGTGCTCTGGACTCTGGAGGAATGCTGCCTTACCTTCCATGCCAAAAGGCTACTTCTGTGGGCTGTGTTTGCTTTTCCTCTGCAGTTTCAAAGTATTAGAGACTTGATGTGCACAACTTGGAAAGCATCTGAATTTCTGCATGAAATTAAATCTGCCCCAGACCTCGGGATTGTCACCACATCACCTGTGGGCTAGGAGAAGCAGCAAGGCTTAGATGCGTTTATTGGTGTGTATTCTCTCTTTTTGTGGGATAGCGTCCTCTCTTCCCCAGCGGTGGGTTGCAAAAGCAAGTGACATAAGTAACGTGAAAGAACACTGTGCAAGGGCAAGTCAGGTGGTCCGTGGATAGAATTATGTCGCCATGTTACATTAGTGCCCTGAGAGGAAGGGACAGCGCTTTGGAAGGAAAATGGAATTCGGCTTGAGCTGTTCACAGGGCCCCTTGTCCTCAGGCTGCTGGAGAGTGCACTCGGCCAGGCCGGGCCTTCCTCAGACACGTTGACACTAGGAAATGACAGCAGTGCACCCCCCCACCCAGGAAGCTGTCTTGCCACGTCTTCAGAGCCTACCTCTATAGGATTTGGAATGAAAAGACTTTTTTGAGTATTAACTTTCTGAACATGTAGAGTGAACAGTAAATTAATTTAGTACCTGGTGGATTTGCCATAGGAAAAAATGTACGTGTGGCTTAACCTTTGAGTCCTGATCAAGGTCACCTATTCAGCAGGACTTTGACCTTCGAAGTACCCATTTGCATTGCTTCTGCTGGCATTCTCTGGGGAGAGAAACCAGCAGAGCTGTGCACAGTCACCTGGGGGGGCTGGCCCCTGGCAGCCGTGACTAAGCCCCGAAGTGATAGTCAGTTGGAGCCCCATTATCTGCAGCCATGGGCAGCATCCTCAAGGAGGGAAGAGGACCAGTGTCCTGGCCTTGCCGCCTTTCGTTGAGCAAATAACTGTAAGATTGTGGATGGCTCCCAGCAACGCTGAGGAACAAAGTTGGATTGCCTCAGGACGGAGCGCTGCAGTACAAAGAGCACACAATTTGTAGCATATGCCCTTTTGACACAGAAAGTGCAAGCATTTTGCCAGACGGGCTGCCCTCCATTCCTGGCTGACACACAGCTAAGATGGGGTGAGTGCCCTTACTCAGCAGGCGGCGTTATTCATCTGCAGCAGACGCCCTGTCTCTCCTGTCATCCGCCACGCTGACCCTATTACGGATCTGTCATGAATGTTCCTTCATGTTTCTAAAGCGTCTCTGATACTGAATTAAGTCCCTTGGGACCAACTCCATTTCTCCCTCTGAATTATGTGCATCTCTTGGCTGGGTCTCCTCAGCCTAAACAGGATGCCTCGGTGGCTTCAGTCATGCCACAGTACTGGGAGCGTGACATCATCACAATGATTACCTCTCTTCAGTCGTGAAGGACCACAATGGAAAACACCACTGTCTTTTAAGCCGTGGCAACTCTTTTGCCCTCCGAAAGCCAGTGATATTGTTATTCTTTTGAGCTGATGAGAAAATAATTGAGTAATCTGGATGCCATTTGGAGATGTGCTTTGTTTCCCTGACCCCAAGTGGACCTGTCTTATTTAGGAATATCCTAACAGCTGTAGAATGCCCTGCACAGACGGCGGCTCCATGTCAGGGCCTTTTAAGTCAGCACAGAGTGTGGAAGAAGGGGAGAGTGACAGTCAGTGAAATGCCCCAGGCCAGGAGACCCTTGTCCCCCACTGTGAGGGCTCCAAGCGGTTCACCAGCGCTTACTGGCGAGCTCCACGCGTTACGTGATCACACTCTCCCTGCTCGCCTGCCTTTTCTTCTCCAGGCTGTCTACCCATCATAATGGGACACTTTAAGGATGCTTTTGTATTTCTGCAGTTAACACAGTGGATTAATGAAATACAGTGTTGTTATAATTCAAAGTTGCTGACTGACCAAGGCAGCTAGAGTATGAATACTTACTGAATCATATTTAAGTTTGTTACAAATAAAATGTAATACCACACTATGATAGGGATGGCTGCTGGCAACACTTTTACTCCATTCCCCTCTGCCCCCATGGGGTGTGTAGAAGAAAATACTGACCTCTACATAGAGGCGCATCCCATTTTGTGCCACCATGGTGGGTGAGGTGGTCGTGTCATTTCGGGGTGTTTTAGTATATCCTGTTTTCTTTGCGCAAGGTATGCCTGTAAAGGAAGCACCTAAATAGGAAGCCCATGGAAACAAAGGCTTTTCAACCCTGAAGCCCTTACATTCCCCTGGCACCACAGCTGCACTCCACAGACTGGCAGCAGGGGCCCATTTGCAGACCTCCAGGGTGCCAGGCACTGTGCTAGGGCTTAAGGTGCAGCAGTGAACAGCCTGGAGTCTGTGCAAGGAGGTGGGAAATAGACTCACACTTACAGACCCTCACAGAGACACACAGACTAGAACTGGGGACAGGGTGGTAATGCACCAGGGGGCCAGGGCTTCCGGGAGAAAGTAAACTTTTACTGAGACCTAAAGGATAAGTAGACAGTGCAGACCCAGGAGAGGTAGGCAGGAGAGAGGCCCGAGAAGAGTGTTCTGGGCAGAGGAGGAGCCATGAGAGGGCACTAGGGTGGGAGAAGCACAGCCCGGCAGGGCACCCGGAGGAAAGCTGGTGCCACCAGGAGCCCTGGGGTAGGAGAAGCGAGGGTGGTGCGGCCAGTTGCAGGGCCGGGCAGACCAGTCCGATTCTCAGAGCAGCGGGAACCGTTGGAGGTTTTTAAGCAGTCTCGATTTAACAACCAAACCACTCTGCTGCCACGTGGAGAGCAGAATGGAGCAGGCAGGAGAGGACGGGGAGGCTTCCTGGCAGGGATTCGGGTGAGGGTGCGGATGGCCTCAGCAGTGGCGATGGGTACAGTTGAATGGATCTGAGAACTGCTTTCAAAGCAGGATGCCAGCGACATCATCATGAACTGGAAGTGGATGGCGGGGGATGCCAGCATCAAGACCACCGCCAGGTTGTGTAGCTGGGGACAGCGTTTGTGAGAGGTAGGACGCTAGGCCTAGGGCAGCTCTCCTGTCATCTGAGACCCACTAAATTCTGGATCACATTTAAATGGTTCTTTCTCTTTGACAGCAAGCCACTAACACATGGGCTCTGCTTCTTCCATCAGCCAACAGAATCCTGGATTTGAGTCTGTCCTTTGAAAGTAGTGGTCAGGCAGCTCTGCTAGAGTTCCCACTTCCAAACCCCTTTCAGCTCTTCAGGATTCAGCCTCCAGGTGAGGTGCTGGAATTGATGCCAGAGTGAATGACTCTGGATTGCTCAGTCGAAGGAAAACGTAGGCACCGCTACTGACAGCTCTCAGGCGCTCCTGGGATTTTCCTTCCTTTGACGCTGAGGCTGTTCGGCTTTCAAGCGTTCTGCTTTGTGAGGGACGGGCAAGGTCAGAAGGTGCTCACCCTTTCCACAGCAAGCACGCGGCACACGTTCCACATGCTGAACCTGCGCTGTCCTAGCTGGCTCCTTTGTTAAGGTCAGCGCCCCCCAAGGCCACGTGCTGTGCAGACAGTGTTGGGATCTCAGGAACTGTGGGGTTCCACTTAGAAACTAGTGTCTGGCCCAGCGGCCTACACAGGAGTCTGCGGTTACAGCACGAGACGGTTTTGGGGACAGAAAACACCCGTTCTCGCTCCTGCCGGAAGGCTGCCCACAGTTCCACGGAGGAAAGCCCTGCTTGATGGAAACTCAGCTCTGCCATCGTCTGCACCCTAGTGCGAGGGGAGTCAAAGGCCAGGGAGATCTATGCTTTGTTTCATAGAAACATGCCTAGAAATGGTCGCCTTCAGTTTTTTAACCCACTCCCTGTTGTCGGTTTTGAGTTTGTTTCTAGTCTTTTCCAACTGCAAACTGCACTATAGTGATCATTCTCACAGCTACCTCTTTTCACACAAAAGTAATAGTTTTCCTTTGGCAGGTTCCTAAAAATAAATTGCTAGTTCAGAGAGATGACCAATTTCAAGGCTTCTGATCAGCTCTGCCCAATCGTTGCTCATGGCGAGGTGCCCCCGAGACTACTCACCGTGTTCTGGGGCCACGGCCCTCTCCTGCCAGTTTTTGTTGCCAACTGAAAGGGCCTCTTGTTTCTCTTTTTCTTGGTCCTTTTTAGGATGTGTCATCATTCATTCCCCTTAGTGAGCTCCGTCGTGTTTTATTTCCTTCTCTGCGTTCTCAGGTGGCCCTTGGAGTGGAGTCTGTGGCTTTCCCCCTGAGCAGCACCTGGGAAGGGTCTTCGTGTGATGAAAGTGTATGTCTGAAGTTCGTTATGAACTCGTCCTAGCTCCAGAGCTAGTGTGCATGCACATCACTGGTCGTACAGATCATTGACAAGCAATTGGTGTCGTCTGAAGCAGTGACAGCCTGGGTGTGTCAGGGTCTCCAAAACGGTCCCATTGTGGCATCCTACAAATGGGCTGTGTCCCAGGAGCCATTGAGAAGTTGTACCTCCTTTACGTAGGGTTCTCTGGAATAGCAAATTAGGAAAAATGCATTCTGAGGCTCTGTGTTTACAATAATAATTTATAAGCAAATAACCCACATTTCATCCTCAGTATTTTTCAGTGCTGTACAAGCGTCTTGAATTACTCTGGTAGCTTTTCCAGAAAGACCCATGACTTCACCACATTTCTCGAGTTACGATGAAGGTAGAGTCTGGGGCCCTGAGTAAGCATCAGATGCTGGAAGCTGGGGCTGGGAGGGGCCAAGCATTGGGGACAGACTCCAGACACCTGCGCCACCCCCTGGCCCCATGAGATACGTTCTCAAACCTTCCCAAGAAGGATCTGTGGCTCCTCGCTGTGCTGTGAAGTGCAGGGGGCTTCCCTCTGGAATTCAGTCCAGCTCTCCCTCCTTACTTTGGCCGGCTCCAGATGCCATTTAGAGGAAATGTTTGGCCCATTTCCCAGGTGCCAACTTGTCCCATGAGGAAGCTGTCAGTGCTTCCTGGTCAGGGAAATCTTTTGGGAGTGATTTGGTCTCTGTTGGGGTGAGGTGGTGCGTGGAGAGGACAGGATTTGGAAACGGGTCCCTGGATTAGAATCCCTGCTCCATACCTCACTGGCTCTGTGACCCCAGGCTCGCGAATCTGCCTCTCTTGATCTGTTTCCTCATGAGTAAAGGGAAGTGACTTTGTACGGTGGAGTGGGCCTCACTCATTCGTGTGCGAGGCATGGTGCTAAGTGCTAGGGCATACCCTGAGGTGCTCAGGAAGCAGAGGCTGCTGTCCCTGGCCTGGGGCCTGCCTGCAGTGATGGGAGTGTAGCCCTGGTGCCCCCGTGCCCTGCCCTTCAGGCGCTGTGGTTTCCTTCTGCTCTGTCCTGGGAAGTGCACACCCTTCTGCACCCAGAGCCAAGGAGGGCAGGCAGCCCTGGGACCCTTTTCAGGGACCGCAGCCAGGGTCTGTGTTACCCACAGGTCCCCTGGATGTCAGCATGGCAGCCACAAACCTGGAGAACCAGCTGCACAGCGCACAGAAGAACCTCCTGTTCCTTCAGCGGGAGCATGCCAGCACACTCAAGGGGCTGCACTCCGAGATCAGGCGGCTGCAGCAGCACTGCACAGGTACATCGGGGAGCAGGCCCGAGCAGGCGGGGGGCAGCTACGGGGCACAGCAGAGCCCAGCGCCAGAACGTGCTAGGCCTGCCCTGCCCCCAGCTCCCATCGTCATTGCAGGAGTCCATCTGAATGCCTTGTATCATCCTCATTGCATAATCAAGATGCACTGAGCATAAAGCTGCAAAGCCTTTTCTTGGCATACTGAGGACTTAAGAGATTAAAATACAATGGTTAGAATCTCCAATGCGTTTTGGAACTGATAACCAAGATATAACCTGTGTGATACATAGAGCCAGCTGCTGGCTTGTTTTGGATGGTTGGGCTATGTCGTGGGGGAATGGGGAAGGGAGTTTGGGGGAACAGAGGGTGCCCTCTGACCCCAGGGAGCACAGCAGCCCCTGATATTTTCTGCTGCTGTCATGCTCGCCTCTCCTGCTGCCAAACCCTGCTCTGTCTGGGTAGGACTTGCTGGCCAATCATGGGCATCGGTTTTGCATTTTCAAAGCTGATGAAGATTTTGAAATGTATGGTAACAGAATTAATGTGTAACATTTCCCTTTTAGATTTAACATATGAGCTGACAGTCAAAAGTTCGGAACAGACAGGTAAGAACTCCTCCCCAGAAGTAAATGACAGTACCTTTCCCTTTGTGGTACGTGTCAGTGCCGTTTTCACTAGTCACACACTTGCTAGGAAGAGTTACGCGTGTGGCCTGAGCTCTCTAAGGGAAGATGAGAAGGATGTTTGGATCCCTCCGTGTGGCAAGTGGTTATTAGTGGGCAGGGGGATGAGTGATTTTGTTTTCTTTTGACTGACACATATATTTGGAATGCCTATTATATGTTTTTCTGATTTTTCCTACAATGAACATGTGTTCCTTGTGTAATCAGGACATAAAAATAGATGTGACTTAAACCCAAAAGGAGGAGGAACAGCAGCAGCAGCACTGGGCAAAACCGCCCCCGCTCCTCTGTGTCGCTGCCGCCTGGCATGGGCCTGGCACAGAGCAGCTGCTTGCTAAATGCTGGCGGGCGAGCGGTCACATTACTAGACAGCTCCCTGAGGATCCAGGCCTTTCTCTGGACTACAGCCCCAGAACCTTCCCCCATCCAGAATCCTCCAGGACCTCAGGGAACCCCAAAGGGCATCCGCCTGCTGGCTGCCGGAGGAGAGACAGAAACCTAGGCCTTCCCAGGGCTCTCTGTGCCTGCTGCAAAGAGCCTGCTCCCCAGAACAGGGTGGGAATTTGGAAAGTGCTGAATCCATGTTTGTGCAGAGACGCCTGTTGGAAACGGGTTTATCACGTCGGGAAGAACACACTAAGGCAATGGATGGCTCAGCAAGGCTAGTTTACTTTCTGCAGAAAGGGTGCAACTCGCCAGCAGTCTCGCCACAAGAGCACACTCGAACAAAGGAGACGAGGACATTTCTAATCTTCATAACCTGATGCAGTTGCCCTATGACTGTGTCCCGTTTCCATTGGCCGGAATGGGACCTCGCAGCTTAACCCGATTGGTTAAAAGCTTGAAACTTTCCTAAATAGGCAAACGGGAAAGAGGACTAAGAAAAGAGGAAGCTAGTCATGAGAGGGTCAGGAGGGTTTCCAAATAAGGAATAGCATGTACTATGGTCCAGGGCTCATTTAGCCTTGTCCAGGCATGCTGGGGCAAGTCAGAGCAGCTGCATGGGAACATACATAGAGATACACATAGAGCAAGGAAATGACAAGCTCTTCATGGTTTCAAGAAACTTTGAAGAAGAACTTCTGCATCCCCACAATGCCTTTTTCTAAACAGGCCTCACAATGGCAGTTATCATTCCTGAGAGTGTCCAGTTCCTTGTCAAAGACACGGACTATTTCCACCAAGCCTTAGCGGATTACCGAGCACTGATATTTTCCATTTGCATTGCTCATATTACAGCCTCCTGAGTGTGCCTCTGAGGAGCCCAGACGTCTTTCTGTCTGTGTGTGGTAGGGAAGGCGCCATGGGCTTCTTGGGGTGGAAGAACAGGAGGCTGTCCTCAGAAGTCTCCCTGCGGAGGGACACCAGGGACCTCCCCCGAAGCCCTGGGACCGGGAGCTGGGCCTCTGGGAATGCAGAGGAACAGGGTTTCAACCTGACGTTGGAGACCTCCAGCGTCCACACCTGCCACTACTGAAGCCTTGGGAAAGGAGCTACCCGTGTCACGGAAGCCAGGGCGTCCTTGCTCCCTGTCCCCTCCTGGCCCAGGCTAATCTGAAGAAGCACTTTTGCGCTGTGGCCTCTCCAGTCAAGGTTCTCAGCCCCAGGTCCCAAGGCCGCCCGCCTGCCCACCCACCTGATGTAGTGCTCCCAGCAGCAGCAGGGTCCTCACAGCAAGGGCTGTGTCTTAGAAGAGGCAGTTTCAAAAGCCTCTCAGGTGGTTCCAGTGGGGCATCTCCCCTCCCAGTGGTGAAAATTGTTTTACATTAGTGCACCCAAAACTTGCCCAATTCCAAGCAGCTCCGGGACCCAGGGTACAGCATAGACTCTTGGCTTCCCTCCCCTGGGGGCTGTGACCCCAGAAGTCTGGGCTGGCCCTGGGAGTGCACAGGTTTATAAGCACTGCAGTGCCCTAACGCTTGGGCAGGCTCAGCAGTGTGGCGTTTGGAGACCAGCGTCAGTTGCTGTTGTCAGCTCAGTGTGCACCAAGCTTTCATGGGAAGACTGAAATTTCCAGAAAGGGGGTATGTACAGAGGAGGAGGTAGAGTGGAGCTTTCTATAAAGAGCAAGAAATTGGCAAAACAGGAGGTGCTGATTCCCAGGAAGGACAGTCACCGAAGCAGCTCTCCAGAGCTGGGGATGGAGGAGGAGTCGCACCAGCTCCTTCCCATAGGATGGCCCGCTCAAGTCAGGGCCGGCAAACATCAGCCCGGAGCCAAGGCCGCACCCTGGAGGAGAAGCCAGCACAGCTAGATGACTCTCAAGGAAGGATGATAAGGAGAATGTCTGTCCAGGAAAAGCTTCTCTCAGGATGCTGTGGCCAAAAGAACCAGAGTGATGCTTAGTGATCCCCAGATTCGGGCCTCTACTCTGACTCAGAGGGACTGTGTGGCCTTGGGCAAGTTCTTTGACATCTCTGAACCTGCATCTTCATCTGACAGGTGCCCCACAAATCCAAGTCCCCAGTCTGACTGCCAGGGCCTTCTGCCTTTGTGGGCTGCCCCTCATAGGACATGAGAGAAGCCCAGGGAGAGCCTTGTTCCTGAATGTTCCAAACATCCATCAACCTTTTGCAGCACTGTCTGGGGGAAGAAAATCCCAGGATGGTCACAGCAGGCCAGGGATGTGGTTGAAGGCCTGAGGTTGCAGCCCTTCCTCAGAAGGAGCCCAAGGCCCACTGTCCAGCCACGTGTGGACTGAAAGCAAAGGCCTTGCGACAGGCATGGGTTGTTGTCCCACAGGCCCTGGGGGAAGGACAGTGGGTACCAGGCCCAGTGCCATGCCCAGGTCAGCATTTCAGGTTGCAGGGGTTCAGCCCAGGTGGCTGGGCTCCTGGGTCTTACAGTGTCTATAGAGTCATATGTGTGTGTCTCTGTCCCTCTCTTTACCTCTGAAACTGTGTTTCAGGATCCATTTTCCTTTTGGCAAAAAAATAAACCTCATGAAAGGTAGTACTGCATGCATCCTTTTTAGGGAGGTCATTTGCTGACATTATACCTGCATATATACACACAGACACATGTTTTTTAAAAAGAGAAACTTGCAGTGGTTCAACTTAAAATTTTTCAACTGCATGGGGCAATACACATTCAGTACATTCTTCGACTTACCACGGATATGTCCAGATAAACCCATGGTAAGCTGAAAATATCAAAAACACACTTTTGACTTAACGGTATTTTCAACTTACATTGGATTTTTTGGGACGTGACCCCATGCTAAGTCGAGGAGCGCACATCACCTGCAGTGAGCTTGTACCATGCAAGTGCCCTGCATAAGACCAGTCCAGTCAACCGTGGGCCCTCAAAAGCTCAGAGTCTGGCTGGTGGGACATGCTGCAGAGCTGCTGCTGGCTCAGGCAGGTGGGAAAATTCAAAGTGAGACAGAAGCCTGGGAAAGACATCCAGTGGCGTCCAGTGCCTAGGCAGGCCCTGGGTGGTGGAGTTGGTACAGGGAAACTGGGTGTGCAGGTCTGGAGTTAGGTCAAGGATAGAGGGTACAACAGAGACAGAACAAGAGGTGGCGGCTTAGGGAGAGTGATGGAAGCTTTGATTTATGTGGGAACAGATAACATTCGGGACAGATTGTGGAACTGGAAGGCATCTGGCAGTTTGGGTTTTATTAGGCAGTGAGGAACCATTTTGAACAGAGGACAAGAATACTTAGAGGGGTGACCAAGCTTCCTAAATACAGGATGGACTGAAAGGAAGACCAGAGAGGAGGTGGGACCAAGGCCAGCTGGAGGAGCAGGGAGGGGGCAGCACTGAGCAGCCGGCAGAAGGGCACAGTCAGGAAGGGGAGGCTGGGGATGGCAACTGCATCCAGTCTCCCTGGGAGAGTCAAGATGTAGGAAGCAGAGCAGCTATTTGGACTTGAGGGTGTGTCTGATGGAGACTCACTTGGAGAAGTGGTGCTCAGGAGACACTGAATCGGGAGGTGACACTCAAGGTGAGTTCCAGACCAGGAAGGAAGAGTCTAGAAAGAACTTCCCAGGGGCCAATCAAGGAGGATGGCCAGCCAGCCAGCCAGCGTTAGGAGGAGCAGGATGGCTACCCAGGGTTGAGAGCCAAGGGCGCTGTGTGAGGTGACCAGGGACTGCAGGTCACCAGCGGAGCAGGAGAAGGAGGCAGCTGGCATGTGCTGAAGGACTGGGTGAGGGCAGGCACCCAGGGACAGCAGGAGGCAGAGGCCCGAAGTGTTAGGGCAGCAGCGAGGGGCCAAGGGCAGGAGCCACAGAGATGAAGCAGCTGTCTCTGAGCAGGAAGTGGGAAGGAGTCTGTCTGTGCGTGTGTGGTGCGGGGAGCGGGGTGAGAGAGGAGGCCAGCGGCAGAGCAGAGTGACAGCACCACACCTCTTCTCCTCTAAACATCAGAGTTTTAATGCAATAGACATGGAGAATTCTTTGTACATTTGAGTTTCCTAAAGCAGTGCTTTGAATGTAGCAGGCATTTCATAAATGCCATCTGAGCAGACAGAAGGATTTGCGGCCAGTTTAATCCTAAGTGTTTGCTGAGGTCCGATACTCTGCAATTGCCTCTTTTAACTTCAGCATCTTTAAGGTTCAGAGACATTCTTTTATGCAGTAAGCTAGAGAACTAAGAGCTGGAAAGGGCCTCTGAGATGCCCTGATCTCCCCACCTCGGGGAGGGGAGGGGTCTTTCCAGAGCCCCCACAGCCTAGACAGGGCCCCCCACCAGACAGGTCCGCCTGCCCTGTAGGCCTCACCACTCAGCCTCAGTCTAATGAGTTCTTCACCTCCTTCCTCGGCTTATTCTTGTAGGAGATGGGACTTCTAGAAGCAGCGAATTAAAGAAAAGATGTGAAGAGCTGGAAGCCCAACTGAAAGTGAAAGAGAACGAAAATGCTGAGTTGTTGAAAGAACTGGAGCAAAAAAACGCGATGATCACAGTGCTGGAGAACACCATCAAGGAGCGGGAGAAGAAGTACCTGGAGGAGCTGAAGGCCAAGAGCCACAAGCTGACCCTGCTATCTAGCGAGCTGGAGCAGCGGGCCAGCACCATCGCCTACCTGACCTCCCAGCTGCACGCCGCCAAGAAGAAGCTCATGAGCTCCAGCGGGACCTCAGATGCCAGCCCGTCAGGGAGCCCGGTGCTGGCCAGCTACAAGCCAGCGCCCCCCAAAGACAAGCTACCTGAAACGCCTCGCCGCCGCATGAAAAAGAGCCTCTCAGCCCCCTTGCACCCGGAATTTGAAGAGGTCTACAGATTCGGGGCAGAGAGCAGGAAACTCCTTTTGCGGGAACCAGTGGATGCTATGCCCGACCCTACCCCATTTCTCCTGGCTAGGGAGTCCGCCGAGGTCCACCTCATCAAAGAGAGGCCCCTCGTCATCCCCCCCATCGCCTCTGACCGAAGCAGCGAGCAGCACAGCCCGGCCCGCGAAAAGCCGCACAAAGCCCACGTTGGGGTGGCGCATCGGATCCACCACGCCACCCCGCCGCAGGCCCAACCCGAGGTGAAGACCCTGGCGGTTGACCAGGTGAACGGAAGCAAGGTGGTGAGGAAGCACTCAGGGACGGACAGAACTGTGTGAAGCCCGCCGGGCCCCACCCCGCGCTGTCCATGCACTGTGAGCACCACTAGGAAATCTCAGCCACACCTTTTCTGTTTAATTCCCATGCATGCCAAACTCTTTTCACACCTACCGACCAATTCTCCTGCTCCTCTTGCCCTCTTCTTCACACCAAAATATGATTGTGTCCCTGCTGCAGAATATGTATTTCCTAATTGCTGTGGCCAAACGCCTGTGTGCCGAATCGCTTGCTTCTGATCCCGCTCCGTGTAACCTAAGTGCGCTGCGGACAAAGCCCCGGCCACGGCTGCGTCACTCCTGATGTTCACAATGCCACATAGTCACACACCTAATTCTCAAGTCGGAGCAACACATACCATCCTTGACCTTATCCTCAGGCTCCAGGGCAGCCTGGCCGAGCAGCCCCTGCTCCCTCCTGGAGACCCCTGTCACCTCCCGACTTCCTCCTGGAGACCCCGTCACCTCCCGACTTCCTCCTGGAGACCCCGTCACCTCCTGACCAAGCTTTCCCAGGGCGGCACCGATCACCGAGCAGCCGCGCGTGTATCTCAAGGAACTAAATAAGATGACGCTCCTCCTCATGGCACTACAACCTGGATGTGTGTTCATATTTTTTTTGTTAGTTTTATCCAAAATGTTTAAGATCCCAACAAACTTTATTTTCTAAACCCGCCTTCCTTCTGTTTTGTGTCTTTTATTAAACACCTGAAGGAGGGCTAGGAGACTGCAGGAGGGAGAGCAATCCCAGGTCCCAGAAGCCACTCCTGCTTCCTCCCTGCCCAGAGCTAGTCCTTAAAATGTGCTGCGCTCCTGAGCTGCTGTGGGAAGCTGCTTTTGCCTCTGATGGCGTCTGCCCACTGTGCTGCCCTTGCGAGCCCCTCCCCTCCCTCGTGGAGTGAAGCCACCCCTCGTCTCCAGGTGGCCAGCCAGGGCTCCAGGCCAGCCTTGTCGTGCACAGAGGGAAGGGGTGCCCAGTGACCACTGGTCCTGGAGGTTCCATGTCCTCACCTGACCCCACACAGACCCAGGCAGGCTGGGGGTGGAAGCTCATGCAGGAACTAAACACTAAGCTCAACAACCTCACAGTCACTGTAGCAGGTCAGAGCCAAAGCAGCTAGGGCCAGAGAGTTCTGGAAGGGGGAGCAGTGGCTCCAGGTGACTCTGGCCACTTCTGCTGTGTGCCCGACATCATCAGCCCTTCTTGCCAAAAAGGAGCATCTGCTGAAACAGACCTGGATCGTCGAAAACACACTTTTGGAAATGACATTAGGATTCTCACTTGTGCCAATGCTATGTATTTCAGGCACTTTTGCTTAATCAAGTGTTTTCTCTGAGAAGGAAAAGAAAACTCCACACACCTTAAAATACTCTCCAATATTTACTTTTTGATTATATAAATTCCTTTTAAAAAGTAGTATTAAAAATAAAACCATTCAGGTTAATTTGTATGGAAAGAGATGTAAATGGCTGATTTCAAATGAAAAATCAGTGTCAGTCCCCCTCCTGCCTCTTGAGAGGCCCCAAGAAATGACAGCAGACCTGATCACTCTTCCCAACCAGCCCGAGGCTCCGAATTCACTAAGCAGTTTTCTTCACCCAAAGGTTAATCAGAATTCAGGGTGAGGCATACTCCTTGCAGCACCCAGTGAGAAATGTGCCTCGTGGTAAAGAGATCAGCTTCAAACACCAAGCCGACTCCCATGGCGTTCCTTCTCATGGAGGTGGTGTAGACGGGGGTCCGGAAGGTATTCTGCAAGGGAGAGGCAGGTGAGGCGCCCCCATGGCGAGAGCGTGCAGAGGGATAAAGGCAAAGGGGCAGTGTAAGTCTTGACAGGGGCCCCCGTGCAAGACTGCACCTGAGAACACACGAGGCTGGGGCTGTGCAGGGCCGCCCTCTGCCAGCTTCACGGGGACCTGGCTTCACACTGACACTGGTTAAAAGTGGGTCCTGGCCCAGGCAGAGCAGAAGGCATCTGCTGTCCACACCAGAGGGAACCACTTTATGGCTCAGGCAACGTCTGCAGCATTTTGCAAGGGAGGGAGTCTCCCCTTGGTTAGTCTTGACCACAGGATCACAACTTGAGCCTGACACCTCTGGAAGGATCGGCGTCCACACATGTGCAGCCGCGCCTTTCCCGGGAAGCGGCTCTCCAGAGCTTTTATCACGGCTCCAAGACTCTCCCCAGCCCGTAAAGCTTAGGCACCCCTGTTTTAAAAAGCAGGACTATTGGAAACCACCTCAGCCATAACTACAGTCAGAAGAGGAAGGGCTCTAGTGTCAGAGAGGAGGGGCTGGGACCTTCACCTGCAGCTTGAGGCGATGGGCTTCAATGGGGATGATCTTCAGGATTGGCAGGTCCACAACCAGCACCTTGGGTTTGCTCTTGATAAGACATCCTTTTTCTATATCCCAGTCAGCACCCTCCAGGTACAGTCCTGAGACAAAGCACCCTAGAGACACAAGGAAGAGACTGGATACGACCGGAGCATCCACAGCCTGCCATCAGGTGCACACAGTGACACACACAAGCCACTGGTTGGCCTCCTCCCCAGCGCCCTGGGGACAGCCCAGGCCCTTCTCCAGCGCTTCTGTCCTGCCCACCTTCCCTCTGTGGAGGAGCGGCTCAGACAGGACACCCCGTGGCCCTCCCCCAGGGCCCAGAGAAGTGGGTGCGGGGCGGTGGCCTCTCCCCCAGGAATGAGGCATCAAGGTCGACGGACTTAGACCACCCTGGGCCCCCAGGCTAGGAAGATGCATGGCCCCAGAGTCAGAATGGGCACCATGGCAACCCCGGCTACCCTGGGAGCCGAAGTGGCTGGGGAGCAGGAAGTAGAAGCGTCACAGAGAAAGCGGCCCCCGGGGAGGAGGACCCAGCAGACATAGAAAGGGGAGAAGACAGGAGCACACGCCTGTGGCCCCAGAGAGAGTGGCAGCCCAGACACCGCCAGCTCCCCACCACTGAGAGCCGCAGAGTCCCTACAGCTTTCCTGTAAGTCCCCACTCCTTAAGCCATCTCAAAAGAGCTTTTGTTCCTTGCAGTTAAATGAACTCTTAAGACAACATGGCCCCGGGGAAACAGCAGTTTCCAGTTCTCGTTTACAGAGTCAGTAACCATTGTCTAAAGGACCTGAAGTTATGGCATAATCAAAGAGTTCCAACCAAGTTAGTCCATACTGCTCTGTGGCTCCCATGCCCCTGGCCCCGTCAGGGGTTACAGGAAAGCCACCTGATGGTTTTTGCAAGAGCTAATTCTGCCCTAGGAGCCCACTTCCCATGAGCTAGCAGAGTAAACATGGTTCAGGTCTCCCCTGCCATAGACCCCAGGTCTCAACGGAGAAAGTGGAAGAGAAACTTCTGTATCCACCCTCAGAGGTGTTACGACATGGGCAGTGCACAGACAGGAAATATTTTTGGCAGGCTGCCTTTCAAACATGGCCTGGCCCATTGAGGCCCACGCTATGCCTATCCCTTTGACTTGGAGGTGGCTCAGGGAGAGAAATCCTAAGTGAGAGGCTGTGGATCCCTGATGAGCTGACGGTACCTTGTCCCGCCCGCTCATTCACTTCATCTGCGTCCTGGAACTTGGTCACTTGTGTGAACAAGGTGGAGCGGTCCAGCGGCCAGCCATTCTTTCGGCAGGTGGCCTGCACCAGCGCCGTGAGGTAGGACTCAGGGATGTGCAGCCCCGAGAGCCACATCACGCTGGGCTCACCCTCGGTGACCTGGAGAGAAGACAGGGCAAGTGCTGGGAGCCTGGGGCTGCCATCCAATGCCAGGTCAAAGCTGGCCTGGAAGTTAGTTTATGATAAAAGACGTATTTCACCTGAGTGGCAAAAGATGGCGTTGGCACAAGTGGCCACCCATTTGAGAAAAACAATCTGGACTGCCACAGTCCAGGTAGATCAAAGATTTAGATATAAAAATAAAACCACAAAAGTACTGGGCCACATCCCCAGTGAATGCTTTCATATCATGGAGTAGGAAATACAAAGCCCAGGATAACAAAGAAAAGCCTTATAGGTTTGACTACGTAAAAATGTAAAGCTTTTCTGCGGAAAAAATAATGTAAGCAAAGTCAAGACTTATGACAAGCTGGGAGAAATACAGACCAAGGGCTAATTTCTTTGATTTGCAAAGAGCTCTTAACCATCAGTGAAACGATGGAGACCTTACTAAAAATGAAATCCAGATACAAAAGGACAATTCACAGAAAAAGCCAACACGAAATATCTGTAAAGCATGCGAAATACACTCAGGCTCACCATAATTAAAGAAATGCAAAGCAAAACAATGAGATCTTATTTTCACCTATCAGGGAGACAGAGATCCAAAATGTTAAGAACACAGTGTTGCAGAGGGGTGAGGAAAGAAGCACGCTCGTACACTGTGGTTTCAGCCTTTCTAAGAACCAGCCAACAAGAGCTATCAAAATTTAAAATGCACACGCTCTTTGATCCAACTCTTCCACTGTCAGAATTTATCCGTGGAATACACCCCTATGCATATTCATAGACATGTGCGCCAGAATGTTATTCGTATTAGCAAAATATATATATATATGGTAACCACCTAAATGTAGACAGTTACCATATTTTCAGGATACAGAAGGAAGAGAAAGGATATGGAACATTTGTACAATGGCATACTCTAAAAAAGAATGAGCTTGCTTTCTGTGTACTAATATGGAACAAGTGCCAAGATATACGCTTAGATAAAATAATCGGGTATGCATAGTATGCTTCAGAGTCTTCAAAAGAAAAAAGAAAAGGAAAAACGGAAGATACAGATATGCTTGTAAGAATCTCAGACCATTTCCAGAGCACCCAGTAAACTCTAACAGAGGTTACTGCTGGGACATGGAAAGAGGGGCTTGGGAGGTGGTTTGAGGGAGTCTAGGTTGACACTTGAATCGGCAGACAGAGAGGAGGTAGTAACGTGCCTCTTACCCACAACATGTACTGGCTGAACCGCCGCAGGAAGTAGACCATCCAGTTTCCAAGGGACTTTAAGGTATCAGGAGCAAGCCTTCTCCAGATATTAGGGATCTGCCCGATAAAAAGAGACCTGGCCACATCGTCTAACTCATTGCTCATTCCAACTTCTCCAGCTAAGGCCTATTTAGAATCAAGAGCAATGGGCAAGACTCGATCAGAACCCCGGGTGCCACATGTCTAGGCAGTAATCTACGCATGAGAGACAGGCTCACCCTTTGAAGTTCAGCCAGAGACTTGGTCATCCGGACCACAAGCTTGTTGAAGCGTTCCAGCTCCTGCAGGAGCACCACCGAAGTGGGGGAGATTCCTGTTCCAAGGCGCTTCCTCACTTGGTCCAAGTCAAAGACTTTGGGCATCTTGTTTTCTATGTCTTTGGCCACTTGGCCAATATAATCATCGCGGCTGATGCCACTGCTGGATTCCCCTAAAACCAGGACACATTTCAGAGAAAGCAAGGCATCCATGTGTAGAACTGGAGCCTCCTGAGCCTTGCGGTTCTGGGAAAGGCATCAGCAATGTGGGAGAGCTACAAGAAGCAATCGTAAAACCCCACTCAAACTAATGAAGTCCTCCGGAGTAAGACTTTACCTGTCTGAGGCTGCAGCTCCAGCAGGTGAGCCCACATGTCTCGAGCCGCCTGTGTGTAATAGCCAATCTCAGCATTGGAGTGGAGACCAAACACTTCTGGCGTGTTGGCAAGCGGGAGGGCCTCAATGGCTTCTGCAATCAAGAGAACAACGGAGGTGGCACTGTCCAGCCACCTGTGCTTTCTCAGGGCCCACAGCCTCAAAGTCCCCAGACATGCAAGACTAATTTCTACTGTTTAGAGGGTGACTTTTTTTTTTTTTTTTTTGGAGACAGGGTCTTACTCAGTCACCCAGGCTGGAGTGCACTGACGTGCATTGATCACTACAGCCTCGACCTCCTGGGCTCAAGCATTTCTCCCATCTCAGCCTCCCAAGTAGCTGGTACTACAGGTGTTCACTACCACACTCGACTAATTTTTTTATTGTTTTTTGTTTAATTTTTTGTTTTTGTTTTTGTTTTGATTTTTTATTTTTTTGTAGAGATGGGATCTTGCTTGGTGGCCCAGGCTGGTCTTGAACTTCTCGGCTCAAGCGATCTGCCCTTCTTGGCCTTCCAAAGAAGGGATTACAGGTGCGAGTCACCATAACTAGCCAATGACGTTTTTAATATAAAAATTCTACACTACCGCACCCAGTCCAGCCGTATATTCATCTTTTCTGAAAAAGTCTCAGTGAGCTTCACTGTGGCCACTCTGCCCTTCCAGGTGGACCCTGATTTATTTACCATCATTGCAGGATGGGAAATCTGAACTCTATCAGCTCTGCAGCCAGGAATTGTCTGCCAAGCCACCTAACAGGCTTAACAGACCACACCTGACCAGCCAAGGAGCCCCACCAGGAGAGGAGCCAGTTGAAATGTATGGTCTCCCTTAGCAAAAGCCTTGAAAATCTTTTCATGTCTGAGAAATCTCACCAACAAATTTCTCCTTTTCATCACCAACAGGGATTTTGTAGTCCACTTCCTTGTTCCGGAAGAAGTGGAATGGCTGGAAAGTATCAAAAATGAAGTCCCCCAGGTACTCATCCATGTAGATGGTCAGGATGCGGCGATCAAAGCTGTCGATGGCCCGTCCTCCATACATGACCTGAAATTAGAGGGCCTGAGAGCCAGCCAGGAGCTCAGAACCTACTGTGTGCACCCTGGGGGCCCGGGGCCAGAGGCGCACCCAGGGTCAAGAGACGCCTACAGCCTGGCTGCTGCAAGGCTCGAACCTGTTGACTTGCATAGCCTTTTGGGCCACTGTTCACACAATTGATCTGGGGCTTTGCTGGCTTCCCAAGGGATAGGGCCCAAAGCAATAAGAAGCCCTCGGGAAGTGTTGGTAGCCCCTGTGCAGCAAGTAAAGTCCCCCAAACACATCAAACAAACAGCCAAAGAAGCCAGCAGCTGCTGCTGTCTTTGGAATTGATGTCACTGCTTGAGCCGTGTGCAGACCACCGGGGAAGCTTCCTGTGAGCTCTGTACACAGCGACAGTGGAAGCAAGGGGCTAGAGGATGCCTAGCCTGGATCCCCAGCCATGGATCCAGCTCAGGGAACCTCTGTGTGAATAGAGCTCACTTAGGACAAATAACAACTGGGTGAGAGCAGAGAGAATGTCACAGAGACCCAAGGGGAACAGGGGCAGAAGAGGCTGGCTCTGAGGGCTCAGAGGAAAATAGGGGCACAAGGTCACAGCTCTGTAGCCCTAGAGGCACCTGCAGAAGGATCCCCGGTCACCCCTACCTCTCCAATTAGGTACTTGAGGCTGCCCCACGGGATCCTCGGGTCCTGTTGCTGGAAGGCTTTCGTTAAGTACGTGTTCAGAATTTCCATGCAGACCTTAAAAGAAGAGAACACACTCAGTTACAATGAAACCCACCAAGCTGTTCACATTCTGACACTTTTCTGAAAAGGCTGCTGGGAACGGCGCAACCCTGCTGTGGTTGAACTCAGAGGAAAGTCGGGGAGGAAGCAGCCACCTAAGGAAGCGATTTCCAAGGAGAAGCAGCCACTGTCACCTGGAAGTCAGACTCATTGAAGTCATAGTACACGTTCCAGCCAATCTTCCCAAACTTCCTTCTCTCCTGCACCACAGCATGAAAGAATGCTAGCACGTAGACCAGCGGCTTGAAGGCAGGGTGCGGGCACTGGTCCAGCATTTCGTGAGAGATCTTGAAGTAAGTTGCCCTCATGTTGAGTTTCAGCCCATTGGGCGGCTCAGTGACAACCTTCAGAAGAGAAGAAAACGCACAGTGATGGAGACCGCAGGCCCACAAGCTTGGAAGAGTGTGCACAGTGCAGGCACTGCGCTTTCCTTCCTCTCTGCAGAGCCATCTGTCTGAGACCTCCGATAGCTAAAGTCTCTTGTCCAGGGCCCAGGCTAAGAAGTTAAAGGACTAGATGTTTTAGCTCTCAGGGTCAAGGATCAAGGGTCTTTGACCTTCCTCTGAACCATGAGATCCTTTACTGTAGAATGAAAGTCAAGTCTTCCCTCCACCTCCCCAGAGAGAGAGAGACGGGGAATGACAAAACCTTTCCAAAAGAATTTGCTGGAGAATAAATTAAATGGGGCATGTAAACCACCTGAAACTTCTGCAGTCAGCACTAGAGAACTGCAGGCTATGGGGTGGTGGGGGGGGTGGCGGTGGGGGCATGAAGTTTATGAAAAGCAGCCTAGATACTGTTAGGGACACATGCAGAATTGGTAGAGATAGGCCTGGGAGTCACAAACACCACCTAGGACAGCAGCCCCCTCTAAAGAGAGAGAGAAATGGGATGAGAAGGGTTTCAACCGCGAGGTTTCAACTGCAGCCTGAGGTTTATTTCTACACAGACACATGCACACCCTGGCCCCACAGCAATATGGTGGTGGTCTGGGAAGCTGGGTGCTGGGCATGTTGGTGTCCATCCTGAAGCCAGACCTTTAGGGACTTCTGCAGAATCCCAATGGGGAAGCCCTTGGTGGGGTCCGTGGTGAGCCACAGGCGGAAGTCTGGGTGGGGCTTGGTGATCCTCTCCAAGGACTTCTCCAGATCTTTCAGCCACTTGACCAGGAGGTGGCAGTTCTGCAGCATCAGCCACTGCCCGCGAGCCACCGCAGTCTCCAGCAGCTGCAGGGCCACCTGCGCCAGGGGAGAGGGAGGAGGAGAGGGGGGAGTTGGCATCCAAACCCAACCCCGTGCTCTCCAGAGACCCACTCCACCCCACAGAAAGGTGATGGCCAGCTCCAGCAGCAGCCAAAAGCAAGCCAAGGATCTAGGAGCTACAGGAGGAGCCTTCAAATAAACCATCTTTTAGAAACCCCATGGGCCCCGTGGGTGCACTGAGCTGGTCACACACAGCCTGGAAGATGGGTTAGCATTTTGCACTCATCAGCCCCCCGGCCCTAGAAACCCCAGCTTCTCCCACACAGTCGCTCCTGTCCGGAGGACTCCTGAGCAGGGCTGCAACAGACCAGCTAAAGCCCACCAGGAAGTAGGGATTGTCCTGGCCACTGTAAGATCTTCAGGGCCCTAGGCCTGGAAAACAATCACCATGTCCCCTCCCAAATGTAATTCAAGCACAAACAAGCTAAACACCCAAATCAAGCCTTGGTTTCTGAAATGGCTTAAAACACATGAGCGCTGATGTTACAATAGCTTCTTTCAGTGTTGTGGTTGAGAGAGCTGGCCCGCCTTGCTGGTGCCCAGGGCTTGCCTCCCGGGCCATCCAGCATGGGTATGGCCATCCTCATCTCACCCAGGGGCTTTCAGCAGCAGAGGGGCTTACCCAAAGCCTTGCAGTTCATAGCAAAGCCAGGACTGGCAGTCAGCTCCCTCTGACCCCAACATGCATGCCTGCGACCATCACACTTGCTGACGCACAGGCTTTTCCCGCAAGCTTTGTCCCACATTGTACTGAACTTGCGTAGCAAGTTCTAGCAGGGAGCACTGTGATGCAGAGAGGCAAGACCTCAGCAAAGAAAGCTCTCTGGCTCAGAAGGACAGGAGGATTTGCACGACAGTTCTGTCCTGAATGGTCCTGGGCTCAGCCTCTCTCAACCCACTCCCTTGGCCATGCAATTGGGGCCATCATAATTCTGATCTGCAATGAGGCTGTTCAGGGACTAAGGAAGGTAAGGACTGTGTGTGAAAGGGCTTTGAAGACGGCACAGCCTGGGCACTGTGGCTCATGCCTGTGATCCCATTTTGGGAGGCTGAAGTGGGAGGATCGCTTGAGTCCAGGAGTTCAAGACCACCCAGGGCAACATGGTGACGTGTTTGTATTTTTCTCTACAGAAAATACAAAAAACATTAGCCAGGCATGGTGATGCGTGCCTGTAGTCCCAGCTGCTACTGGGGAGGCTGAGGCAGGACGATCACTTAACAGTCAGGAGGTCGAGGCTGCAGCGAGCTATGTTCGTAACACTGCACTCCAGCCTGGGTCACAGAGTAAAAAGAAAAGAAAAAGGAAAAAAAGCACAGCACCACGATCACAACACAAGGTTGTGAAATCATAACTATTATTGTCATCTACGCAGTGTTTCATTACTGCTGCTTTGCTCGGAAATGCATCCAACTTATTGTGGCGTGACACTCTCAGCTTAAATCCAGGTTAGCTCCTCCTTAGCAGACACCAGGGACCTCCCCTAAATGTAGAGCTTGTTCCTTTCAGCCACAAATTACCTTTTCTTGACCTTGACCCATTGCAAGGAATTTGAGGCGATTTCCTCCAAAACCACTTCGCTCTGCTAATTTCATAAGATCACTGGCAGGGTCAGAGCCAGGACTCAGGATAAACACAATGGGCGAATTTGGAGTGCTCTGCTCAAAAATAGCTTCAAAGCTGATCATTGGGGGCTGTACATACCTGGTGAAAGAAACACAGTCAGAAAACTGCCCCGGGAGGACAGCTCCAGACCAGGGGCTGGTCTGTCTGATCAGTGCTGCCTCCTCCAGTGTCCAGAACCCTCTGACCCCTCCCCTGGGATAGCTCTTTGCAGTCTTCCCTGTTTTAGATCCTAGTTTCTATGCACATCTCCCACCCTGATGGGGAACTCCTGTATCCCCTGCACGCTCGATTCAGTTGGTTTGTGCCGAGCTGGGCACCTCAGCTTGCCCTCCAGGTGGGCGTGCCCATGGCACAAAACCCTGAGGCTCCACAGGTGTGTCCTGAATGGTCCACATCTTGAATTTTGAGTTTTGTGTGTGGGTTTTTTCTTTTTCTTTTTCTTTTTTAATTGAGAGATATAATTTCACTCTGTTGCCCAGGCTGGAGTACAGTGGTACTATCATAGCTCACTGCAGCCTCAAACTCTCAGGCTCAAGCCATCCTCCCACCTCAGCTTCCTTAGTAGCTTGACTACAGGTGTGCGCCACCACAGCTGGCTCATTTTTTTTATTATTTTTTATTTTTTAGAGGCAGTATCTCGCTATATTGCCCAGGCTGGTCTCAAACTCCTGGCCTCAAGCGATCCTCCCACATCAGCCTCCTGAAGTGCTGGGATTACAGGTATGAGCCACTGCACCTGACCCAGACGTGCGTTTTAAAATTCATTGCCAACACAAAGATACTGGGATATTTCAGGTAAAAATCTGAAGTCCTAGCTTCTTTCAGAGTCAGAGGATCCAGCCACTGTGGGTTCCCAGTGGAACATGGTATCAGTCAGCAGGAGCTAAGGGCAGCTGCCCAGGGACCAGGACTCCACCCAGCCTCATCACTCACTGTCATGGCCTACTGGCTGCAAGGGCACATCTGAGCTGCAGTCCCACGCTCTCTGCCTGGCTTTGTACCCCATGCTAGAGCAACATTGTCCAGTGTGACGGCCATGAGGCACACGCAGCGACTCAGCACTTAAAATGTGGCTGGCCCCAATTGAGATGTGCTGTAAGTGTGAATTCACACAGGATTTTGAAGACTTAATACCAAAAAAAGCATGTAAGATGTCTCAATCATGTTCATACTGATTATACATTTAAATGATAATTTTAATATATTCATTTAAATAAAATATATTACAATTAATTGCGCCCATTTCTTTTCTAATGGAGCTACTAGAACTTTTGAAACTGCATATGTGGCTCACATTGAATTTCTTGTGACTAGCGCTGTTCTAGAATATTGAAGAATTCTAGAATATTGGCTATGGAATATTGTCCAGACAGGGTGGCGACAGCTGTCACGGGAGCTGGTCAGCCTCTGCTTTCTTTGAGCCCAAGGTGGGAGGATGCTGGCGATCCCACCCCACGAAAAGTGGCAAATCAACAAAACGACACACTTACTTCTCTCCCATTGTTACAGTCACATAGTCAGTCACTGCCCGATAGACCCGATCCACACGGAAACAGCGCAAAATAAGCAATTTCTGGAAAGGGGTGATGTTGTTATCGTAACCCAAGGGGAATGGAAACTGCTCCAGTGAATCCAGGTCATACCACTGGGAAAAGCAAAGAATATTCATTGTGGCATCAACTCAGAAATGACATAGGTCCCCATTTGTGTGTGAAGGTGGCAAAAGCCACTGGAAAGGGATGAGAATCTATAGGTGTAGTAACTGAAGGCCACCTGGTCAGATCTGTCATTCTCTACCCCCAAAGACTATGACATTCAGAAAGGAGAAACTGAGTCTTATTCACTAAGTGCCCATCAAGGGACATGGTACATGGTAGATGCCCAACAACTATTTCTGGGATGGATGGGTCGGTAGGTAGATGGATGGGTGGGTGCATGCATGGGTGGATGGATGGATGAGTAGGTGGGTGGGTGGGTGGGCGAATGGGTAGATGAATGGGTAGGTGGGTCAATGGATGGATGGGTGGCTGGGTGGGTAGGAGGGTGGATGGATACAGGGATGAATGGATGGATGGATGGATGGATGAGTAGGTGGGTGGGCGGGCAGATGGGTAGATGAATGGGTAGGTGGGTAAATGGATGGATGGATGGATGGATGGGTGGGTGGGTAGGTGGGTGGATGGATACAGGGATGAATGGATGGATGAATGGATGGATGAGTAGGTGGGTGGGTGGGTGGATGGGTAGATGAATGGGTAGGTGGGTAAATAGATGGATGGATGGGTGTGTGGGTAGGTAGGTGGATGGATACAGGGATGAATGAATGGATGGATGGATGGATGAGTAGGTGGGTGGGCGGGTGGATGGGTAGATGAATGGGTAGGTGGGTAAATGGATGGATGGGTGGGTGGGTGGGTAGGTGGGTGGATGGATACAGGGATGAATGGATGGATGGATGGATGAGTAGGTGGGTGGGCGGGCGGATGGGTAGATGAATGGGTAGGTGGGTAAATGGATGGATGGGTAGATGGGTGGGTAGGTGGGTGGATGGATACAGGGATGGATGGATGGATGGATGGATGGATGGATGGATGGATGGATGGACGGACGGACGGACAGGTAGATGATTGGATCTCCCATACAACTAGCTGAATTAGCCAAAGGAGGATTCCAATCAGGGGGTTAGAGGGCATCAATTACACACTAATGGGTTACTCAAAGGAGTGTCTTCTCTTAAGGGGTTGGGCCACAGTTGAGGTTTAGAGATTATTGACATGTGGGGAAGGAGAGGAGGAGAAAGGGAGCATGGGCTCACCTCCTGCCAGACAGTCTGGTTATTCTCAACATCATCAGGAAGTCGCCCAAAGCTGTCTGAAAACATTTCTGATAAAAGAATGATATCTTCCCATCCTTGGTCAGACAACCAAGCGCAGGGCTTTTTTCTTCTGCTTTTCTCCAGGGAAATGTTTCCTAATCACAACGGAAGAGAAGCAAACAGCCGTTGTGCTGCCAACACAAAGCAGGCAACTCTGCTTTGACTTCTCTCACTTTTGGGGAAAAGTCCACTTCTCAAGAAGGAGACTGGAAAGAGGAAGTGGCCCGGGCTTGCCCTCGTCACCGCCAGTGACACCAACTAGGCGCTCAGTGTAGCATCCAGCTTCCAGCCTCAGGGTGGCCCCGAGACAGAGGCTGGCTGCTCCGCGTTCAACCAGAGCCTTTTCGGAGGCTGGAATGATCAACTGGAATAGTGAAAAATGCAGTGCTGTTGGGAGCCAAGTTTTAAGGCGAATTTTTGTGATTGTCTGTTTTAATGGACAAACTTATATACACGTATCGTGTGGGCAAGGAGATGGGAGGAATGAAGCTAGGCAAATTCATTACCTTTTAGAAAGAAATCTAATTCTTCTTGAGGGACTCTCCCTTCTGCTTGTTCTATCTTGATGGTCATATTAAAAGAAAAGAGTAGCTTGTGCCTCTCAAACAGCCCTGGAGGGAAACATCAGACGAGCATTGATTTCTTTAAAAACCTGAGTTTCGTACGCATGCTGTGCTTAAATGTAAGAGAAATGAAACACTCAAAGTGTATGGCTGCATTTAGCCCTCTCTGCACCCCATGTCCATGACTATCTAAGTGCACAAAAGATAAGCTCAGTTCCTAGGTCATGCCCCAGTCTGTAGTGACATGCTCCTGTATGTAACGGAAATGGCTGTGTCTACAGGAGGTAAAATCACACCGTCCTGGGAAAAGGAAAAGCCAGCGAGGGGCAGTACAGTTGGGGCTCAGAGCCACCCTCTCAACCGAAGGCAGGTTGTTTGCCTGACTCCATGGCATTCGTGTCCATTAGAGTCTAGGAGAGGTGTTGGCAAACCTTCTGCAAAGGGCCACATAGTAAATATTTTTGGCTTTGGAAGCTAGATGGTCATAAGCACTCAACTACACCACTATAGTGCAAAAGCAACCATAGACAATATGTATACTAATGGATATGGTCCTGTTCCAATAAAACTTTATTTACAAAAGCAGGCAGTGGGCCAGATTTGGATGCTGGCTAGGGGTTTGCCAACCTCTACTGCAGAGGACATACTCCATCAACAGACTCTTTATTGATGGATGCAAAATACCAGCTTTCTTCTTTTTTGCTTTTTAACAGAAGACATGTGTTCCTGGAAAATAAAATTGTGTAAGTCAAAATTTGTAATTTGAATTCTACTTCATATGTGTTAGGAGGGTTGGCTACTTAAGTGAGTCCTATAGAAACAATCTCTTTTCTGCCCAACTGTTAAGGGCTAAATTATATTTCTCCAAACTTCATATGTTGAAGCCCCAGCTTCCAGTACCTCAGAATATGATGGTATTTGGAGACCATCTCTTAAGGGGTTGGGCCTTTAAAGAGATGATTAAGTTCAAATGAGGCCATTAGGGTGGGCCCAGTCCAACCTCACTGGTGTCCTTACAAGAGGAGGAAATTTGGACACGCACAGACACCAGGGATTCATATGCAGAGAAGAAAGACTTTGTGCAGACACAGCAGGAAGACGGCCTCCTGCAAGCCAAGGGGAGCGTCCTAAGGAGAAACGAAATCTACCAAAACCTTGATTTTGGACTTCTGACCTCCAAAACTATGAGAAAATAAATTTCTGTTGCTTAAGCCACCCAGTCGGTGGTATTTTGTTAAGGCAGGCGTGACAAACTTAATACAACAAGCACTGGTGCATGGAAAATATCACTGTCAGTGCAGTGTCTCAGCAAAAGAGGACTGGAAAGCGATGCAAGTGTGCATCCTGTCCACCTCTGCTTTCTAAAGGTCGCTCTACAGGCCCCTGCTTAAAAATGGCCATTCTGAGTTTCTCCCAACTCCTTTCCAAAAACCAACCGAAATGGTGAGTCTTTTTGTTTGCTTTTGTTTTTTGTTTTTTTTGTGTGTGTGCAGTGGCACGATCTTGGCTCACTGCAACCTCCGCCTCCTGGGTTCAAGCCATTCTCCTGCCTCAGCCTCTCGAGTAGCTAGGACTACAGGCACGTGCCACCACACCCAGCTAATTTTTGTATTTTTAGTAGAGACAGGGTTTCACCATGTTGGCCAGGATCGTCTCCATCTCTTGACCTTGTGATCTGCCCACCTTGGTGACCCAAAGTGCTGGGATTACAGGCATGAGCCACTGTGCCTGGCCTAATGGTGAGTTTTTAAAAAAGGTATAAGCTCCCAGAAAATTGGAGAAAAGACAATAGCAATAAAATTTTGCAAGCGACTCCAGGTGCGGTTGCCGTGAGCTAAGATCGCACCCCTGCACTCCAGCCTGGACAACAGAATGACATTCTGTCTTAAAAAAAAAAAAAAAAAAAAAGAAAGAATAAAAAGAAAAAAAGCCCTGCAAGCTACAGACAGATGGACAAGTGATAATTGATTTAGCAGAGCTGAGAAAGTTGACTCTTACATGAGGAGGAGATAAAGCTGAGATGCAAACCACAGAATGCATCAAAAGCTCAGGAACTGGCAGTTCCAGATCCTTTGGAAGTGTGGGTGAATATGGGCTAAAAACAGGAAGATGGGTGGACAGCTTGTTTGACAAGCAGTCAGATCCCAGATCCCCTCTCACTCCATGCTGCCAGGCAACTGCCTGCCCCACCCAAGTGAACTTTGGAAAAGATAAAGCAGGGTCTCTGGACAGGGGAACACCGGGCATAGTTGAGGGGAAACCATACTGAAAAGATGGTTTTCAGCGCAAGTTTTCATGATGAATGCTGAAATTGACAGCCTTCTTTTCTCACATGCTTCTATGAAGACTGGCAGCCAGGGTTACATACTCTAGGAAAAGGCTGAAGACTCTTCACTGGGGAGTCTTAAGGTCTCGTGAGAAAAGAACTACATGTATTGGCATTTGAGAGTTCCTCCAATGACACAACACAGAGAGGCGAGCCGCAAAATTCAGACGACGGGAAACAACCCAGCAATCAGGCAAGTTTCTTCCACAGATAAATGCAAGGGGTGGGACAGACACGGTGGCTTATGCTTCTAGTCCCAGCACTTTGGGAGGCTGAGGCAGGAGGATCCCTTAAGCCCAGGAGTTCAAGACCAGCCTGGGCAACATGGCGAGACCACCATCTCTACAAAAAAATTTTTAAAAAATTATCTGGGCATGGTGGCATGCACCTGTAGTCCCAGCTACTGAGGAGGCTGAAGTGGGAGGATCACTTGAGCCTGGGAGGTGGAGGTTGCAGTAGGCTGTGATTGTGTCACTGCACTCCAGCCTGGGCATCAGAGCCAGACCCTGTCTCTAAAAATAAATAAATAAAAATAGCCGGGCGCGGTGGCTCAAGCCTGTAATCCCAGCACTTTGGGAGGCCGAGACGGGCAGATCACGAGGTCAGGAGATCGAGACCATCCTGGCTAACACGGTGAAACCCCGTCTCTACTAAAAAGTACAAAAAACTAGCCGGGTGAGGTGGCGGGCGCCTGTAGTGCCAGCTACTCCGGAGGCTGAGGCAGGAGAATGGCGTAAACCCGGGAGGCGGAGCTTGCAGTGAGCTGAGATCCGGCCACTGCACTCCAGCCTGGGCGACAGAGCGAGACTCCATCTCAAAAAAAAATAAAAAATAAAAATAAATAAATAAAAATAAAAATAAATGCAACGGGGAAAAGAGAGAAATTAAGTGACACAACCAATTATAACGTATAGACCCTTAATGAGGTCCTGATTTAAGCTAATGTCAAATATGACATATAAGACAATGGGAACATTTGAAAACTAGGTATGTGATGATGTTCAGGAATTATTAATTTGGGGGTATGATAATGGCCTTATGTCTACATTTTTAAATAGAATCCTTCTATTTTATAGCAGGGATGGGCAAACCACAAGCCAGGGGCCAAATCCAGTCTACTGCCTGTTTTTGCTAATAAAATTTTATTGGAACACAGCCATGGCCATTCACTTCCATATTGTCCAATGGCTGCTTTGTGCTACAACTGCAGAAATGAGTAGTTGTGGCAGAAATCACTTAGCCTTCAAAGCCTAAAATCCGACCCTTTCCAGAAAAAGTTTGCTGACCTCTGTTTTAGAGATACAAACTAACATACTTACAGATAAGTGATCTGAATAGGAAGCAAATTTTCAGCATAATCTGGGTTGACGGGGAACTGTCTGGATTATATAAACAAATCCAGAGCTGATCATTGCCAGGTGAGAGGTGCGCAGACGATCATGGCACTATTCTCTTTTGTATATGTTTTCCATAACAAAAAGCGTTTTTAAAAAATCAATGATTTAGGGGTTGAAATAGACTGTAGTCACTTTGGAAACAGTTTGACAGTTCCTCAAAAGTTAGACATTGAATTACCTATGATCCAGCAGTTCCCTTCCTAGATGCACCTCCAAGAGAATTAAAAACACACATTCACACAAAAACCTGCACACAAGTGTTCACAGGAGCATTGCCTTAATAGCAAAAAAGCGAAACAACCCAAATGCCCATCAGGTGACGGGTGAGTAAACACAGTGTGGTCTGTCCATACATGGAATGTGACTCAGCCACAGACAGGAACGAAGCGCTGACACACGCAGCAACACGGATCAACCGTGAGGTCACGATGTGGAATGAAAGACGCCAGTCATGAAGTCACACACCCTATGATGCCATTGACATGAAGTGTTCAGCACAAGTAAATCCTTACAGACGGAAGGCAGAGTGGTGACTGCCAGGGACTAGGAGCAGGGGGCCGGGGGTGACTGCTAATGGGTGTGGGATTTCATTTCAGGGCTGGTGGACACGTTCCAGAGCGAGAGAGTAGTGATGGCTGCACAACTCTATGAATATGCTGTGAATCACCAAACTGTACATTTTTAAAGGGCGAATTTATGGTATGTAAATTGTATCTCAATAAAGCTGCTATCTTAAAATTCAATGCTTTAAACATTCTTCTTGTAACATGAATCGCCACACTTAAGAATGCCATTCGGAGCTGGGCATGATGGCTCATACCTCGTCATCCCAGCACTTCGGGAGGCCAAGGTGGGTGGATCGTTTGAGCTCAGGAGTTTGAGACCAGCCTGGGCAACATAGTGAAACCCCATCTGTACAAAATACACAAAAACTTAGCTGGGCGTGGTGGCGTGCCTTGTAGTCCCAGCTACTCTGCAGGCTGAGGTAGGAGGATCACCTGAGCCTGGGAGGTGGAGGTTGCAGTGAGCTGTGATTGCACCACTGCACTCCTGCCGGGGTGATGGAGCAAGACCCTATCTCAAACAAAAAAAAAAAAGAAAGAAAGAAAGAAAAAAATGCCATTTGGTAAGTTTCTGTTTTCACAGACCACGTTTCGTTAAAGCCACATCTGGCACACCAAGCTACACGAATGTGTCCTCCTCCGTGGGGACAGCTCACCCGTGCAGCCGTAGTTATAGATGTTGAAGGTCAGTGTGTCCATGATGTTCCTCAGGCGTTTCATGAGAATGGAATCGGGCAGCGACTTCTTCAATGACAGCCCGAAGACCTCTAAGAAGGCAATCAGGGAGTACTGGTACATGGAGTTCACCAGGGCCATCTCAGACAGCACGAAGAACAGGATGGCCCCCCTCCTGGCTGCTGGCCGGTAGCCATCCCGCAGCCTGTCGATGTCCAAGGCTGTCTTCTCCGCCAGCTTGAGTTTCTCTGAGACCTGAAGAAAAGCACAAGTGACCCTGGAAACAGGGAGACTGAGAAGTGGGCAGAGGGCAGGAGGGGCAGGGGGACAGCAGAGAGGTACATGCAATGCTCCAGGGCTTTGAAAGCATCCAGGGACTGCAGGGGACCGAGGGCACCCACCCTCTTGTAGGAAGGGGTGAATATTTGTGGCTGATGCCCCTGCACCCAAGGCCCCTTCCTCTAGTAACACTGCTTGTAAGTCTCCAGGTACTGCCCTCTCCCTTTTCATCCCATATGGGGTTCCACCCAGACTCCAGGAGATGTGACCCAGGCCCAGCCAACCCCAGCCTAGCATCCCCAAGCTCCTGGGACTGGTTTAGGGTAGAAATGTGACTTAAGTGACTTCCAGGACCTTCATGGTAGGAACAGGAAGATTCTCACTTATCCCTTTGGGTTTAGAGCTGAGAGACATGAGGCCAGACCAGTCTTATGACCATGTAGGGAGCTGGCAGAGAATGACGCCAAGCCGGTAGAAGGCTCAGCCCAGAAATGGAGAGAAACCAAGTCCTCCTGGTATTTTTGAAGTCCTGGATCCAGCCCCACCTGAGGCCATCTCTGCACTTTTCTGCTTTCTCAGCTGATAACTTCCCTTTTGACTTAAGCCAGGCAGGGCTGGGTTTTCCATCACTCTCAATTTAAAGAGACTGACCTGATGCCTAAGGGTCCCTGGGAACACCTTTAGGGCTCCCTCCCCACAGCACATCCCAATAGAGGTGGCTTTTTATCCCTGAGATCACAGAGCCCAGTTTTCTCATTGAGCAGACAGAGAACTGGATGCTCCAAAGGTGCATGCAGGCCCCGCCTGGCTCAGGGCCTTTTCCGCTGTGGCTGCTACCTCTGTTGCCTTGGATTTGGTCTCCTCCAGGGTGTGCACCAGGTCCACATTGTCCAGCATGTTCCCGGTGGACGTGGCCAGCTCCCGAAGGAGGGAATCTTCCAGGTCCTTGAGTAGGTTCTTGTTCTCGCTGGTCTCCTGGATGAGGTGCTCCCGCTGCTCCTCCAACTCCCGCCTCTCGTAAGCCACCAGCACGCTCAGCAGCTGGTCCTCCAGGCCCTTCAGCGTGACTGTGGGGGACAGTGAGAGGCCCTTACCACCTGCAGCCCCCGACAACGGTCTCTCCCGCTGTCCTGCTGTGATGGGACAAGCTTAGCGTGGGTCTCAGACAGCAGGTTAGAGGCACGAGGATTTACTGCCCACCAATGTCACTCTACAGCAGCAAGGTGGCAGACATGAGCAAAATAGCGATGCTGTGGTGCAGAGTGGTGGACAAAAAGGAAAAAATGCACTGAAATAAAACCCAGGCTTCCACGGACTGGGGTACCAAGGTTTAAAGTATACCCAGATTGGGCACAGTGGCTCATGCCTGTAATCCCAGCACTTTGGGAGGCAGAGGCGGGAGGATCCCTCGAGCCCAGAAGTTTGAGACCAGACTGGGCAACGCAGAGAAACCCCATCTGTACGAAAAAAGAAAAAAGAAAAGAAAGTACATCCAAATCGAATTAACCTGTTTAAGCAGGTGCATGACAACCCTAGAGAATACGAGAGATAACATCCAATTTCTATCAGAATTCAACTGAGAGGAAGAAAAAAAATTCAACATCAAAACATGTATTTTAAATACACGAATACAGAGTAACTTCCTGCCCCCACAGACAGACGTCCCATCCCACCCGTGTGTGAACACGTGAGCCCACAGCCCCGTCTCAGCATGACTCACGACAGGTAACTCATAGCCTCACACCCTCTAAGTGGTACCTAATCGGTAAGAGCTGACTAGCCCAGATGTGCCTATGAGAGAACGATCTGGGGTCACTGTGAGTGAAATGACGTCCCAGGAAAGCCTTGATCTCAGGTTGCGGTCTCCATCATAACCATCTTAATTAGCAGTGGAGGTTCTACACATTCTTACCGGTGTAATTGATGACCATAGCTTTCCCAAACACGGATGGGGTGTATCTGGGATTGGCCAGCTTGGTGTTTAGGTACAGTCTGAAATTTGAATCATAGTCAACTTCCTTGTCTCCCAGGATAATAAACTGCCGTCCTTGGGAGACTTTTATATTTTTTTCTAAGACGTTATCAATCACAGGATCGATGTATTCATCAACATCGCGGAACAGGAAAGGGGTCCCGTACTTTATGGACATCTCTAGCTGCTTGAGGAAGTCAGGGTCGTTAAAGGAAGCGACCTGGAAGAGAGGGGAGGCAGATGCTGAAAGCCCGCGTGTTTAACTGTGGCCCTGCCAAATATAAAGGGAGAATGGCTTGGAAGTGGGAAGTGGATGAGCCAGGAACTTGGAGGGGCCAGAGGTGAAAAGAAGAGAGAAACAAGGGGTATAACGCCTATACACCATGAGGTCCAGGCTCAGGGCAGGATCTTGCTCAAACAGGGTGGAGAGGAAAGGAAGGGGATTCCTCAGCCCCTCCCCCTGTAAGCTAGAACCCCTTCTCTTTAAGAAACAGGGTAGGTGTTGGAATTAGACTAGGGGTAGGCTGACAATTTCAGTGCTCCCTGGCAGGCTGAGGGAAGAGGGAGTCTAGGGAAGTTCCTGCCCTCATAGTATTTGCTCCATGATAGCTCCATGTGCGTTTTGGAGGCAGACTGTTCCCCTGATCCTGGAGTACAAACGGGCTCCCCCAAACAGCATGCAAATACCTGGGATCAAGGACCAGAAAAAAATAAGGAAAAGCTAAAATTGAAAATCATTAATTTGTTCATTAGTTCAGCAAAAAGTGATTGGGCCGCCCCGGCAATTCCACTCCTAGGTATCACCCCAAGAGAACTGAAAACACATGGCCACATAGAAACGTGTGCACCAACGTTCACGGCGGCATTCTGCAAATAGCCAAAAAGAGGGACTACCCGACTGTCCCTCGGTGAATGGATGGATGAACACGATGTGTCTGTTCACACACCGGAATACCATTCAGCCCAAGGCAAGAATGACACCCTGACGCTACAGTGAGGACAGACCTTGAAAACAGCAGGCTGAGTGAAAGACGCCAGACACAAAAGGCCACACAGCATCTGATGCCACTCCTAAGAAATGTCCAGAGGAGGCACATTCAGACGGAAAGCAGATAAGTGGCTGTCAGGGGCTCAGGGAGGGAGAAACGGGAGGACTGGAGGGGTGATGGCTAAAGGATATAGCATTTCTTCCAGGGATAATAAAAATGTTCTAAAATTGACTCTGGTAATTGGTATACGACTCTGTAAATATACTAAAACTCAAACGGAATTGTATGTGTTCAGTGAGGGAATGGTGTGGTATGTGAATTACATCTCAATCAAGCCATTACTCTCTCCTCCCCTGCATCCCCATCCCCCACCTCAGCTCCAAAAAACAGTGACTGAGCACCCAGACCACGAACCCCATACTGGGCAGAGGAACACGAAGCTGAGGTTGCTCGCAGCCTGTGAGGGGAGAGGCAGAGTTCACGGCGGTTTGCGCTGCCCTGGCAGACCCACAGGGTGGAGGTGGAGGTGGGGGAGGGCTCCGCGTGGGGGTCAGGGTGGAAGCGTTTCTGCCCAGACTCGTTGAGGCTAGGGACTGCCAGGGACTGCCAGGTACAGGAGGCGGGAGGGGCACTCTCCAGAGAACAGGCACCGGGGGCAGAAGACGCCCCAGGAGGAGCCGCCGTACCCTCAGATTGTTCTTCTCCTCTTTTCTCTTGATCCAGTTGAGGGCCTGCTGCTGGGGGTCGATGCAGAGAGGGAAGCGGCTGGCCCGGGTGGTGAGGATGCCATTCTGAACAGACAGCTCATCGGGGGGAAGGCCCTGGGATCCCCATCTGGAAGAAACAGCCGTCAGGAAATGAACTTTTCTCACCAATTTGTGAGCCAAGGGCTAAGGGTGGTAGGACTGGCCTTCCAGAACCATCTACCCATCCCCAGGCTGCACAAGCCTCCTCAGGCTCTAGGGAGAAGGGCTCCATGCTGGGTTTGCAGCTCGCCCAGCCGCTTCCATGCAGTCAAGCCAACCGTGGTCCTGGCAATGCCTCCGTGGGGTGACACCCATGTAGACCCCTTGTGCTAAGATGTCGCCTTCCTCCTGCTGGCTCAGGGTGCCACACACCTGCTGATCTCAACATCATCCGTGAGCAGGCTTTCCAGCCGGAAAGGCTGGCTCAGGGGAATCTCCCGCTCCAGGATGTCGTTTTGCCAAATCCGATTGACCATCTCGTCACGGAACTCCCAGGTGAAGGCTCCCTCGTAGCTCAGGAAGGCCGCGCAGAGCAGGCAGTCCCCCAGCAACTTCACGCGCCGGTGCATCAGCTCATCCAGGTCATTCAGCCACCTGGCACGGGAGGAGAGGGAGGCCGCCGTGCGCGGTTTACCTTCTGGCCACAACCAAAAGGAACATTCCAGAAGAACCAGCTTGATACCTTGCTAACAGGGCTAGCCAGACAGAAACATGTTTTGAGATATTCTTTCCTCATGGGGAACAGAGACCGACAGCTTATCTTGCAACTTCCCACCCTAGTGAACCTGGTGTTTGGAGCCAGCATCAAGCAGCGGGCTCAGTAAAGGCCTGTGGTCTTTATTAAGTAGTAATCACATCGCGTGGATCACATTAAGTAGTAATCACGTTGTTTCCGAAGCCTTAATCAAAGACATATAAATCAGCCCAGCAGAGCTAACAAGTTCTGGCCTCATTCAATGACAGAATTCCACCCAAGATAAAAGAAAGCATCTGTTTCCTTTGGCCTCTTCCAGGAAATGCCCCAAGACTTAGGTTTTAGAAATACTGAAAATTGTTTGCCACATGCAAACAGTGTTTTTCAGTGTTTTCTACACCACATTTACAGATGCCAGATTCAAAATTGTTGCCCTATTCGGTGAATAAGCTGTGGCCAAGCGGTCTTGCCCATAAAGATCAAACAGCCCCATCACTTAAGACTGAAGTCCAGGATTGAACAAGCCACTGGGACGCTTAGAAGGCATCCGTGCAGTGACAGCTATGGGCTTCTCCCACAGACTCTTCTAGAAAGGACCCAGGGGTTAGAGGTCACCAAGAAGTGAACACTCCCTAAACCTTGCTAAATGCTATGGATTTCTCCATCTCCACAGCTGCACTGCCTCCTTGACCTTTAGTAATTAATAAATAACACTCAGTGCCTAATAAAAACAATAGTCTATAAAATAGCCATTAGCTGCCATAAACATGATAATAGGAAAATAAGACCTGGTCACATGGTTTTCACATAAAAACACAACGTGAGATAAAGAATCAACATGGCGAGAAACTCTGTGGGTGACGTCCATTTACAAACGACAACAGGTGGGCTCGTGAGCCGCGCTGACCTGATGTTTTCCGACCCCAGACCCGAGATGAGTTTGTCTGCAGCAATCAGCCGCCTCTCCATGATCTCGGCTTCCTCCTGCAGCTTCTGCTTTTCCAGTATGGCGGCCTCGTATTTGGCACCCAATGTTTCCAGCTCTTTCTGAATTGCTGCCAACTCATTCTGGATCCTTTCCAGTTCCCGTTTAGTGAGGTAAAAGTTCCGCTCCAACCTGGCCACCTAAGTAAAGACAATTTGCAGAAAGGTGGGGAAAAGGACCATGGTGGGGCCATGATACAATGGCCTCAAACCAGGCCACGTGTCCAAACTGCTCTAACGGTGTCTGTGCTTTTCGGAGCCACTATGTGCTATATTGAGACACGTGGCTTCTTAGTTTCTTCTTCAACTGTTTGCTGCAAAAACTCTATGTCCCATTAGAAGACACAGCACCTAAGTTATCAGATGGTTGTACTTTCATGTACTGAGATCACAGTAAGATGACACTGTGGTTCTAAGTCAAAAACTCAGAAGAATATATCATAGACAATAACAGTATTTCTATTGGTTCTAAGTTTTCTGAATAATATAATTCCGAGCTATAGAGCAAGGTCACAATATGACTCAAAATGATCAAATCAACCTTATTCTCTTTGTATTTTGTGATCTACCTGTGACTTTGGCCCCGCTGCTCTCCACTGGGGTAGGTTTGTCCCCCAGGGGATGTTTGGTAATGTCTGGAGATATTTCTGGATGTCACAGCTTGGAGGGAGGGTGCTACTGCCATCCAGTGGGGTGAGGCCAAAGATGCTGCTAAACATCCTATAGTGCCCAGGACAGACCCCCCAGGACAGACCCCCCCAGGACAGACCCTCCCACTACCGCCAGGCAGCACTTTAGTGGTGCTGCAGCTGAGAAACTCTGCTTTGACCCTAGAGAAACAACTTTAAACATCTTTGTGTCTTTTTTTTTCTTTTTTCGTTTTTGAGACAGGGTCTCACTCTGTCACCCAGGCTGGAGTGCAGTGGTACAATCACGGCTTACTGCAGCCTCCCAAGTAGCTGGTGTGCCACCATGCTCGGCTAATTAAAAAAAAAATTCTTTTGTAGAGACAGGGTCTCACTATGTTGCCCAAGCTGATCTCAAACTCCTGGGCTACAGTGATCCTCCCGTCTGGGCCTTCCAAAGTGCTGGATTACAGGCGTGAGCCACCGCGCCTGGTCTGAACATCTCTATACCACACTTTCACAGAAAGTTTGAAACTCTTTCAGACCTCGGTCTTGTCCACCACCCACACTGTGCCTAAGTGATAGTGGTGTTTCAGGATTACCATTTATTGGGGGGCAGGGGGAAAGTTTATGCAGTTTAAAGTCAGAACCTTGGGAGAATTTTCTCAGCAAAGGTGTGTACTGTGAATTCTGACTCTGAAGGGGTCTCTTGGCAGTGGTGTGGCAGTCTTACATTCGGGCAATACCTTCTCTCTTTTGGGCTTGATCTCTCTGAAAACATCACAGTAGCCCATTACAGCTTCGACAAATTTCAGCATCCCCAGCCCGGCTTTGCTGACAGCTTCCATTTCTTCAGTTGTGGTATTAAGAGTCTTCAAGAGGCCTAACGTGAAACATGCAATAATTTTTATGAGTGGCAAGCTTCATCTTGGGAACATAAAATAGACAAAATAAGTGTAACTAGTTTCTTATTCTTCAGCGGCCGCGTGAGCAGGATGCACACAGCTCTCCTACGGCCAACAGCGTGGTGTCAAACCAGAATGGGTTCTGCATAAACCGATGTTTCCGATGTGGGCGAGGGGCATGGTTTACTGCTACCCAGGACGCGGGTGTCATGCAGGAGACCCGGGGCAAAACGGAGACTCCCAACTGGGCACCCACGTGGCTAACTGGAATTCACAGGCCATTACAGGTCACCTGTTACCTTCACCCGCACCCTCACCCCAGGAGTAATTTCACATACACGGAAGTCTATCCAGTGAAGATTCAGATGGAGGGAGTGCGTTGGGTTTTTGTAGTGATTGGGGTCATTTGTGTTGAGTTTGCTTTTGTTTTTAAGGGGCTAAGAAAAAGCATTTGATAAGAGTCTAAATAAACCATCAAACACAGTGTGAACTCGTATTGCATTTCGCAAAGACTAACACCATTCCACTATCACCGCCTGGTTGAGCATTGGGCAGGGTCAAAAACTGAGCTCAAAGGGAACTCAGTCCTATAACCAAAGATGGAGGAGAGGCTGGCCATCAGTGATGCTGGCCACCCCCGTGCCCACTCCCCAGGGACCTCCAGAAGACTTGATACTGACAAGAGAAAGGCGGGAAGTCAAGGTCGGACCAGCTCCGACTGAACAGCACAGACAGAACAGCACTGGGTGAGATGCACAGAAGACAAGGCTGGGCTAGGTTCCAATGAGAAGATCTTGTTTCCTGACAGGGAGAGCTAGGACTAGTGCTGAATGGAAGCCTCAGTGGGCACGGCTGCCACCGCCCATCCCCAGCCACTCTCCCAGGGTCATGTCACAGGGCTGCTGTTTTCCTCTGGTGACCATCAGTTGCCTGCTCCATCTGATACCATCTGACCAGAAGGGGAGGGCCTGCCCATAACAAGCCTCCTTGCCCGCCATCCCTGTCCCAGAGCCTGAGATGCCAGACCGAGATCCACCCTGGCGATTCCCATACGTGGCGACACTCACCTTTGATGTTTTTCACTTGGCTCTGGGTAATCGAATCAAAATCGATCTCCATCAGAGACCTCAGGAAATTCGGGTCGGACATCATGCCCTTGGCGGTTTTCCAGTTGAGCTCTTTGTACCCCTTCATGATGAGGATGCATTCACAGACCGTCTGCACCTGCTTCGGGGGCTTAGCAAACGACCTGGCGAGAAACGGAGAAACCAAGGCACACGTGGGTCAGTCCAGGGATGTGGCCAGGATCTGGCCTGAAAGAGAGCTCCAGAAAAAGGAGCTCAACTAAAAGGCAGTCCCTGGAGCTGATGCTGCATGGAAACGAAAGAAGCCAGGTCCCAACACAAACCGCACTCCTGGGTGGGAGCGTCCCTAAGGGCGGGGCCGGGTCCCCGTCTCAGGTTCCAGACCAGGCGCCTGGAACACAGCTGAATCATGGCGCAGGGACAGCATTAAAATACAAACCCAGGCCATCCCCGGAGCGTCTGGATCAGTGGTTAGGGTGGAGCCTGAGCACCTATGTTTTAATTACACCCTCGGCTGATTCCCCAGACTCTAAATGGTGGTTGCTGTCATTATTGTCATTATCATCATCATCACCACTATCACTACCCACCGTCATCTTTCCCCATTTACTAGATGGAGAAACAGGGTCCCAGGAGCTTCCATGACTGGCTGTGCTGACACCACCTGCGAGACCTGGGGTCCCTGCATCCTGGGCTCTTTCCAGCCTATGCTGCCCCGTAATTGTTCTCTGTGGCTTTGGTAAGACTAGATCATCACTCTGCTCCTCCAGAACTCAGATGTCCACTGCCCTCGGTCCTCTGGAGAACCAGAACTGCCAACGGAGCAGACACGGAACAGCAGCGCTGGTGCAAAGGCCGGAGAAGGACCCGAACCCATCTCACTGGGGCGTCCTGCTGCCAGGCAAGCTCAATGAAAGCCACAGAAGTCTCCCAGACCACGCTATGGAAAGACAGAAGTGGAAGGAGAATAGCACAGAGAAGGCAAAGCAGGAAAGGAAGGAAAAGGAGAGAAGAGCAGGAGACAGAGGCCCCAGAGGACACGGAAGCAGTATGGGGGCGGCCAGGCAGGGGCCCAGGCATTTGGGCTCTGGTAGGAGGCTGGGGTGAGCCAGAGAAGAACGAGGGGAATGGAGGGACAGAGAGGGAGACACATGCACAAGGATAGAGACAGAGATAGGGAGACAGGGAGGAGACAGAGAGACAGGGAGGAGACAGGGAGACAGGGAGACAGGGAGGAGACAGGGAGACAGAGAGACAGGGAGGAGACAGGGAGACAGGGAGACAGGGAGGAGACAGGGAGACAGGGAGACAGGGAGACAGGGAGACAGGGAGACAGGGAGGAGACAGGGAGACAGAGAGACAGGGAGGAGACAGGGAGACAGGGAGACAGGGAGACAGGGAGACAGGGAGGAGACAGGGAGACAGGGAGACAGGGAGACAGGGAGACAGGGAGGAGACAGGGAGACAGGGAGACAGGGAGACAGGGAGACAGGGAGGAGACAGGGAGACAGGGAGACAGGGAGACAGGGAGGAGACAGGGAGACAGGGAGGAGACAGGGAGACAGGGAGACAGGGAGCAGACAGCCTGAGAAGACAGCAACCTGGAGGCTTTCTGCAATGAGCAAATCCCCCACCCCTCCTGACCCCAGCACGCTCACACACTCCCACGCAGGCAGCAGAGGAGAGAGGGCCCCATAGTGTACGGACAAGCCAGGGCAACGGCCGGGAGGGAGGGCGCCCACACTTCAGCACAAAGCCCAGTGATGAAGGAAATGGCCCTGAGTCACCAGGGAAAGGCTCGATTATGCTGGTGTCGGCTGCTTAGGAAAGTGGCAGCAGCCTGTCCGAGTGTCTTTAAAAGGTTCCTTCAGGGTGGATGGAAGCCAGGCCCTAGCCACTGCTCTGTGAACAAGCAGGTAGGGAAAGAATGGGGGAGATGTTTTCAGATTCAAGACAGAAAGAGCCCAGGCCTGAGGCGGGGTCCTGAGCCCTCGGGCAAGTTAGGAACCAGCCAGGGGTGTCAGTTTTCCCATCTGTAAAGTAGAGACACAGAACCAGACCCTTCCAGTTCCCAAATCCTCTGAGTCTATGAAAGTGAAGTTTTCTGCTGTTGTGTCACAGGCCACGCTCTGGGATCTCACTTATCGAGAACACACCACTTTCCACAATGCCGGATGACCGAGGTGTGTGAAATATCGAGGTTGCAAGTCAAGAGAAATGGAGATGTCTGTTTAATTTGATTCCTTTCTTCTATCACCAAACAAACTTGGGAATGAGAAAGGGAGAATGATATGCTACCCTCCCTAGAAGAAAATAATCATTTTAAGCCCCACTCCCCGCCTCCCAGCGCTCTACCCCTGACACAGCAGCTGTCTCTGCTCTTTCTCCAGCTGAGCTCCTTGCAGCCTCAGAGAAGTTGCCCCCTCCACCCTCCATGACCATGACTAGGTCAGGTCCCAACATCCACTGTCAGAGCAGCAAGGACCTTTCCTTCCTAACCTAATCCTACATCATTTCCCCATGCACATGGGATTCCTATAGGAAAACAGAGTGCCAGCTCCATGCAGTGAAGGCCCTGCCTCCCTGTCTCACTGCTGATCGGCCCCAGTGCCTGCTCAGGGCAGGGGTGGGGTGGGGTGGGGGACAGACACCCAATGACTATTGAATGAATGAAAGGAAGAAAAGTAAAAATCAAAAGCTAGCAACAAAGGGAGCCTTTTATACTTTTATAGTTAGAGAAACATCTACTTCTAATCTTCATGACTCTTCATCTTCCTGCCTTAACATTTAATGTTTCCACAAAGAGGATTGAGTATGATAAGAAGGAAACGCTTTTTAAGGACTTAAAAGATTATAAAATTGTCAAGATGTAAGTGCTGGATCATTGTGCTTAACATCCAAATGACCTGAGAAAAGCCAGATTTTAGTCATCTGGAAAAACTCAGACTGGATCCAAACTCACACAAAACCTCAGGAAAAAAATCCTCAATAGATAAAAGATTTAAATATAAAAAATTAAACCATAAGAATACAAAAAGAAATCATGGGGAAATTATTTTACAATCTTGCAGTGTAATCAGGTCTTTTAACTAGGACACAATATCCAAAAGCCACAAAATAGGTTGGGTGCAGTGGCTCATACCTGTAATCCCAACACTTTGGGAGGCTGAGGTGGGTGGATCACCTGAGGTCAGGAGTTCGAGACCAGCCTGGCCAACATGGTGAAAGCCCATCTCTACTAAAAATACAAAAATTAGCCAGGCATGGTGGTGGGTGTCTGTAATTCCAGCTACTTGTGAGGCTGAGGCAGGAGAATCGTCTGAACCTGGAAGGTGGAGGTTGCAGTGAGCCGAGATTGCGCCACTGCACTCCAGCCTGGGTGACAGAATGAGACTCTGTCTCAAAAAATTAATTTTAAAAAAGTCACAAAATAAAATATTGCTAAAATCTGCCACATAAAAATAAACATACATGGCAAAAACAAACACACACACAAACCTCCTAAACAAAGTCAAATGGCCCATGGCAAACCAGGAAAAGATCTGCAACTCACCTTATGGATAAAAAGCTGATCTCCCCATTGTATAAAAAAGCCCCTGGAAATGGTTTTGAAACAAAAAGCAACAATAACCATGGCCCAAAAGATAAGCAAACCAAGTTCACAGAAAAGGAAATACACATAACTCTTAGACATATTTTTCACATAGGAAAAAAAAGGCCAGCTTCACTCACACTAAGAGAAATGCAGATTGAAACTACACAAATACCACTCTTCATCTACAACATGTGAAAAATCCAAACGTGATTGCTCCCCCTGTTGGTGAGTCTAGGAAAAAGCAGGTACTGCTCATTTGGATTGTTGGTGAGGATAAATAGGTTCCATCCCCATGGCTGGGACTGGGCAACAGCTATGAACATTATAAATGCCTACACCCCAGGACCCAGCAATTCCACTTCCAGAAATGTATCCTGCAGGTGGACTGTCCCAGGTGCACAATTAACTATGCTCAGGTTTATTCTTTGCCACGCTATTTGTAAACGCAAAAGACTGGAGACACAATCAACTTATTTAACAAACTCATCAGTAAGGGCTTGTTAAATAAATTATGGCACAGCCACACAATGGAATGTGGAGGAATGTTCTAAAATATCAGGGAAGTTCATCATATATCAACAAGCAAAAGATCTCCAAAATATATTGCTAAGCAGAAAAGATGCAGAAAGACATGCATAGGGTGTTACAGTTTGTATATACAAGAAGGATAAAAGGATTTGCAGGTACCTCTTGCTCTCCAAACCCTCAGAACCTGGAGTCAGGAACAGAAGAGACCCTTGTGTGCCTGGTTGCCTTGGTCATGCATGGAAATCCTCGGGATGTGTATACGAGAAATGATATACCCACACTACCTGTTGCAGCGTGGGAAGGTGACCAGAGCTGATAGAGGACACGGTGGCCGTGGGCTTTTCCCAGCATACCTTTTGGATGCTGGAGCCATAATTACGGCTAATGCTTACACGGCTCTGACCATGTGCCCAGCCCAGTTCTTCACATATAGGCTGATATGATCCTCATGAAGACACTGATGCAGCCGAGACAATTCTTATTCACATTTTACAAATGAAGAAACTGGAGCACAGAGAAGTTAGATGAGTTGCTAAATGTCGCACAGCAAAGAGGAAGAGCCATGTATGAATGTGTAAAAATTATTCCTTTTGTACTTTGGCCTTCTCAGGGGTGAGCTGAGCACCTGTCTGCAATGCCTGTCTCACTGCAGGAGACACACGTCAAGCTCTCTATCTGGCCCCATGGAAGCTCCTTCCCACCCCTCCACCTTGGGTTGATGGAAGGGACTCACCCTTCCTTCTCTTCAAATAAATCCCCTTCAAAAATCCTTCCTAGTCTCTGCTCTCACGATGTTTTTATGCTGCTGACCTGGGAGTGGTGCCTCAAATCCTATTACCGGTAGCTAGATATTCCCCTGAGAGAATGTGTGTGCAGACCGTGTCTCCTACCCTCCGCTGGGTGTGCACTTCCACTGTGTCCTGGCACCTCAGCCTCAACTTCCAATGCTTGGTGCTGAAGTTTTAACACATCCATCCTTATACCTTCCTTGACACCATTCTCAACACTGAAATAATGACTTCTTGCTGACAACAGTGGCACCTCCAAGTGACCTCCCAAGAATGAACTAGGTCCCCTGTCCTGGAATGAGCTGAATTCTGTGTTCAAATTCACAAATGTTTCATTAACAAGAAAACAAGGGCACGGCCTTGGATAAGGAGTGCTGCTCAGCCTTCACAGGCAGCACAGAGCCAGAGAAACAGGAAGCGCGGGGAACACGCACTACTCCCCCGGGAGCCCAGAACGGAAGCCCACTACTGACCCAGGAATGGAGCCTCTTGGATGTGAGACCTGTGTGTGGGGCCAGGAAGACTGCTCTTCCGGATGAAGAGTGAGGAAGCAGAGAACTGAGGCTCCCACGCCAGGGGGTCTGTGTGGGGCCAGGCAGCACAGGGGCAGAGGCAGTGGGCAGAGGCTGGCACCAGAACATTGTTCCCTCCTTGGGCTTTACTCACAAGACTCAGCTAACCATCAGAGTCCAGGAACAGTGCCCTGGGGAGACCAAGCCTTGCGGGGAGAAAGTTTGCTGGCCCAGGCCACACCAGGTCACCCTCGCTGACAGCAGATGAGCCCTCTGGTGTGGGGGACAGGGTCGTCTTACAGATTGATTTGCAAGATATATGGGGGCCTCAATAGTGACCTACTCTCACCCTCCTTGAAAGCCTCCTTGGCCAGAAATGGATTCAGGCATCGCCAGTCTGGCCGTGGTGTGCACACATCTCTGCCGAGCTGTTTTCAGCAGGGCTCGCCCTGTGTTGAGCACTCTGTCCCTGCGAGGGCAGACACTTGCGCCCACGTGTTCCGTGAAGAGCACTGTTTTACCCCACTCCATCCTTCCCTTGGCCTGGGTTCAAGGTCGGCAGGCCCTGCTTCCTACTAGCCAGGGGAGCTGGATGCCTGGGGTGCCGCCTCATCTCCCTGGGCCTCGCTTTCCTCATCCGAAAATGAGGGCAACAACAGTTCCCACCTCGGAGAGAGCCAGGCGCAGAGGCAGCACGTGGTGTCAGCTCCTTCGTAAGCTCCTGGTCGCCACGATCATGGCGACTACTGGCCTGCAGAGGTGGAACGGAAGCCCAGAACGGCGGCCCAGGCGCATTACCTAATCTCAGTCACATCTGACTTGTCCAGCTTCTGCAGCTCCAGCTTCGCGGCCTCCAGGATGGGCATGACCTCCTCCAGGGTCGTCTCGGCCTCAGCCTTCTCCATGGCAATGACCTTGTTCTGCTCCTCTATCTCTATGGCCTTTTCCTCCGCCAGTTTCTTCTTCTCCTCAGCTGCAGGGTGGGGCGGGGGTGAGTACACTTGGGCTCAGAGGAGATGCACTCGCGGCCACCGGCTCTGAGCAGAGTGCAGTCCTTAAAGGTTGGCTTGAGCCCCAGTGGGGATCTAAGGAGCTTTGGCCAATGTGGCAGCCTTAGTGATCCCGGTGGGACAGAAAACCCCACCATGCATGGGGCCTCCAGCACCAGGCAGCCACCCTGACTCCGACCTTCCTCAACTGGCCCACCTGTGTCCCATCCACTCCATCCAGGACAAATCCCGTGGTTCCTGATAGCCCCCAGCCCTGCCTCGCCGGTGTTCACTAAGGATGCCGGGGGCCCCCTTCCGCTTACTGGCTCCCTGTGATCTCCTCCTTCTGCCTCTCATCACCTCTTCCTACGCTCACTTTGGCCCAGCCAGAGCCGCCCTCTAACGAGGCTGCCCCTGTCGCCTTCTCTCTCCCTGCCTTGCCGATTTGCTTCATGACACCGATCACAATCGGGAAGTTTCACTTCACCGTTGACTGATTCACTGTCTGGGTGCCCTCACTCACTAGGATGTCAATACCTCCCCGAGGGCTGGAACCCCAAAACCTAGAGCAGGGCTTGGCTCACAGTGGTTTGAACAGTGTCACCCCACCAAAATTCGTGCCCACTGGGACCTCAGGATGTCACCTTATTTGGAAGTGGGGTCTTTGTAGATGAAATTAGTTAAGATTAGGTCATACGAGGTTAGGGTGGGCCCTAAATCCAGTGCCTGGGGTCCCTAGCAGAAGGCCATGTGGAGACACACAGGGAAGAGGGGCGTGTGGCAATGGAGACAGACACTGGAGCGGTGCATTTATAAGCGAAGCTAAGGAATACCAAGGGCTGCCAACAACCCTGGGAAGCTGGAAGGGGCATGAAAGAGTCTTCCCCTAGAGTCTTCAGAGGGAGCGTGGTCCCGGCACCTTGATGTCAGACTTCGGCCTCCAGAACTGTGAGAGAATACATTTCCGTTGTTGGCCGGGCGTGGTGGCTCACACCTGTAATCCCAGCACTTTGGGAGGCCGAGGCAGGTGGATCACCTAAGGTTGGGAGTTGGGGACCAGCCTGGCCAACATGGAGAAACCCTGTCTCTACTAAAAATACAAAAATTAGCTGGGCGTGGTGATGGGCGCCTGTAGTCCCAGCTACTCAGGAGGCTGAGGCAGGAGAATCACTTGAACCCAGGAGGCAGAGGTTGCAGTGAGCTGAGATGGCGCCACTGCACTCCAGCCTGGGCGACAGAGCGAGACTCCATCTGAAGAAAAAAAATTAATTAATTAATTTTAAAAACTAAATGTCTGTTGTTTTCAGCCCCCAGATCACGGTGCTTTGTTACAGCAGCCCCAGGAGATGCATGCAGCAGGCCTTCTGCAAACAGAGGCTGGCTGCAGAGGCTCTGCCTCCCCCATGCTAAGGTCTCTCGGAATCCATCTCCACAGCTAACAAGCCAGCATTGGCACTTGCAGTGTGCAAAGACGTGCACGGGCCCTGACACTGTAAAGGTCCCCAGCCCAGGCACTGCTTCTCCCTGGGGCAGCAGGGGGATGAATGCGTCAGAAAAGGGTAGCAAGATCACAATTGTGGAACCTTCGGAACAGAAGAGCAGAAGAAAGGAAGCTGTCTGAGCTGTGAGCATGCCGAGGTGGGGGTGGGGCCAGCAGGAACAGAGCACAGAGGTAACAGGACCACCAGAGCTGGCTGGGAAGGAAGAGGGCTGGTACAGGCCTCGGGAACCTCAGGGTGGGGAGCAGCCTGCAAAGGGGTCCGGCCAAGCCAGGTGCTTGAGTCATGTTGAGGAGCAAAATGATGGGCTCTTTCAGCCAGGCAGGAGCACAGGCTGGAGGCTGGGGCAGGTGCTGAAGAGCCACCCTCAGGAGAAACAATTGTTTGCACCCCACCCTACCCTCTGCAGGACTTGTCAATGTATCCCATTCCTATGGCCACCATTGGTTTGGGCAAGGGCATGTGACTCAAATCTGTCCAATCACAGCCAATTCTGGGAGCTTTGTGGGAATGCATGGGAAAGAAGAGCCCTCTCTCCCCTGGGGATGCTGAGCTAATAGGATGCCAACCTCATGCGGGAGGCTCCCAAACTCTCAGCATGGACAGAGCCTGCTGCCTGAGATGAAGCCTAAACAGAAGACAGCAGAGCCAAGAAAGGGAAGGAAAGATTCCCACTGATACACTTGAGTCCTAGATCCAGCTGTGCCTGAAGCCAGGATGCCTCTGGAATCAATGCGTTTTCACTTTAGATTAAGCCACTTTGAGCTCAGTTTCCACCATTTGCAACCAAAATAGTCCTGATTGGGACAGGCAGCCTGGAAACAGAGATCCTAGATGAAGCTTCCTCCAAAATTCCAAGTGGGAGCAAGGTGACCCTGGACAAGGATGACGGCAATGGGGAAAGAAAAGCAACCACAAGTAGGAGAGGCATTAAACATGGGTGTGGCAAACAGGTCGTCCTCAGTACAAACTGCAGCCTGGGCACTGGGGGAGGGGCTCTCTTGGTTGTGAGCTTCTTCGAGGCAGGGGTTGAGTCTCATTCAGTTTCTAGCCACCACTCTCCCTACCATGGTGCCTGCCATGAAGCTGAAGTCAGTATCTGCTGATTGGACAGATGAATACGTGGAATAACAGCTTCCTTCAAGACACTTCCAGTCTAGTTTTACATCTAAGGGGCCAGGAATGTATAGTTTTTTACATCTAGGGGGCCAGAAATATATAGTTTTTATAAGACAGATCAAAGCAAAGTGCAGCTATGTGGGAACGAGGCATTTGATCAAAGTTCTGGTAGAAGAAACACAGATAGGAAGAGAGACGTGGTATGGATATTCTCAGCAGACCGAAGGGAGAGAAAGAGCAAATTACTGCAGGACTCACACGGGCATGAAGAGGTGATGCTGTGAGCAGGCAACAGGGTGTCATGGGAAATTAGGTGGGCAAGATGACATAGAGGGATTGATGGGACCCTTCATGGCCACAATGAGGACTCAGCATCAAAACAGGCAGCAGGGAGTTGCCACAAATTCCCAGGGAAGTATATCTATCGATTAAGTTGCTTTGGTTGCAAGCAACAGAAGCTAACAATGGTCGAGTTAAGAAAAATGTGAAATTGTTATAAGAAGACATGGTAGCTCATGGACATGGAAGATGCGGAAACACATAAACCAGGGTCACCTCAGGGATCTGGGCTCAGTCACTGAATGCAGTCTCTTCACAGCACTGCCATGCAATAAATGAACACAAATAATCTTCAGTCTTTATGTTGGCTGACTGAAAATGTGCAGTCCCAGATAACTTCTAATTGGTCTGCCAGGGTTAGAATAATCCCATCCTGATGGCAGACACTGGGAGTTGGGGAGAGGCAGTTTGCCAACACCAAGTTAGGGTGCTGTTGCCAGAGTGATGACAAATGGATCCCGTGCACAAGGCCGGGTGCAATGACAAAGGAACTGAACGGAGATGACACCTACAGCAACACAAACACACACCAGCAGCAGAAGGAAGTGGCAGGCAGGTCGAGTAGCATCTGCAGGAATCTGAGAATGAGCTGGGGAGGGTACACATCAGAAACCAGTGGCCCAAAGACCTAGAGAGGAGGGTGAGAGGCCAGGCACAGAGCTGTGGGCTCCAGGAGCTGTCCTGTGCCAGGCATCGCAAGAGGGTAGAGTCGTCAAGAGCAGGACAGTGCAGGTGACACAGAGCCTTGGCCAGGAAGACCGAGGGAAGGAGCCCAAGAAAGAACCTTGAAACAGCTTCAAGGGGAGCCAAGAAAAGTCCCACATTGATGACGCCAAGGCTTAGGTCATTTCAACCCCATGAACTTAGTTCACCAGCCCATTGAGGGTCGAGTGACTTTTCCATTCCCTGGCACATCCTCAGGCTACCAGCGCAGGGGCCTACATAGGGTAGTGTCTCAGTGCTTATGAAAAGGGATGAGACTGGCTGGACACGAATTCAGAAAGAAACAGGAATTGCAGGGTCAGGATGGCACGCTTGGTGCCTACAAGCAGTTTCGCAGGGACGTCCCGGCAGAGCCCTGTCCTGCTAGGGGATGGGCTGCCCTGGCCCCCACCCTCACTCACCTACAGTGGTGTTGGGGATGGGCTGCCCTGGCCCCCATCCTCACTCACCTACAGTGGTGTGGGGGATGGGCTGCCCTGGCCCCGGCCCTTACCCACCTACAGCGGTGTTGACGGCGATCTCCTCCAGCAAGGCCTCGCAGGCGGCGGACTTCTCGGCCAGCACGATCTTCTGCTCGGCCAGCTTCTGGTTCAGCTCGTCCAGCTGGATGGTGGCCTCCTTCAGCTTGTCCAGTCCCCCGTCCAGACGCTTGCACTGAGCTGAGGAAAGAGGGCACCTATGTTCATTGTCGAGGTGGCCACTGTTCCCAACACAATCACTGGGATTTGCCTAACTTCAGCTTATCAAAACAAAACAAAACATTTTTACAAGATGGCACGTGTCTTTCGGTACCTCCACTGCCATACTGGGATGGCATCAGCCAAAATGAATATATATCTGAAAACAGTGCTTCCCTTGGCCAATAGCCAGAGCACTTTTTAAAACGCCCTGTCCAGCAGTGCATGCTGCTGCAGCAGACAATATCTCCAATGTGTGCCAGGCATGGTGGCTGCGCCTGTGGTCCCAGCTACTCAGGAGGCTGAGGTGGGAGGAGCACGTGAGCCCAGGAGGTCGAGGCTGCAGTGAGCCATGATTGCACCACTGCCCTCCAGCCTGGGAAACAGAGACCCTATCTCTAAGATAAAAAACAAAATGGAAACATTGCTAATGTGATGAAAACGTAAAGCTTCAAAGTCTATGACTCAACACTGAGAATAAAAACAAGGACATGCCAGGGTCCTACCCACATGAAAGAATTGCTCCAAGACGCAAAATCCGAGATGTGCTTCGCTTGGCCTCAATACTGAAGATGGCTGATCTTACTAAAGAAAAGATCAGCGTTCGAATCCTTACCATAAATAAGAATGACCTCTGTCAACCACCCCATCCCCCAGGCTTACCTATATTATACTGAGTTTTCTCATCCAGCAATTTTGAATAGGTGTGAATAAAATCAAGGTAGTTCTTGGGAGTGACATAGTTGCTGCGCCTCAATTTCTGTAGAAACTGTTTGCTGTAGTGACCCACGGACTGGTGAACCAAAACAACATGCTTTACCACATTTTCTATATTTTCTGCCGGGATCATTGGATTACGCCCTGAAGAGGAAGGAATAAAAAATGTATGTTTCTTTTCTCTCTTTCCTCCTTTCTTTCTTTCTCTCTCTCTCTCTTTTTTTTTTTTTTTTTTTTTTTTGACACAGGCTGTCACTCTCTTGCCCAGGCTGGAGTGCAGTGGCGTGATCATGGCTCACTGCAGCCTCCATCTCCCGGACAGAGGTGATCCTCCCACCTCAGCCTCCCAAGTAGCTGGGACTACAGGCATGGGCCACCATGCCTGGGTAATTTTTTGTATTATTTTGTAGAGGCAAGGTTTCACCCATGTTGCCCAGGCTGGTCTCAACTCCTGAGCTAAAGCGATCGGCCCACCTCAGCCCCACAAAGTGCTGGGATTACAGGTGTGAGTCACCGCACCTGGCCATGCTTAAGAAAGGAAAACAGTGGCTCTTCAAAGAGTCAAATATAAAATTGTTATACGACTCAACAATTCCACTCCTAGGTATATACCCCAAATAACTGAAAAACAGGGACTCAAATGAATTCTTGTATGCCAATGTTTACTGTAGACTATCACAATAGCCACAAGGTGGAAAGGTCCCAAGCGTCCAGCAGTAGAGGAATGGGTGAACAAAATGTATCCTATCTATACCGGGGATAGTATTCACTTGTAAAAGGAATGAAGTTCCGATGCTGAAACATGGATGAGCCCCAAAAACATGATGCTAAGTGAAAGATGCCAGACACCAAAGGACAAATACTGCATGATTCCACATACACGAACCCTCTCTAGAATAGGCAAATTCATACAGACAGAAAGTAGATTCGAGGTTGCCAGGGGCTGGAGGGAGGGGCGGCGGGGAGCTAGTGTTTAATGGGTACGGAGTTTCAGTTTGGGATGATGAAAAAGTTTTGGCGACAGATAGTGGTGTTGGTTTCACAACATTACGAATGTGATTAGTGCCACATGAACATTTCAAAATGCTTAAAATGGAACGTGTTAGGTTACATATATTTTACTGTGATAAAAAAAAGATGCTAAAGTTTTTAATAGGACAAGAAAAGAACAGCTATCACTTATTGGTGGCTTTTCAGGACCACAGCAGTGATCCATGCCAATCCTTTTTTGTTTGTTTGTTTGTTGTTTTTGGTTTTTGAGACAGGGTTTTACTCTGTTGCCCAATTCCTTCCCTACTGTTAGGAAGCCCTGTCTTCCCTAAAGGCCAAGACGCCATGGCAGAAGAGCCTTGGGTTTCAGAAGCAGTCGCCACCTCTGTCTCTGCCTGTTGCCCTCCCCGCCCGCCCAGGGGCTGGTGGGATTGTTCAGTTACCACCACTGGATGACACCCAGCACATACTGGCAAGGGTGGGCCTTCCTATACACCCGCTGAAAGAATTAATGATGGCTTCCAGTGGCAAGATCACATCACCTAGATTATCTGATAGGCTGTTAAATGCATTCAGCTCAAAGCAGAGACTGTCTCACGTTAAAACGAAGGAAGGAAAGACAGATTGAAAGTACCGATTAATCCAGATTCTGCAGAGCTGGTCTTGTTATTCCGGGGTTAGCAAAACACAGCCCCAGGGCCTATTTTACAGTGTGCAGGAAAAACTGTGCCTCACAAATACCTGTGCCTTTGGGCATAGTCACCTCAATTCCAGGCAATATATTCTCTCTCTCTCTCTCTCTGTGTGTGTGTGTGTGTGTGTGTGTGTGTGTGTGTGTGTGAGAGAGAGAGAGAGAGAGAGAGAGAGGGGTCTCACTCTGTTTCCCAGGATGGAGAGCAGTGGCACGAACTCGGCTCACTGCAACCTCTGCCTTCTGGGCTCAAGCAATTCTCATGACTCAGCCTCCTGAGTAGCTGGGATTACAGGCACCCGCCACCACACCCGGCTAATTTTTGTATTTTTAGTAAATATGGGGTTTCACCATTTTGCCCAGGCTGGTCTCAAACTCCTGGGCTCAAGTGATCCATCCACCTCGGCCTCCCAAAGTGCTGGGATTAGAGGTGTGAGCCACTGCACCCGGCCTCCAGGGAGTATATCCTAAGGAAAAAGAGTTCTAAGCAAATTCTAGGCAGCATTATTTATGATGCTGGAACACTGAATACTGAAAGCAAACACAAGCACTTCACACATGAAAATGGCAAATACACCTCTGAGAACAAGCGTACATCTGTATCGGGGCTGGCCAACTACAGGCCAAAGGACAAACCCAGCCCACCCCGTTTTTGTAAATAAAATATAGCCATAGCGATTCATTTACATTTTGTCTGTGACTGCTTTCATGATAACATGGCAGAATTGCGTAGCTGCGAAAAAGCTGTAAATATTTACCATCTGGACCTGAGATATGTCATCAGAAAAGAGTCATTCTCTTGGCCCCTTTTCCCCTAAAACTGCATTATGATTAAAGTTATGATTTCTTCTTTTATATAGGAATATTTATTTATTTATTTATTATTGAGTACAGATTTATAAGGTTGAAACTATTTTCAAGGTTACCCAGTGTCATTCCTCATAAATCTGCTCAAGTCAGGTCCAAAGAAAAAGATGTTCCCTGAAGACAGACTTCCTTTCTTCTTCAAAGATTAAAATTAATATCCGGCCGGGCGCGGTGGCTCAAGCCTGTAATCCCAGCACTTTGGGAGGCCGAGACGGGCGGATCACAAGGTCAGGAGATCGAGACCATCCTGGCTAACACGGTGAAACCCCCTCTCTACTAAAAAATACAAAAAACTAGCCGGGCGAGGTGGCGGGCGCCTGTAGTCCAGCTACTCGGGAGGCTGAGGCAGGAGAATGGCGTAAACCCGGGAGGTGGAGCTTGCAGTGAGCTGAGATCCGGCCACTGCACTCCAGCCTGGGCAACAGAACGAGACTCCGTCTCAAAAAAAAAAAAAAAAAATTAATATCCAAGGCCTTAGGTGTTTGAAACGCTAGAAATGAGAAAGCAGAATGTTTGCTGAATTGTCCTTGGAGCATTCTTTGGGTAGAGGCCAGCATATGTTTTCTACAAAGAGCCAAACAGTACTCATACAGTCTCTGTTGCAATTATTCAGCTTTGCAGTTGTAGCATAAAAGCAGCCGGAGACAATATGTTAATTAATGAGTGAGTCTGTGTACCAATAAAACTTTATTTACTAAAACAAGGGGCCAACTAGACAGCAGACCATGGTTTTGCCAACGGCTGCTGTGGAGAACACCTAATCAATTTTTATCCTAAATTGTCCTTGTTAGGTCTCCTGAAATGTCTTTGGGCTAAAACACCAAATATAAACCAAAAACATACTAACAAAATTGAAAGCCATTTGTTACCATAGGGTTTTCCAGTGAAGAAATCTACAAGACCAGAATTCAAAGTCAGAGAAGTGATAATAAATTGCTTTGTTGTATCAATAATGTAGTTCCCATAACAGCTGTGACTTACCTAGAAATGACTTTGCAACCGCATGGAGGGCTTGGGGAGGCCAGGGCATGAACCAGTCAATACCAGTGTTATTTACCATACCTTGAAAGGAAAGAGAGATTAAAAAGATGCTCCTGGCCTGGGCAATGTGGCAAGACCCTGTCTCTATAAAAAATACAAAAATCAGGGCTGGGTGTGGTGGTTCACACCTGTAATCCCAGCACTTTGGGAGGCCAAGGCGGGTGGATCATTTGAGGTCAGGAGTTCAAGACCTGTCTGGCCAACATGGCAAAACTCCATTTCTACTAAAAATACAAAAATTAGCCGGGCAGTAGTGGTGTGCACCTGTAATCCCAGCTACTCAGGAGGCTGAGGTGGGAGAATCGCTTGAACCCAGGAGGCGGAGGTTGTGGTGAGCCGAGATCGCACCACAGAACTCCAGTCTGGGCAACAGAGTGAGACCCTGGCTCAAAGAAAAGAAAATCAGCCAGGCAGCGTGGTGGTGTGCGCCTATAGTCCCAGCCACTAGGAAGGCTGAGGTGAGAGGCTCACTTGAGCCCAGGGGGTCGAGGCTGCAGTGAGCTATGATGGTGCCACTGCACTCTAACCTGGGTGACAGAGCAAGACTCTGTCTCAAAAAAAAAAAGAAAGAAAGAAAAAAGGATGTTCACTCTGCAACCCGGAGACACTCAAGAACATGGATGCCATCTACAATAGCCAACAAGTTGGTGAATAAGCCAGATGTGTCCAAATCTAGTTCATCAAAAGCAGAGTTTCTCACCGTTGGCACTATTGACACGTGAGCTCTAATCCTTTGTGGCAGGGGCTGGCTGTGCACTGTAGGATGCTTCGCAGCATCCCTGGCTTCTACCCAGTAGATGCGAGTACTACATTGCACGCTCCCTGGAGGTGTGATGACCAAAAATGTCTCCAGGCATTGCCAAGAGTCTCCTGGGAGACAACCTCCCCCGCCCCCGCCCCCCCCATTAGGAACCTCTGCTCTAAAGGTTGGCATGTGGCTGGTGGAATTTTCCGAAATGGAAGGAAGCGGGGAGCCACCCTCCACACGCTGCGGGCCTCGCACGCAGGAGCGTGGGCACATCCTCCTGTCAGAGGGACATCATCCACGCCCACTGGCGTGGATGGGGCAGTGAGCCCCAAGCTACAGTGCAGAGCCCACATTTCCACCTAATGGCCATGCCTTGTTTTGCTTTGCTGGGGGAACCTCTAGAGGTGTGGACAGACCCTCAGCCACACACCCTGCCAAAGCAGGGGAAATGGGTTCTCAGGCTCCACCACGGGTACCTGGGAAGTTTCTGCACCAGGTCCTCAGGGTGTCCCCCACTGGCGACATGCCCAGGACAATGTGCAGGTTATTTGCACTTTTGTTCACGAAGTACTGCCACACGGACTCCTTGGCCGGCCCCATGCCTTGCTTCAGAGCTTCCTGTCCAATCTGACTCAGGATAGACTCCTTCTCCTCTTCAGGGAAAAGCGCAGGTACAATTCCTGGAAAAGGAAGACATGCTGATGATCTCTCAGTCCTAGGGTCACGACCTCTCTAGGCGCTGACTGAAGTGATGGAAGGTGTGGAAACAGCCGCAGGTGCCGAGTCCAGAGAGCAGCGTGTGGGCCTGACTTGAGACCCGAGGCTTCCTGCCGCCTCATGGGAAGCCCTTAGAGCTGTCTGTCAAATGGGGATCCTAGATGCTGCCAGCTCACCTGGGAGGATGAACGTGAGCATCACAGGTGAGCATACAGAGCATGAGGAAGCCTCACTTGCCTGTAACTCGGAAGCGGGGATTCTCAGCTGGGATTTACCCCCAGGAAATACTGGGCAATGTCTGGAGATATTTCTGCTTGTTGCAACTTGGCAGGGAGATCGCTACTGGCATCTAATAGGTCAAGGCCAGGGATGCTGCTGAATGTCCCAGAGTGCCTAGGAGAGCCCCACCACAAGAACAACCCAGACCCAAATGTCAATAGCACGTGGTCAAGAAACCCTGGCTACGTGGACTTCTTCTTTCCTATGTCTACAATGTTCCAAATTATGTAATACATTTTAACGCCATCCCTGACGTTCTCCTGTGCAGGGAAGAGTTAACGTGGCAGGCCACAGCTGCTCACCTCTGAACGGTCCACTTACCAGGTGGGCCCAGAGCTGGCACCTGGGAACTTAGATTCCTGAAGGGCTTTCTCCCCGATTCACTGATAAGAGTGGCCCAACGTGGGATGTGGTTTGGACCTGTGTCCCCACCAAATCTCATGTCAAATTGTAATCCCCAGTGTTGGAGGTGGGGCCTGGTGGGAGGTGACTGGATCATGGGGGCAGATTTCTCATGAATGGTTTAGCTCCATCCCCTTGGTGCTGTTCTTGTGAGCGTGAGTGAGTTCTCATGAGATCTGGTTGTTTGAAAGTGCGTAGCCCCTCCCCTAGCCTTGCTCCTACTCTGGCCATGGGACGTGCCTGCTCCCCCTTCACCTTCTGCCGTGACTGTAAGTTTCCTGAGGCCTCCCCAGAAATCAGCACCATGCTTCCTGTACAGCCTGCGGCACTGTGAGCCACATAAACCTTTTCTTTATAAATTATCAGGCCGGGCGCGGTGGCTCAAGCCTGTAATCCCAGCACTTTGGGAGGCTGAGACGGGTGGATCACGAGGTCAGGAGATCGAGACCATCCTGGCTAACCTGGTGAAACCCCGCCTCTACTAAAAAAAATACAAAAAACTAGCCGGGCGAGGTGGCGGGCGCCTGTAGTCCCAGCTACTCGGGAGGCTGAGGCAGGAGAATGGCGTAAACCTGGGAGGCGGAGCTTGCAGTGAGCTGAGATCCGGCCACTGCACTCCAACCTGGGCGACAGAGCGAGACTCCGTCTCAAAAAAAAAAAAAAAACTGGAAGGATATAAATTATCCAGTCTAAGGTATTTCTTTATAGCAAGGCAAGAACAACCTAGCCATTGTGTATGTTGTTGTATACACTGCTTGTGTATGCAACATATTCTGTGCTGACTACCCGCTTTCCCTCTGGGCATCCAGGATTTTGGCACATGCCAGGTAGAGGTGCCTACATGAGCACCCCAAGAAAATCCCAGAGCACTGAGTCTCCAACTAGCTCCCCTGGTGGGCAGTACTTCACAGAGTTGCCACAACTCGATGTTGGGGGATTAAGCGTGTCCTGTGTGACTCCCCGGGGAGAGGACTCCGAGGCTTCAGACTGGTCTTCCCCAGGGTCCCCCATGTGCCTTTTCCCGCTGCTGATGTTGCTCTGTGTCCTTTTGCTGTAATGACTCACAGTCGTGAGCAGGACCACATGCTGAGTCCTGCGAGTCCTCCCAGCGAGTCACAGAGCTGGGATGGTCTTGGGGATCTCCGACACCGTTCCCAAGACTGCGAGAGACAAAGAGGAACAAGGGCAAGGCCACGTGACGACGAAGACAGGGATAGGAGTGCTGTGCCTACAAGCCAAGGAACACTAAAGACTCAGCAGCCACCAGCAACACAGATTCCCCCACCCAGAGCTCAGAAGGAACAGGCTCTGCCAACACCATGATCCCGGGCTCCTGGCCTCCAGAACTGTGAGAGTAGATTTCTGTTGTTTTAAACCACCCAGTTCGTGGCACTTTGTGACGACAGACCCAGCAAACTAATCCACTATGCGACATCACATTCACACATTGCTCTCCTAGTACAGCAAACTCAACACGCTGCCAATGCCACAAGCCCAGACCTGGTCTTCCTCATCTCGGCGAATGGAAGCACTGATCACTCGCTCTGCCAGAAACCTGGGAGTCGCCCTTGATACCCACCCCCCCCCCACCCACCTACATCCAAATCCATCCAAGTCCTGTTGGCTCTGCCTCCCGAATTCCTCGTGAATCCACCCGCTTCTCTCTGTCCCCAGAGCCCCACCCTCCTCCAATCACTGTCACTTCCTGCCTACACTGCAGGGGTAGCTCCAAACTGGACACCTCTCCCATTCCTGTTCCCCTCTAATCTAGTCCCCACGGGCCACTGGAGGGATCTTTTAAAAACAAATTTTAGCTGGACGCAGCCTTGGTCCCCTGCCTGAGCCCCAAAGACTCCCCTGTTAGATATCAGACCATCCGGCAGTTACTCGCCAGGGGCCCTTTTGGCCCAACTGTGATCAGCAGTCAGTCAACAAATGCCACCACACCTGTAATCCCAACACTTTGGGAAGCTGAGGCAGGAAGAACACTAGAGCCCAGGAGTTCAAGACCAGCCTGGGCAACACAGCAAGACCCCATCTCTTTAAAAAATTTTTTAATTAGCTGGCTTTGGTGGGAGGCACCTGTAGTCCCAGCTACTTGAGAGGCTGGGACAGGAAGATAGTGTAAGTCCAGAAGTTGGAAGCTACGATGACCTATAATCATGCCGCTACATTCTGGCCTGGGCAACAGAGCAAGACCCTGTCTCTGAAATAATTAATTAAATAAAAAAATTAAAAACCCATAAATCTAGACTACATCATTGCACCGAGAATAAAATCTTATCTCCTATAAATGACCCACAAGGTTCCACGTCACAGACCCCTCCACCCCATCCCGATCCCTGCACAACAGCTCCATAAAGGTGTCCATGGCATCCTAAGTCCAGGAACCTGCCAACAGGTTTCCTTATGTTTCCTGCAAAAAGGACTTTGTGGATGTAACGCAGTCAAGGATGGTGAGATGCGGCAAATGCTCTTGATTATCCAGGTGGGCTGGAGACAATCACAGGGGTCCTTACAAGAGAGAAGCAGCTGAGTTTGCATCAGGATGACAGAAGCAGATACTGGAGGGATGCAAGCCAAGGAGCCACGATAGGGTGGCCTGAAGCAGTTGGAAGACGCAGGGAAACAAAGTCTCCCCAGGAAGCTCTGGAAGGAACCAGCCCTGCCAACACCTTGATTTTAACCCCTTAACACCCTTTTCTGATTTCTGACCCCCAGGCGCCTGAGGTAATAAATCTGTGCTGTTTGGGGAAATTTGCTACAGCGACCACAGGGAGTGTGACCATACACCACCTCTGAGGCCTCGGCTGAAAAGTCTACAGTGACGCCTTCCCTGTCAGCCCTGAGATGGCTCCTGCCCACACTCTCTCACAGCACCTCCCCTTTGCTCTCGTGACACTTGCCACAACCTGCCATTGCTGTATCTGTTTGTATATTTGTTGTTGTCGTTAACCAGCCCACTCACACGCTGAAATGTAAGCTCCAAGGAGAGCAGAGGTCATGACCGTCTTATTCCCTACCAAACCCAGCGTCTGGAATAAACACTGTGGAATAAATCCAGGTGGATGACACAATCCCTCCTCTCAAGGAGCCGACAACCCACTGAAACGGAAGTGACTTAAAACACAATGATCAAAATGCAGCAAATATACACTTAAAATGTTGTGCATTTCCCTGTACATAATTTTTACATCAAAAGAAAACACTAAACAAAACTTGAACTCTACCTAGTGCCACACAGAAGCATTTAGCGGGGAGAGTAGTGACATGCAATTGACTTTGAAAGCATCTAAAAATGAGATGGGTAGAAACAGGGAAGGAAAGCTGTTTACATGTGTGACAAAGCAAGTGCAGTAAGACGTGAATGGAGGGATCTAGATGGCATGCCGGCAGATGTTCACAGAAAAAATTCGTTCAGCCTCACTGTTATGTTAGAGATTTTTTAATAGTAAACGCTGGGAGGCTAGGGCTCGATGAATAACAAGGCAATATAATAATGAATGTGGTCAGGTCCTGAAACAAATAAGCAATCAATGAAATAGGTCCCTGGGAAAGAAAAGAGGTCCCTGGAAGCCATTAGGCCAGGCAAAGTCAGCAGGGATCTTTGCAGGGCCCCAGGGCAGACAAGATAACACCACAGTAAAGGGGTTGTGAGCGCGGCTAAGATGTTAAAAGTCCTGTGTTCAAGTCCCACCTCAGTGCCTTCCCAGCAAGGTGCCCTTGGATAAGGTAGGTGGCACCTCCTGGGGCAGCCATGACTAATTACCACAAAGCGAGTGGCTTAAGACAAGAAATACAGACACCGACTGTCTTGCAGTTCTGGAGGCCTGAAATCAAGGTCTCAGGGTAACCTGCCAAAGGCTCCAGGGGAAAAATCCTTCTTTGCCTCCTCTGGCTTCCGGTGGCTCCAGGTATCCTGTGGCTTGTGGGAATCTTTACGGGACCTTATTCTCTGTGTCTTCAATCTCCCTCTGCCTTCTCTTACAAGGACAGCTGTCGCTGGATTTAGGACCCACCCTAAATCCAGGAAGGCATTTCAAGACCTTTAATTTAATTACATCTGCAAAGACTCTTTTTCTTACAAAGGTCTTATTCACAAGTTCCAGGGGCTTAGGACCAGGATGTGTCTTTCGGGGGGCCACCATTCAGCCTTCGACATTCAGCCTTCTACATTCAGCCTTCTACATTCAGCCTTCTACATTCAGCCCTCTATAGGGGCCTCAGTTTCCTCAGCTGTGACATGTGCCTTCCCTAATAGGTTTGTTTTTCAGTTGTTTTTGTTTTTGTTTTGTTTTGTTTTTTGACACAGGGTCTCACTCTGTTGCCCAGGCTGGAGTGCAATAACATGATCATGGCTCACCACAGCCTCAACCTCCCAGGCTCAAGCAATCCTCTTGCCTCAGCCTCCTGAGTAGCTGGGGCTACAGGCTCATGCCATCATGCCTGGCTAACTTTTTAAAAATACTTTTGTAAAGACGGGGTCTCAAACTCCTGGGCTCAAGCCATCCTCCCTCCTTGGCCTCCTAGAGTGCTGGGATCACAGGCGGGAGGCACCACACTCAGCCTCTCATCAGGTTTTTGTGGAGACAGGAATGCATGATGCACACTTAGCACGGCCCGGGGCACAGCCAGACGCCCAGACACCACCTGTTCTTACTGCAAGGGCACTGCCATCATCGCAGACGGAGAGAAGGGGGCACACTTGGCAGACTCCAGGACAGGAGGAGCCAAGGAAGATAATGAGACCCATCTCAGGGGCCCGCTGTGAGGGAGGAACAGGGACACCTGGACAGGGCTGCCCACAGAGTCTGGAGGTGGTAACTGCTGAAGAAAGCGACCTCCCTTCAGAGCTGAGCAGGGAGCTGGCCACAGCGGGCACCAGCCTTGGCTGTACCTGAGGTCAGCATGTTGTTGATGAGCTCCAGGAAGCCTTCCTCGGCCACATGGGCATCCGTGAACAGAAAGATCATCGCTTTGTTCTCGATCCCGAGTTTCAAATAGAGGCTCTTCAGGTCTTCCCGGAAATTGTTCTCCGAGTAGCCTCGGCTCAGCAGGATCTCAAATACCTGTAACACAGACATGGAGCACACGGGCGTCACCGTCACCAGCCTCCCTTCCCTGCAGGCTCTGGGGCAGGGATGCTGGAGGAGAGTGCAGAGGGCGTGGGTCTGTCCAAACTTGAGGAAGTGGGTCAGGAAAGAAGAGTCTGGAAGGGACTCCCTGTCGTGGAACAGGAGGGGGAAGCCCCATGAGCCTAGCCACAGAGGAAAGCGGGGAAGACGCACCCCGAGGTGAGCGCCAGCCATATACTGCAGTTTACAGAAAACCAGACCCCGTGGGAAGATGCGCACAGGGAGAAACAAACAGGCACTTTAACTTCTTGACAGGAAATCAACGTACACACGAAATCGACGTCAATGTGAACAAGGACATAAGTTTAAAGCATGCTTTTTCGGCTCAAGTGTCTCTTTTCTCTCAGAAGTAGAAATTAAAACTTTCATTACAACCAGTGACTGTCAGAAACATGTCAGATTTCCAGGAACTGAGCTCTCTCTGTTCCCTACCTCCCTCAACCCTATGCATTGATACACATGCTTCACTCCCACTGTCACACACACAGTCACGCTCACACGGTCACACTCAGCCACACACTCTAGTGCACCCTACAAGCATGCACTAGTGCATGCACTAGAACACAAGCTCACACACACACACACACACGTGCGTGCACACACACCCACACGCACGGCAACCAGGAGACCTTCTGGCCAATAGACTCTGGTCTCTAGCTCTGCCTGTCGCCTGCAAACCTTCCTCACCCCTCCCAAGTGCAGCCGCCTCCCCTCCCCAGCAGCTCCTGGCACTACTCTCTGAACACCTGTTCTGACCCCACCACCCAACCCTCTCCACTTCCTCACTTCCTAGGGCCCAGACACAGCCCTGTGTGTTCTCAACCTCCTCCAGATCTCTGTCCCTCAGCATCCTCTCTGCTGTTCCTCGAGGCGCTACTTCAGGGGAAAATGCCTCAGATTTACCTGGACAAATCAACAGGGAAAAACAAAACAAAACAAAACAAAACAAAAAATCTTTCTAGTGGGAAATGTCTTATCCTACAGAAAACTGTGGAAAACAATTGCAAAACAGTTACATTTTAATAATGAATGATTTCAATTATGTATTTCATCAGATTTAAAGGTAGATCAAGCATATTAGTTTTTCCCTTTTTTACAAATACCTCAAACAAAAGGCCAATATTTGTGAAATATTGGAAGCTGGATTCATTGAATGAGCTGTGATTGCTCTCCTATATAAAGAGTTCTCACAAATCAATAAGTATATAAAGAGGCAGCTCACAAAAGAGAAAAGGTAAATGTCCAATGATTGTATAAAAGGATATTCAAACTTCACTATTAATTGGAGAAAAGGTCATTTAAACTGCAATATTTTCCACCTATAATCTTACCAAATATCAGAATGACAATATCCAGTATTGGCAAGAATATGTGAAAATAGACATTGCCAGTTGCATAAATTAGCATAATCCTTTGTGGTGGGGTGATTGGTTGTTAATAAAGACACTTTTTTCCTTTCCTTCTGTCCTGCATCCCCAGGTCCTTTCCACTCCAAGGAGGCAAGCTCCACATGAGTTTAGGTCCAACCTTTCCAGTGCAACGAAAGCCTTAAAAGAACATATACCCTTTAACCTGCCAATATACCAGTTTCTAAAGAAAGTGATCCTATGAAGATCCTATATTCAAAGATATACAAACAAAGGTGTTAATCACTGCACTGTTTGTAATAAGAAAACAAGGACAAACCTAATGCCCGCCATTGGAAATGGGTTATGTGTGGCATATCCAAACAATGGAATACTGTCCAATGTTTCCAAAGACAATGTAAATACATATTCATTGACTTGAAAAGAGGCAGTGATACAGTGGGGAAAAATTACATAAGTTACGTATAACATTAACCCATTGCTGGTAAGAAGGAAATATGTTTGTATATGAATGCACATATGGTCCCTGACTTCCTCTGGTTCAACTGAGAATTTTTTGACTTTGCCATGGTACAAAAGTACTACACTTTCAGCACACTTCTCAACTTACGATGGAGTCACATCCAGATTAAACCCATTGTAAGCTGAATATATAAATCAGAAGTGCATTTTCAGCTTATAATATTTTCAACTTATGATGCGTTTATTGAGACAGCCCTATTGTAAGTTGAAAAGTGTACATTATTCCATTGATTCCCAGACCAAAAATTAAAATAACAGAAAAAGAATTTTAAAAAGTAAAAGTATACACTAAAATGCTACTGGTGCCTAACAGTGGCGATCTTTAGGTGATGAAATTACAAATGGTCCTTCTTTTCTTTTCTTTTCTTTTCTTTTTTTTTTTTTGAGAGGGAGTCTTGCTCTGTTGCCCAGGCTGTAGTGCAGTGGTTGGATCTCAGCTCACTGCAAGCTCTGCCTCCCGGGTTTACGCCATTCTCCTGCCTCAGCCTCCCGAGTAGCTGGGACTATAGGCGCCCGCCACCTTGCCTGGCTAGTTGGGTTTTTTTTTTTTATTTTTTAGTAGAGATGGGGTTTCACCGTGTTAGCCAGGATGGTCTCGATCTCCTGACCTCGTGATCCGCCCGTCTCGGCCTCCCAAAGTGCTGGGATTACAGGCTTAAGCCACTGCACCCGGCCAGTCCTTATTTTCTTTAGACATTTCTCTATTGTTTGAATTGTTGCAGTGAGTATTATTCCATTTAGAGGGAGAGAAATGAGTGAGTCCATCACAATAGTGATTCTTACTCCGTTCAATGGACTGAATGTTTGTTCTCCCCACAAAAAAAAAAAAAAAAAATCATTTGTTGAAATCATAACCCCCAATGTGATGGTATTTGGAAGCTGGGCTTTTAGGAGGTGATTAAGTGATGAGGGTGGAGCCCTCACGAATGGGATTAGTGCCCTTATAAAAGGGATCCCAAAGACTTTGCTTGCTCTCATTCATCCATGTGAGGATGCCATGAGAAGCCAGACATTTGCAACCCAGGAGAGGGCCCTCTCTGGAGCCCGACCATGCTGGAACCCTGATCTTGGAATTCCCAGCCTCCAGAATGGTGAGAAATGAACGCCTGCTGTCCATGAGCCAGCCATTCTACTGCACTTTGTTGCAACAGCCTGAACTGCCTAAGACTCTCTGTGGTAATGGCGATGATGCTGAGTTAAATCTGATTCCAGAAAACAGGCTGAAGACAAACAAGAAAGTCTGTGCAAAAGAATACCTCTTAGGTCACGAGTTAGAGACCAGCCTGGCCAACATGGTGAAACCCCGTCTCTACTAAAAATACAAAAGTTAGACGGGCGTGGTGGCGTGTGCCTGTAATTCCAGCAACTCGGAAGGCTGAGGCTGGAGAATCGCTTGAGGCCGGGGAGGCAGAGATTGCAGTGAGCCGAGATCGCATCATTGCATTCCAGCCTGGGCAATGGAGCGAAACTCCATCTTGGGGGGGGAAAAACCTATTGCTTGCTAGGAGAAGGGTCATGAAAATGACCCTTTCGCAAGAAGTATCTTCTCTAAAGGTGGACTTATCAAAGGGGTCTGAGGTAGACGTGAGGGGTGGCCAAGTGTCTGAGAAGAACTGAGGCTGAATACAGATCCTGTCCTGTACCACACACCCAGAACAGGCACAGACAAAACTTCAGTCCATTGCACACAGTAAGAATCAGTATTGTTATGGATTCATTTCTCTCTCTCTAAATGGAATAATCCTCATTGCAACAATTCAAGCAATGCAGAAATGTCTAAAGAAAATAAAGATCGTCTGTAATTTCATCACCTAAAGACAGCCGCTGTTAGGTACTAGTTGCATTTTAGTGTACACTTTTCAGCTTAAGATGGGGTTACGTCTTGATAAATCCATTGTAAGTTGAAAATATTATAAGCATGCATGTGTATCATGCAACCAGAGGCAAAAACAGGCATTTTGGATAAAGGAAGACCCTAATAGTGGAAGAAGTCAGATATCAGAGAACTAATCAAGGGTCAGGGAGAAAAGGGTGAATCAGGAAGATGACTCTCTTCAAATTACATCTCAATGCACAGTGTCTGCTCCACTTCGAGAGGCCCCTTGCAGATGAGTTACATGTGCAACCTGCAAGGAGGTACCTGTACGATTCTAAGAACGGTGTGGACAAATGGGAACCTTCAGATGCTGCTGATAGGAATGGAAAATGGTGCAGCCACACCCTGGAGGTTCCTTAAATGATTAAACATAGAGTTATCATAGGACCCCGCAATTCCACTCGTAGGAGCGTACCCAAGAGCAATGCAAACTCACATCCACACAGAAACTTGTGCATGGAAGTTCACAGCAGCACTGTCCACAAAAGCCAACAAGTGGAAACAACAAACAGGCCCAGCAGTGGATAAAGGAAACGTGGCATAGCCACATGAGCGACTCCTATTGGCAAAAAAATATGAAATACCGATGCATGCTACAACGTGAACTTTGAAAGCATTGTGCTAAAAGAAAGACGCCAGACACAAAATACACACACACACTTTTCACATGAAAGTCTAGAATAGGAAGCCTATAGAGACAGAAAGTAGATTAGTCATTAGTTGCTCAGGGCTCGATGAGGGGAGGGTGCAGAGATTAGGGCAGTGATCACTAAAGGGCATGGGATTTCTTTTTTTTGAAACCACAAAACGTTCTTTTTTTTTTTTTTTTTTTTTGACAGAGTCTCACTCTGTCTCCCAGGCTGGAGTGCTATGGCACAATCTCAGCTTACTGCAACCTCTGCCTCCCAGGTTCAAGTGATTCTCCTGCCTCAGCCTCTGAGTAATTGGGATTACAGATGCGTGCTACCATGCCTGGATAATTTTTTATTTTAGTAGAGATGGGATTTCACCATGTTGGCAAGGGTCACGAACTCTTGACCTCAAGTGACCCACCTGCCTCGGCCTCCCAAAGTGCTGGGATTACAGGTGTGAGCCACCGCGCCTGGCCGACACCACAGAAATGTTCTAAAGTAGACAGTGGTGCTGGTTGCACAGATCTGTGAATGTGCCAACAAGCACTGGCTTGTATGCTTTGAATGTGTGGATTGTATGGTCTTGAATTCGATCTCAGTAAAGCTGTTTAAAAATACAAGATTCTAAGATTAACCCAGATCTGTGTGTGCAGGCTGTGCAGATATGGCAGCCAGCAAATTGCCAGCCCCATATGATGGGTCCACTGAGGTTTGGGCCAAGCCCTCCCCATATGAACACACATCACCGTTCACAGGATTTGCTTGTATCTGACTTTCTAACTTGATCTGACATTCTCCATCCTAAAAACAAGACAATACAGATGGTCCCCGGCTTCGATGGTTCCACTTAGGATTTTTCAACTTTACGATGGGTTTATTGGGATATTAAATGCATTTTCAACTCACAATATTTTTGACTTATGAATAGTTTATCAGGATGTAACTCCATCCTAAGCCAAAGAACATCTGTACTTAGATGCTTTGGCTATTCAGTTAAAACATAGTAATATCACGCCAAAAACAAGAAACAATAAAACAAACCAAAACACCCATCTCTACACTCTATGAAAACATCATGTTATGATCTGCTGTGGATTGTTCCAATATGTACATGAACTACCAAACGCAGAAACGGGCATCATAAACCTGTTTCTGGGAGGGTGCGTGGACTGACCTCACAGCCGGCTGTGAAAGCAGCCAGCCTCGAAAGAGACTGCTTTCCTGAGCCCCCGACCCCGACCAGCAGGGCGTGGCCGCGGTCCATGCGGATGATACGGTGCACCCGGGTTAAATGCTCCAGAGCGTCGTCGAAGAGAACCAAGTTCATTTTGGTGTTGCTTTCATTATACTCTTCAAGAATTTCCTGCATTAAAAACAAAAAAAAGAAGTTAAAACCCAGCATGGTAGATTTTACAATCTATCCATCTGATAAAGGGCTAATATCCAGAACCCACAAAGAACTCAAACAAATTTACAAGAATAAAACGAACAACCCCATCACAAAGTGGGCAAAGGATATGAACAGACACTTCTCAAAAGAGGACATTTATGCAGCCAACAGACACACGAAAAAATGCCCATCATCACTCACCATCAGAGAAATGCCAATCAAAACCACAATGAGATACCATCTCACACCAGTTAGAATGGCCATCATTAAAAAGTCAGGAAACAACAGGTGCTGGAGAGGATGTGGAGAAATAGGAACACTTTTACACTGTTGGTGGGACTGTAAACTAGTTCAGCCATTGTGGAAGACAGTGTGGCAATTCCTCATGGATCTAGAACTATTAATACCATTTGACCCAGCAATCCCATTACTGGGCATATACCCAAAGGATTATAAATCATGCTGCTATAAAGACACATGCACACGTATGTTTATTGCGGCATTATTCACAATAGCGAAGACTTGGAACCAACCCAAATGTCCATCAATGATAGACTGGATTAAGAAAATGTGGCACATATACACCATTGAATACTATGCAGCCATAAAAAAGGATGAGTTCATGTCCTTTATAGGGACATGGATGAAGCTGGAAACCATCATTCTCAGCAAACTATCGCAAGAACAGAAAACCAAATACCACATGTTCTCACTCATAGGTGGGAAATGAACAATGAGACACAGGAAGGGGAACATCACACACAGAGGCCTGTTGTGGGGTGGGGGTAGGGGGGAGGTATAGCATTAGGAGATATACCTAATGTAAATGACGAGTTAATGGGTGCAGCACACCAATATGGCACACGTATACATATGTAACAAACCTGCACGTTGTGTACATGTACCCTAGAACTTAAAGTATAATAATTTTTAAAAAATAGAATTTAAAACCCAGCACAGTGGCTCATGCCTGTAATACTAGCACTTTGGGAGGCTGAGGAGGGAGGATAACTTGAGCACAGGAGTTTGAGACCAACCTGGGCCATGGAGCAAGACTCTGTCTCTACAAAAATAGAAACAAAACCATTAGCTGGGCATGGTGATATGTGCCCATAGTCCCGGCTACTTGGGAGGCTGAGGCAGGAAGATCACTTGAGCCCAGGAGGTTGAGGCTGCAGAGAGCCGTGATCATACCACTGCACTGTGGCCTGGGTGACAGAGAGAGACCCTGTCTCTAAGTAAATAAATAAATAAATAATGTTTTAAAGGATCACTGGATTTTAAGAGACAGACTCCCTCCTTTTGTCCAGAGGAGATTAAGAACGGAAGAGAGATTTTTCTGAACATCTACAGTAGTTAAAATAATTAAACTGTTTGGGTCTCCGAGATTAATCTAGCTTTCACAATCAAGATTTTCATCTGATGGGCTTTGACTGGCCAGCAGCGACCCAAAGCAGGTAACAAGGCTCATCTCATGAATTAAATGAAATGAATATCAGGGAGTCAAACAAGTGGTTCCCAAACCTGGCTGTGCACCAGAATTGGGGACCCTCCATGGACCCAGTGCAGCAAATCTCACGGGGTAGCCCAGGAGTCTGTTTAACAATTTCTTAACGTCACTCCCAAGCATGCTGGATGTGGGAACCACTGGACCAGACACAAGTCCGTATTTCAAGCCCTCAGACAGAGCCACAGGCGTTAGGCTCCTGGGCACCCACGCCATGTTCAGCTCCTGCTTGGCCCATGCTCAGGAGAAAGCGAGCCCATGGACAGGGTGGGGCTCATCCCCACCTGGAACAGAGCCTTGGCCGCCTCGTAGTCCTGGATGTCTTCATAAATGCGTGGTTCTCCCTCGTGCAGAGCCATCCGGAAGTCTCCAAACAATATGGGATCCCTCATCACCACCTCCACGTCATCGTTAAAATGTTCCGTAACCAAATCACCTAAGTGCTGTTGTACCTTGAAACAGACGCCCACTTAAGGACCCAAACTCAACAACAGTACATGGGCTAAAACTTGTTAGGAACAGAGGATACACTATTATTATCTAAAATCATTTGCATTCTATTTTTTTTTCAGTTGCTGCAAGGTGCTTAATAACCAACCCACCCTCCTTTGCCCCATTGACCTCTCGTGCCTATTTTTCTGCAATTTGTGTCCTATATAAAAAACACATTTGGCGCTTGTTTATTTTCCTGAGAAGAATTTTCTGGCTGAGCTTTGCACTTGCTGGTGCACTGGAGGTACTGACCAGCTGCTTGTCTGTTTCACTGATCAGCCGGTCGTGGAAGACTCTCAGACATTCATTCCTCCAGACTCTCACCATCTGGGCCACCGTCTGGAATCTGCAGAATGGAAGGGACAAAAGTCAGCCAGGAAGTCACCTGCAGGATCCCAGGGCTGACAGCTGTGACATTCAGACAGACACACAGGGTGCAACAAAAGCCCAACATTTCTCCAGTCCTGCCCCCTAGTCTTATGTTAATGAAATCTAACCAGAGAATCCAACAGAAGCTAATAAAGTCAAGTCATCATCCGTAGCTTATCTTACTGTAGGAAAGAACAGTAGTAGTGGCCGACACCTCCTTTTTCTAAGAGCCAACTCCATCTGGCCTCAGTTCTAGAACTTTCCCTGCATTCTAGCAAAGAACTGTCACTCCACCTGAAACACCTGGAGCTGCCCTCTCCTGACCGCCCCTGACATTCTACATGTTTCAAGGCACCAAAGAGCAGGATACATGCAAAATTCTCAACTCATTCTTCAGTATCTTCTGGATTCATAATATGAATCCACATAACTGGACTATGCTTGCAAATCCACACAGACTAAAGTAGACATTCACGTGAAGGTATAAGCCTAGTTTTGTTTTTTTTTTTTTTTGAGACGGAGTCTCGCTGTCGCCCAGACTGGAGTGCAGTGGCCGGATCTCGGCTCACTGCAAGCTCCGCCTCCCGGGTTCACGCCATTCTCCTGCCTCAGCCTCCCGAGTAGCTGGGACTATAGGCGCCCGCCACCATGCCCAGCTGGTTTGTTTTTTTTTAAATATTTTTTAGTAGAGACGGGGTTTCACTGTGTTAGCCAGGATGGTCTCGATCTCCTGACCTCGTGATCCGCCCGTCTCGGCCTCCCAAAGTGCTGGGATTACAGGCTTGAGCCACCGTGCCCGGCCAAGCCTAGTTTTTTTAATGGGGAATTTCCTTATACCATGACTTAAATCCTTTCTGTCCTCTGTTTACTTCTCACAAAGACACACATCCTATAACCAACCAGCAACGACTGAGTTATGTGAGCAAAAGGCTCCAGGCAGGCAAATTCCAACTTCAGAAGTGAAAACGAGAAGTCAGCAACACAGTCCTGCCCAAGGGGTATGATAGGCCTGTCCACACTTCTGCTTCTCTTGGTTCTACCTGTTTCAATTCAAAGGCTTACAAAGCATCAAGCCTTAAGCCAAGCACTGGTCTCTCTTCTTCAACATAAGCAAAGACATTGGGTAATTAATTCATACAATGATTCATCAAATCCATCGATAAGTCCTCTGTCTTAAAAGAATAAGAAAACCATCATACCTGTGGGGCATATTTTAGTAAGATAAACCAAACTCACCGCTCCGGGTTAGTGAGGACAAGACCATTAAAAACCCGTGAGAGATCTCGAAGGTTGAAGATGTAATGGAACTTCGACGGAGTGGGAGGTAGGTCTTGCACAATAATTTTGTAAAGTGCTAGCGTGCAGAATGTCAGCTTGCCACTCACAGCCACAATGCTTTCATGAAACGTCTGAAAAATGCAAAGACACCCCCCCAACAGACAAATGTCCCTCAGTAGATGGATGAATAAACAAAATGTGGCAGAGCCGTACAATGGAATATTACTGAGCTATAGAAAGGAATGAAGTTGACCAGGCACAGTGGCTTACGCCTGTAATCCCAGCACTTTGGGAGGCCAAGGTGGGCAGATCACCTGAAGTCAGGAGTTCAAGGCCAGCCTGACCAACATGGTAGAAACCCTGTCTCTACTAAAATAAAATACAAACATTAGCTGGGCATGGTGGTGTGCACCTGTAATCCAGCTACTTGGGAGGCTGAGGCAGGAGAATCTCTTGAACCCAGGAGGCAGAGGTTGCAGTGAGCTGAGATCATGCCATTGCACTCCAGCCTGGGTGACAGAGGGAGACTCCATCTCAAAAAAACAAAACAAAACAAACCAGGAATGAAGCACTGACAGACACACACTCCAGCACGAATGACCCTTGAGAACATGATGTGGAGTGAAGCAAGCCAGGCACAGAAAGTCACGTGCTTTATGACTCTATTTATATGAAATACCCAACATGGAAAACTCCATGGAGACAAAAGGTAGATTCATGGTTCCTGGGAATGAGAGGTGGGATGGGAGTAAGTGCTAATGTGTATGGGTTTCCTTCCGGGGTGATGAAAATGTTCTGGAGTTAGACGGTACTGACAGTTGCACGACACTGTGAATGGACTAAATGCCACTGAATTGTATACTTTAAAATGACTATAATAACTAATTTTGTGTTATGTGATTATTATTATTTTTTGAGATAGGGTCTTGCTCTGTTTCCCAGGCTGGAGTGCAGTGGCATGATCACAGCTTATTGCAGCCTCCACTTCTTGGGCTCAAGTGATCCTCCCATCTCAGCCTCCCTTGTAGCTGGGACTACAGGACACCACCATACTTGGCTAATTGTTTAGTATTTTTTGTAGAGACAGGGTTTCACCACATTGCCCAGGCTAGTCTCAAACTGCTGGGATCAAGTGATCCACTCTCCTCAGCCTCCCAAAGTGCTGGGATACAGGTGTGAGCCACCATGCCCAGCCATTATGTGAATTTTACTACTTATTTTTTATTTTTACTTTTTTAAATTATTTTATTTATTTTAGATTGAGACTCTGTTGCCCATGCTGGAGTGCAATGGCACAATCTTGGCTCACTGAAGCCTTCACCTCCCAGGTTCAAACAATTCTCCTGCCTCATCCTCCCAAGTAGCTGGGACAACAGGTGCCCACCACCATACCCAGCTAATTTTTGTATTTTTAATAAAGATGGGGTTCTGCCATGTTGACCAGGCTGGTCTTGAACTCCTGACCTCAAATGATCCACCTGCCTCAACCTCCCAGAGTGCTGGGATTACAGGCCTGAGCCACTGCACCTGGCCTGATTTGTTTGTATTGCTCTAGATTTTCACACTAACAAGTCAACATGATGTGAAACCAAAGTCCCCAACCAGCCCTCAGTGAGAGTTTTGACTAGCACAGACCTCACAGTTTTGAAAGCAAATGCCTTCAGGTAGGGCATGAATGGGCCAGGTGCTCACAGTTCCTACTGGTCATGCCTGACCACTCCACACCTTTATCTTACCCACCTGGCCCCTGGAGCCTCCAAGTGTGCAGACCCCGCTTTAGCAGGGAAACGCCAGATCAGAAGATGGTTGTTTAAATGAATGGGTTCCATTTGGAGGAGCCAACTAAACCATAATAATAACAGCAGTAACTAGCAACTAATGAGTAGCTGCTATGCACTAGGCAGTGTGCACTAGACACCCTTTACACACATTTTCTCTCCTTTCATCCTTCCAAAACCCAGTGAGGTAGGGACCGTCATGATCTCCCCACTCCAAATGAGAACAAGGTTAGGAGAGTTCAAGGGACCTGATCCTGGAGCAGAAGGGGACTGACTCCAGGGCCTCAGCCTGCTAGTTGATTCTTCGCTGTCACTCACTGTGGCATGAGCACCTCAGGGCCACATCAGGACTCCCACGAGCCCAAGGCACTTTTGCCTCCATGGACCCCTTCCTCCATAAAAACACATTACAACTACATTTTATAATGACATTGTATAAAGAGGATTTTTTTTCTTCTGATTTTGAAAGAAATTAAAACATTTTCATAGGCCCTTGAAAGTATTGAGGGCCCTAGGCTTTGACCCCGCTGTGCCTAATGGGTAAGTCAGCCCTGCGTATGCTTCCTCCCAACACAAGGTCTTCCGGTTTAGACTTCTAATTAAAATCAAGTTACCGAGGTATGGCCTTTCAGGATGGAGGAATAAATTAAATGCAGAGACTCCTCTGAAGGAAACGGCACGTTGAAGACACTGAATAGTGAAATAAATCTCGGGTCAACTTCATTGCGGCCTCCTCCGGCTTTCCCCATTGCAGCGATAAAGCCAAGGTCTCGAATGCTTTTACAGTTCAGCTCCTTCCCACGGTCATATAAGTAGCCTTTTTCCAACAGCAGCTTCAGCAAGGCAATTGGCTGCTGCGTGCCGTATTCATCCACCTTGATTTTTATAAAAAAGAAAAGAGAATAGTAGTATCGCAAAGCGGGAGTCAGAGAGGCCTTGGCTGACCATCCTAACTCAAGCTCATTTCTCCCGTCACTCTCCAGGGCACCTTGGTTTCAGTTTCACAGGGCTTCTCAAAGGTTGCAACTGTATATATCCATTTGTGATTGTGTTTTTTGAAGTTTGTCTCCCTTACGATACTACAGCTTCATGAGGGCAGGAACTGCATAGGTGTTGACTACATAGCACCAGTCTCATAGGAAGGGCTGAATGAATATATATTAATTCAATTAATGAACAGATGGATAGATGGATGGATGGGTGGATGGATGGACAGACAGACAAATGGACAAATGGATGGATGGACAGATGGACAGACAAGAAGTCAACAGTGCAGTTCCACCCGGGGGTGTGATATGCCTGTCCACACATCGACACTTCTGCTTCTCTTGGTTTCACCTGTTTCAACTCAGGGGCTTACAAAGCATCAAGCCTTAAGCCAAGCATTTGTCCCTTTCTTCATTTAACATAAGCAAAGACATTGGGTAATTAATTCATACACTGATAATGACAGACAGATGGGCCCATCCATTGAATGGACGGATGGATGGACAGATGGACAGATGGATGGATGGATGGATGGATGGGGATGGATGGATGGATGGATGGATGGATGGATGGATGGATGGAGATGGATGGATGGATGGATGGATGGATGGATGGATGGATGGATGGACAGGTGAATGAACAGACGGGTAGATGGATAAATGGACAGCTAGAGGAAAAACAGACAGACAAGCAAAGAGAAGAATAGATGGATAGATTAATAAATATATGAGTGAATGGACAGATGGATGGTTGGATGGATGAACAGATAGGTAGGTAAATAACAGATAGGTGGATGAAAAAACAGACACATGGATGGATGAAGGGAAGAATAGACTGATAGATGAATGAACATATGGATGGATGGATGGATGGATGGATGGATGGATGGATGGATGGATGGATGGATGGATTCTGGCTTTGCATACTGTCCTTCTGGAAATAGACTTTCAGAAAAAAAAATGGTTCTATGAAATAATGTAAATTTTAATTCTAATATGCTAAGAAAACTTTGTACTTCTCAGGCTGTGACCCCAGAAACATACTCATAAGGCAGCCAAAGTTTCTCTTCCTCAAAAAGTCCAGCGGAATTCTTGGGAAGTATCTGCCCTGATGCCTCCCATGTACACGGAGCCAACATCAGTATTATTAATTTAAAGAAGAGCTCCTTTAGAAACTACTTCCTCAAATACATACTGAATTTAGTTCAAAGGCTGCCAGCTACCTGCTTCCCTCCTCTAAGAAACTAGGGAACGTGATCAGTCAGGGCAAGGTCCCTCTGTGTAAGAACAGCATCCCAGGCACATTCTGCCCTAGGCTGGCTCCCTGCAGCCTGCGCCCTGCAGACATTGCACAGAGGTAAATATCAACGTTCTCATACTCACTTCTAACACACACACACCCATGCAAACACAAGCACTGTCTTGACCCATCCCTCCACCTGCTTGAGCGTCTAACTACCCTTGGCATATTCATGTCATCCATGAACACCAGCAGGCGTTTTCCCATGGGCGGGCCGTAAGTATCTTTGGTTCGCTTTTCCACATTTGCTTCTAAATTTCTTTGGATATCCATGGACGTGGTGCGGGAGGAGAAGTTGACCATTAACACAATCTGAAGCAGAAAGAGATGATGTGAAAAGCCAGCCTTTTCTTCAGGGTACAGCAGTCAACATTTGCACACAAGCTAGCAACTATTTTGCAAATCCCTCTGAACTAACTTTTTAATAACCCAGTGTGAGTCTGTGCTTCATTATTTTCTAAGTGCTAAAGCAAGAGTTCCTCTTTCCTTTCAGCAGATTGTATGAGTCAATAGCGAATTGTCACATGTGAGCCTTGGGGACAATGTGACATAGAAGAAAGTAGACTGAGGGTCTTGTTTCTGCACAGTTCTAGCAAGGTGACTTCCAAAAAGTCATTCAACCTTTCAGAGCCTTGTTCTTCTCACTTGTAAGACGATTGTAATGACATCTTTTTGGACTACTTCATAGAGTAATTGCATCGTATGAGATGCAATATCCAACAGTATTTTCAATATGACAATATTCAAACATAAATCACTATCATGCTGGCTGTATCGAAACAGGTCAAAGAGAGCACGAACAAGTGGTTCAGGCTTTGGGACTAACTGCTGGTGGGAAGGGTGAGGGAAGCCCCCTGGATGCTCATGCATGTGTCCTCAGCCCTCCTGCCATGCTTAGGCTGGCGAGAGCCCCTCGAGTAGTGGTTCTCACACTTAACTAATTATGCATCAGCTCCACCTGCAGGGCATGTGCCACACACCTTGCTGGGCTCCATTTCCCAGAGTTTCCAATTTGGTAGATCAGGGTGCGTTTTGTTTTTTTTTTATTTTTAGGAGATAGGGTCTTGCTCTGTTGCCCAGGCTGGAGTGCAGTGATGTGCGATCATAGCTCACTGCAGCTGTGAATTCACAGCCTCAGTGATCCTTCATCAGCCTCTTGAGTAGCTGGGACTACCAGGCACAAATCACCATGCCTGGCGGTCTGGGATCTTTTTTTTTTTTTTTTTTTTTTGAGACAGAATCTCGCTCTGTCACCCAGGCTGGAGTCCAGTGGCGAGATCTTGGCTCACTGCAAGCTCCGCCTCCCAGGAGAATGAGGCCATTCTCCTGCCTCAGCCTCCCGAGTAGCTGGGACTACAGGCGCCCGCCACCATGCCTGGCTAATTTTTTTGCATTTTTAGTAGAGACAGGGTTTCCACTGTGTTACCCAGGATGGTCTCGATCTCCTGCCCTCGGGATCCACCTGCCTCAGCCTCCCAAAGTGCTGGGATTACAGGCGTGAGCCACCACGCCCGGCCTCTGGGATCTTTTAAACAAGTTTCCAGTGATGCTGAGGCAGCCAGTCTGGGGACCATACTTTGAGAACGAACCTCTGCCTTCCATAACCCTCTCCATGTAGGGCACCCAAAGTGCAGGTGCACACGAGCTGAACGTGTTGAAGCTGAATGTGTGTCCTGCTAAAGCGACTGCGTTCAGGTGCACCTGGCCGGGCTGATGAGCACCAGTTGCAGAGTCCTAGGGGAGGGGTGTTGTGACGGAGGCTCCCAAATGCGTCATCCTAGTGCCTGACTCCACAAACCCGTAGGTCCCCCTGGCTGTAAACCCCGCCATGCTCCCTGTGCACATCTCCATGTTTATCCTACCACTGCCTGCGAATCCCTACAGAACAGATCTTCACAGCTTGTTCACTTCACTTGTCCTGTGCACCCCGCAAACTCCATGCTGGGTACATATCCGACCTCCTACAAATTGGACATGTAACTGACTGGAGGAAGGAAAGGAAACACTAGAAAAGTTTTAGAAACCCAAAAATGATGGTGAATAATGTGACAGCCAGCCTCTAAGAGGGCCCCAGATTCTCCTCGCCTCCAGGTGTCCACGCCCTGGTGCAGGCCCCTCCCACACTGTATCAGGGTGTACAGGGTGGATTCTGTCTCCCCCATAGATTAGGGCAGAAGGGAAGGTATGTGACTTCCAAGGCCAGGTCATAAAAGACATCATAGCATCTGCTTTGCCACCTATCTTAAGCACTCACTCTGGAGGAAGCCAGCTACCATGTTGAGCACACCCAAGCCATCCGTGGAGAGGGCCCCAGGGTGAGGAATGGAGGCCTCCAGCCTTCAGCCATCTCAGATGAGGATCTCAGATGAGGATCCTCCAGCTCTAGCCAGGCCTCCAGATGTCTACAGCCCTGGCCAACAGCTTGACTGCAATCCCATGAGAGCCTGAGCTAGAAACCCTCAGGTAAGCCACTCCCACATACTTGACCCACGGAAACTGTGAGATCATAGTGTTTGTTGTATGAAGCTGCTATGCGCTGGAGTAATTTGTTACACAGCAATAGATAACTCATATGAATAATGACTTACGTTAGTTTCTTCACTCAGATTTTTGAGGAAATTCTGGGTAGTGGCTGTCTTAGAAGTGCCAGATTCACCAACAAAAATAACAGGTTGCTTAATTTTAACCATTTGTTCCAATATCCAGGTAGACCGAGTGGTATCCACTGTGTGAACTAAAATAGATATTAAAACAGGGGCATCTCAGTAGCTCCTGTAGGGTGAGCACTGGGGGCAACGTGGAATTGTCCTAGAACCCCACAGATCCCATAAAAAACAGCAGCAAAGGCCAAGACATGACCTCAGAAACAGTCACCCATTTAAGTGTATAATTTATTGACTTTGGCACAGTTCTACAGCCGTGCGATCCTCACCACAGTCCAGGTTTAGAACACCCAAGCTGTTTTTAAGATGCAATTCTGACTTATACTCAGGATATTAAAAACTCAGCTTCTCTGTTGCTGACATCAGTCAGACCCCTGCGGGATTTAACTTCCTGACCAACACCTTCCTCTGAAGAGACAGTGAAACCACAGCATCACGTGCGGCTCCCTCCTGCACTGGCATATTTTCATCCTGATGGACTCCTGAGAAAACAGGGACGTCCCACTCTACAAGTTCAATGGACCAAAGTCAGACACATACTTTGTGAAATTATTCAGCCCATATTTTATCTAAATAGCCAGAGGGGTGCATTCTAAATGTGGCTCAGTATATAAACGCCCATGGCACACAGCTTTTCAAGTGAGCGCCCTTTATAAAACACTGCCTCATTCCTTGCCGTTTGGTCCCCACCCAGACAGCTCTGTGGACTGAAGATGAGCCTAGGGAAAGGCAAGGGGAGGCGAAACAGCATCTCATCCACCTGTGGGGATCGGCCTGCTGGGGAAAGAGCCACGGAAGATACTCAGAGCCAGCAGCTGACAAAAATACCAAAGGGGCCACCCTCTGTGCCCAGGAGGGCCCACGGCTCACCCTCTTCAATTCTTCTCTACCAGCTCTCTGCGTGGGACTTCGAGTACCAGAGAAGCCATGAGATCTTCTCTGCCTTCTCCTAGAGTGAGGATCACACACTCCTAAACCCAGGAATAAGGATTTGACTATGACTTACCCAGGATGTCGATAAATTTCCTCTCGGGGGAATGAATATACTCTGGAACTAATTTACTCCATGGGACCCACTGATTCCGTTTGTCATCAAAATGAAAGTCATACAAGGTTGGAAGTTGACCTGCAGGAAATAATGGTTGATTTCACTTCAATCATAAACATGGAAATGTAAAACCGGTTCTGGCACATGCTTGAAATGAACTAATGTTGCGTGTACCGCAAGGAGGCCATAGTGAGTACTTCAATGCTGCTCCTTTACTGGACAGATATCGAGTACCTTGAACTAACGCTACTCATCACTGGACACATACCAAGTATTTGGAGCTTATGTTTCTTGTTCACGGGACAGTCACTAATGTGACTTGTGCACTGGTCAGGCACTTTCTGAGTATTTTCAACTAATGCTTCCCATTCACTGGACATACACTTCCCTGCGAATACAATAGCGAAGCAGAGAGCCCTGGTCCCTACCCTTGCAGTTGTTGGAGGGCCAGGTGGGGGACAGATACAGGCAAGAAGTGGCCATTTCAGTATGGAGCCGTAAGTGCTGCAGCGGGAGACGTGCAGAAACAGCAGACAACACGGGAAGGCAGCAACCCAGGCAGGGCAGGGGAGAGATGGAAGCTGCGGGTGCCCAGGTAATCACCATTGCCTCCATCCAGGCCATGCGAGGCTTTACTTGAGCGTGTCTAAGAGCTGACGGGATGGTAGAGAGGGGGAGACTGAAGATGAGAGAGAGAGACTCAGATGGAACGAGGAGCCTGAGAAGGAGGAAGGGGCTGGGTTGGCCTTGGCTGAGGTGGAGTGGGGGTGTCCTCTTCCACTGTAAAAGGAGAAAGCTGAAGACGGGAGCTGTGGGCTTTTCCGCTGGAAGAAGAGATTCCTATCAGACAGCTGCTGCTGTTCCTGTGGAAGCAGGAAGAAAGATCAGCTGCAGAGAGAGGCGAGGGGCAGGGTGGAGATGTGGGGAAAAGGCCCAACGCTCCTTTGGAGCCAGGAGTGAGGGTGCCAGCTGGGGACTGGGATGTATGGAGACATCTGTCTTTGTGGCTGCATGGTCTTCTCCCTGTCAGCCCCTAGAGAGGCCGAGAAGACAGACGTGGGGTTTTCTCAGAGGGATTCAACAGGACAATTAGGCAAGGCATTTGGGGGTCTCAGGCAAGAGTGACTGAAGTGAAGGCCACCAGCCAAGGAAGTGAGGATGCAGGGAAGGGGCAAGTATGGGCGCTTGAGGCGACAGCAGACACTGGGGCAACAGAGTGGCCATCCCCATGAGGCCAAACAGGAGCACAGTGGCCCGAGTCACAGAGGCAGAGTAGGCGGAGAGCAGGATTCATGACACAGACATGACAGTGCCAGAGGTCACCGTCAAGGGTGTGCTCGAGGGCCTGGAGGGCTGGAGTTGTGAGCAGGTGTCAGGAAATGGGATGCCCACCGGGCCATTCAGGCCCCCAAGATGAGGGCAAATGAGGGAGGCAAGCCAGGGAAGCAGGCCAACATCGTCTCCGAGTAAGGGAATTGTAGGCGGCAGCAGTGCACAGCCAGCGTGGCCGGCGGAGCAGAAAAGCACTCCCTCAAAGGAGACTTCAGCTCTGGAAGAGTGCACTCAGACTCCCGCCGAATAAAGCAGGGACTTGTAAAACATCTTTGATTTGCTCCATGACTCTCCATTAGAAAGACCAGAGGTCATTTCATTTTAAGCTTTAAAAAGACCACCAGGTAAGGAGTATAAAATACAACTTCAAAAGCCATCTATATTTCAAGCCATGCTCAAATAGCAATAAGAGATGGACAAAGAAGAGTCCTAGCACTGCATGTAGACCTTGGAGAATGCATCTTTTTCATCATGGATGATTCACTGAAGATGCACATTTTTGTGCAAAAACATAAAATGTTAATTTTATGATTTCCTATGAACGATTTACAAATCCACTCTTGATTGTCTACTGTGCAAATAGTCAGGAATACAGCAGATGAATTATACGGTGGAAATGGAGTGAGGTGGTTAAAAATAAAAATTAAAAAACAGATAGGGAAGCCCACAGGAGAAGAAACTCAAAGTCATGCAGAATGTGACAAGTTTAAAGAGCAAAGGAAGCAAGTGCCTATGCTGAGGCAAGAGAAGTTGACTGTCATCCAGAAAGACCATCCAGAGGGCTTGGGCTTCTACCACAGCAGCCGATGCATTTAAACTGCTTCTGGGGTCTCCGTCATGTGCTCTGACCATTGCATGTTTCTCTAAAGAAGCAAACAACCTGGAAAACTCAGACAGACAGAAATGTGGAAAAGCTTGTTCATTTCCTCTAGAAATTTAACCAAAGGCACTCAGAGCAGGGAAACAGGCGACACTCGGTTCCCACCTGGCAGTTCCCCAGGGTTGGCCCAAACTCCTTCTGTGTCAACAGTAGACAAAGAAGCAAGGCGTTTGATATATTCGTCAAATTTCATCCTTCCATCCTCAAGCAGGGAGGCTCCCAGAGAGCAGTATAGAGCCTCCAGGAAGTAGCACTCCAGCAGGTCGAGGTCTTCTATTTCTCCTTCTAGTAACGCATCCAACATCTTGGCTAACTGGGTTACCTGGTTCACAGGAAAACATCTGGTTCAGCTCACATAGTCCACCCCCACAGTCCACCCCCACAGAGTCCATTCCAGTCATAAATCCTGGGATCCCAGGTCCCAGAGCGAGGGCAGCATATGACCCATCACGTTGGTTCCGACAGATGGAACCCAGTATCTTGACTTGCACAAAAGCAAGCATGGCGCCCTCCTTGGCACTGACCAACAATGCTACTGTTTACCCTGTCTGGCATCTTCACTCCCCTTAAAACCCTACTGTGAGCCTGTCTTCAGGAAAGAATTTCTTTTTGCTAACAGCAGGGATCGTTTCTTACCATATTGAGGTCTGTCTGAGGAACTATTGTCTTCAGCTTCTCTGTTTGTCTTCCATCCACTATCCCTTCCACTATCACATCCACGAGATAGGGCACATATTTCTCAAAGAGACTATTCAAATTGTATTGTTCCACCTGTAAAAAAGCAGCATTCCAAAGCATTTCAAGGGTTCGTTTATTTAAATGGAAGTTAGTGGAAAGCTGTTCTTGCCCAAAGAGGATTGAGCAACATCTTCTGATGAATGATACATCTGGCAGGTGAGGAAACCCTGATAATAGTGCCCTATATTAGCAGAGAGATTTGTCCTTTACAATATGCTTTCATCTCATCATGAAGTGTTTCATTTCGCTGCCACAGGGTCTACCATGCCCTTGGGGAGGAAGAAGGGAAGATAATAGTTCCCATTTGACAGGAAAGAGGCTGATCATCTTAGAGTTCAAGTGACCACAGTCATCCAGCAAAGACTGTAAAGCAGTGAAGGCCCCCTCCCTATCAAGGCACCAATCACCACCAGGGATTGCACGGGTCCTGAGACAGCTGTCTCCCACAGGACAGTGCCTCAAATGGTTCTATCATGCTTCCTTTGTTCTGCTCTTCTCTGGCATAATTATGTCCTGGTTTCCATTCACCTCCAACCTAGTAGCCCTCCTAGAGACACACCCAGACCACCTGTGTTCCTTTGAGAAGGTGGTCATAGTGTCCTAGGTGTGGTTGAGCCACAACCCGAACATGACTGTCACATCCATCTCTGCACTTTTCACAGAAGCCTTTTGTTAAGACAACACACACTTCTGGCCTGTCATCTGTTTTGTAAATAAAGGTTTATTGGTACACAGCCATGCCCATTCGTGTACAAATTTCTGGCTGTCTTCATGCCACAACAGCAGAGTTGAGTAGTTGTGAAAGAAATCATATTGCCCACACAAAGTCTCAAATATTTACTATCTACCCCTTTACAGAAAAAGTTTGTCAACCTCTAGTCTAGACCAACCAATCCAATCATTACCTATCCCACTGGCTATAAATTATCTGAAATCAAATAAGTGTGTGTGCCATGGGCCGGGCGCAGTGGCTCAAGCCTGTAATCCCAGCACTTTGGGAGGCCGAGACGGGCGGATCACGAGGTCAGGAGATCAAGACCATCCTAGCTAACACGGTGAAACCCCGTCTCTACTAAAAAATACAAAAAACTAGCCGGGCGAGCTGGCCCGTAGTCCCAGCTACTCGGGAGGCTGAGGCAGGAGAATGGCGTAAACCCGGGAGGTGGAGCTTGCAGCGAGCTGAGATCCGGCCACTGCACTCCAGCCTGGGCGACAGAGCGAGACTCCGTCTCAAAAAAAAAAAAAAAAAAGTGTCTTTGCCATGTTTTCACTTAATTTGTGCTCAGGGACATGGGCAGGTCAAGGACAAGGTCATCACCTTCGACTACAAACATCCCTCTGGACTATGTTATCCAACTAGCCATCAATACTGATAACTTTAAGTTCATTTTAGAAAAAAACTTCACCTTGTTTGGTATTTGATTAACCCATTTTTCCCAGTAAGGTCTATATTTCAAGTTTTTAGGATCCACATAAACCATTCCACATCGAGAGACAGTTGCAGGGGAGGCATACTGTAAATCTCCAACCTGGAGAAATAAAGAAAATCAATCATGGCTACAGCTATACACAAGATAAACTAGATGTTTAAGGACCTTCTCTTATGGAAAGTTTTTACAACTGCATGAAATCCAAATCATACCAAAATGAACACAGCTTTCATGAGGTTTTTAACTGAACACCTGGGATTTTGATGAGAAGATTACACACTTCTGATGTAACATCTTTTTAGTTTTTCTATAATAAAATTAATGTGAAAATATGTTGTAGAATATCTGACAAAAAATAGAAAAGTATAAAGAAGAAAATAAGTTATCCAAATCCCACCACCTAGAAACAAATGTTGTTTTGAAGTGTTTTCCAGTCAATCTTTTTTCTTTATTATTTTTTTAAAATAGTTGAGATCAGGCAGTATAAAACTTCATAAGTACACAGCTAAACCAGATATATTAACAAACCTAGCTCTCTCTACAAAAAAATATAGTTCAGTCAGCTAATCAGATAGTAATATGTACAAATATTCCATGTACCCACTAATTTTACAGTTAGAAATGGCATTAATACTAAGTTAGAGTGAAAGCAAGTCCCAGGGCCACACCTATGAAACAAGCAGTCCATATCCTAAGCAGGAGATAGAGGGCTTTGGAGAATAGTCTCCAGGAAATAAAGGGGCTCAACAGAATACTTGATATGATAGAAAGTTTTAAAAAAATGAGGTTAAGATAAAGGCAAATAGTGTGAGAAAAAAAAAAAAAAAAAGGAAGGCAATTACAAACTCCAGACAAAGCAAATGGCTCTAAAAGAAAGTAAATGTAATCACAGTATATTAGTTGGTTCTTCAGTAAATATTTCTATCTTCATTATAATGTAAACATTATCTACTATTAACCAACTTAGCAATATACTATTCTGACGTTAGTGGTATAAGAGATGAATTCTCACTTTTGTAGCAGTCAGTCGATAGATAATGTATAAACTATAAAATGTATAAAGGAAGAATATCATGCTAAGCCTGTTACTTATAGACAGTAGGGTAATCATGAGAAGAAACAATTTTCATAAAAAGTAAAAGTAGTCACCTCTGGGATAAAGAGGGATGAGAGAAGTAAGGAACAAAGAGTTGTACTCATTATAAACCCTTATGTATTGTTTGTTTTTAAATAATCGTCTATATTTACTACTACTTTAATAAACATCTACATTTTTAATTACAAGAAAGACTTATGTTCCAATTTACTTTTAATCACTACTTGCCTCAAAGAGCAGGGCACAGTGTGCTTGGAGCCGGATGCGTTCCCCATTGGCCAATGTCAACAACTTGTTGTCATCCATCACAGAATTCATGTTTTCCACCCATAGAGCATCCACATCACCATCAAATAAAATATACCTGCAGCAACCAAAGAAAGGAGAGGTATGGGTCCTAGAGAGTTTCCAATTATGGAACTTGGTATAACCTGCCCATTCATGTTGAATGTCTTTTTCCCAGGGTTTTCTAACCAGGATCTGAGACAGAGCACCCTAGCTGGCCCACAGGTTTAACTGAATGGTACATAAAAAATTGTTTGAGCCTGTAATCCTAGCACTTTGGGAGGCCAAGGTAGGCGGATCACGAGGTCAGGAGTTCGAGACCAGTCTGGCCAACATAGTGAAACCCAATCTCTACTAAAAATAGAAAAAATTAGCCAGGCGTAGTGGTGTGTGCCTGTAATCCCAGCTACTCAGGAGGCTGAGGCAGGAGAATTGCATGAACCCAGGAGGCAGAGGTTGAAGTGAGCTGAGATAGCACTACTGCACTCCTGCCCAGGCAACAGTGCAAGACTCCGTCTCAAAAAAAAAAAAAAAGAAGTTTGAGTTAGTTGCTAATATTTAAGAATGAGGGAACTTCACACAAAAATCTGAATTTCTCACTTCTTGGGCAAACTGGAAGTTCTGAGCACACAGACCTGGATTCCTTCATGGGAACAATCTGCTGATGCTGAGGAGTGGCTGCCTATGGAGACAGAAAGTGTCATAGTCCCTGCCCCTGCCACAACGCCTACCTCATTCTCTTACACCTGAGGCTGAGTATCAATTGCTATTGATCACTGGTTTTAACCCCTGGTTTCCTGTGGTACAGTCAAGAGTAAAGAAAGTATTTTGGATATCCATGTGTAGTGGGTCGAATGGTACCCACCCCCCACCAAAAGATGTGTTCACCCAGAAGCTGTGACTAGTGACCTTGTTTGGAGAAAGGCCTTTGCAGATGTAATTAAGGATCTCAAGATGCGATCATTCTGGCTTATACAGATGAGTCCTAATCTAATGACAAATGCCCTTATAAGAGAAAAGCAGGAGGAGACATGAGACACGCAGAGGGGAAGGCCAAGACAGAGGCAAAGGTTGAAATGATGTGGCCACAAGCCAAGGAACACCTGGAACCACCAGAAGCAGAAGAGGCAAGGATTTGCCCTAGAGCCTTTGGAGGGAGTGCAGTCCTGCTCACACCTCTTTTTAGACTTTTGGCCTCCAGAATTGTGAGATAATAAATGTCTGTTGCTTTAAGCCACCCAGTTATTTGTTATGGCAGCCCTAGGAAGCTAACACCACCATGTAATTTGCTCCACTTCACTCATTTGTGCTACCTGCTGGGACCCTGGGAGAATCTGAGTTTACAAGCCCTAGTTTACACACCATGCGTGCTGGCAGCACGTCTACTTCCAAGGCCTCAGGTATTTAAGCTTCGGGATGGTTTCATTTTGTGACTATACTGGGTGACATCTCATGCAGCGAAGCCCATCTCCACAGGACAGACGCTATTCTACTGTGCTGAAATGGTGGCTTGATAGTGCCTCCATTTAACTCACTGATATAAGTAGTTGGATTTTTTTTTTCAGCGTTAACATTTTGGTTTATTTCCTTCCCATATCTTTTTTCTTTTTAGCTTTTTATTTTTAAATAATTTCAAACTTACAGAGTTACAAGAATAAAATAGTATGAAGAACTCCCATATGCCTTTCAGTCAGATTCCCCCACTGTTACGTTTTTTACCAGATTTGCGCGCTCTCTTACTCTGTCTCTCTCTAAATCATTTGAGAGTCAATTGCAGATAAAATGCCTCCTTCCCCTAAATACTTAAGCAAGTATTTCCTAAGAATAAGCACCTTCTCTTACACAACCACAGCAGAATTATCAAACTCAGGAAATTTAATATTGACACAATACTATTATCTAATATATAATCCACATTCAAATTTCACCAGTTGTCCCTATAGAAAATCTCCATTTACATTCATTATAAGAAGACTCAAAGGCCAGGCGTGGTGGCTCACCCCTATAATCTCAGCACTTGTAGGAGACTGAGGCAGGAGAATTCCTTGAGCCCAGGAGTTCAAGACAAGCCTGGCCAGTACAGGGAGACTCTGTCTCTACAAAAAAAGCAGAAATTAGCTGGGCGTGGTGACATGCACCTGTAGTCCCAGTCACTTGGAAGGCTAAGGTGGGAGGATTGCTTGAGCCTGGGAGTTCGAGGCTGCAGTAAGCAGTGATCATGTCACTGCACTTAGCCTGGGCAACAGAGCATGACCCCGAAGAAGAAGAAGAAGAAGGAGAAGGAGAAGGAGGAGAAGGAGGAGAAGGAGGAGGAGGAGGAGGAGGAGAAGAAGAAGAATGAGGAGGAGGAGGAGAAGGAGGAGGAGGAGAAAGGAGCAGGAGGAGGAGAGAGGAGGAAGGAGGAGAAGGAGGAGGAGGAGGAAGGAGGAGGAAGAAGGAGGAAGAAGAAAGAAGAAGACAGAGGAGGAGGAGGAGGAGGACAATGATGACAACGATGACGACTAGATTCAAGCAACCATCAACAGATGCTCAAACCATTGGGTGAATGGGTGAAGGTTGGATGAGAAATGGGATATTTACTTAGTCATAAGATATCTCCCTACATTTGCATATCAACTGCGAAGAGGAAAATGGCACCTTAACCCAATAATCAAGATTAACACCACCCATAATAGGGCAACCAACACCACGTGCCCGTGATGAGATGCGAAGGACACAGCATCGTTCCTGCGGCCTTCCTGTCAAAGAGCCATAGCCTGAATCTAATTATGAAGAAGCAACTGACAAACCCAAACTGAGATCATTCTCTAAAACAGTTGGCCTGGAATCCTCCAGAACAAGAAGGTCATAAAAGATAAAGAATCCTAAGGAACTGCTCAAAATTAAAGAACGCCAAAAACAAGATGATGGAACTCAGTGTGGAATCGTGGGTTCATCCAGAACCAGGGGAAAAGTGCTAAGAAGCTGTTTTTAAAGCCATGAGTCGGGACTTTGGACTCTTGTTATTTAAGGATTTTATTTATTATTAATGGGATTTGATTAGAACATAAAATCAGAACCATTCCTGCGTTTACAAAGAGATATTATAGGACCAACTAAAAGCTTTTTACCTTACACACCCTCAGAGCATTTATTACCTTACACACCCTCAGAGCATTTCTGTACTTGGCCTCACTTGGCCTTCGCCATGTCACGTGGTGATGTCATCAGGGCACCATCAACCACGTCTACAGATGGAAAACCGTGGCTCGGGAGGGCATTCCTGCATTTTCCATGGCACTTTGCTACCTTTCTTTGACTTACCTTGCCATAGAACATGGTGACCAGGGAGCTTGATGGCGGCTGTGTTTGAGGACTTAGAGTCACACAGATCAGGGTTAAATCCCTGGCCTTGGGGCACGTTTCTGATCTTTTCTAGGCCTCAGTTTCCTCTGTGGTAAGCTGGGAACAATCCCGGTACCTAGCACATTGCATCACTAAGAAGACTGAGGTCACACGTAAAAAGCACTAAGACTGGACTGCTCACTTCCGAAGCACAGCCTCCAGGATTGAACTCCAAGTCTGCTGAAATCCAAGCATGAAGCTACAATGTATAGCCCTGCCACCGTTTTTAATGTTGAGCTAATTAACATTAACTAACTCAGGCTCTTTCCTACCTACAAAGATACTCACTTTCGCTCCTTCTTATCCGTTGGCCTGTTGATTTCCCTGAAGATGTTTGACAACACCCCATCGGTCCAGTCTCGGGTGGTTGGGTCCAGGATGCCATAGAGTTCTATGACACTCACGGCTTTGGGGTTCAGGATGTACAACTTTGTCATCAGCCCAAGCCTAAATCAAGAGAGGCTTTAGCCATGGTTCAAGCAAACTAAATGCATGAGGAAAACAGTCTGTGTTCCCTCTGTGAGGAATTAGATGTTTTGAATTCAAGCCAAAATTTAAAATGCAACCCATGCAAACTCTTCACTGGGCTTCCCTTCACTGTTAGTGCTTTCTTCTAAACATAAAGCAACCACATTTCACCAAAAATGTGGCCACAGCACAAATGAGGTCTGAACTAGAAGCACAGCTTCGCCTCTGGAGGGCGCCAAGAAGCTAACTTTCATGTATATTTCATATTTATGCATATTCCATATTCATATATATGGCATTTAAGTAAATATCTCAGAATTAAGGGCGTATAGGAGACCGTACTCAGTCATCCAGGAAATAACAAAGCTTTGAACTACAAATGTTCAATCCTTCTTACTTGCAGAACAACATCTGCTCTGTGCTGACTTCATGGATCAAGCAGACAGGGCACTTCTCACCATAGTGCCTGTAAATCCCCACAGCCCTAACTATAGGATTAATTCAGCCAAAGAGAACTAAACATCACACACTCCACAGTTCACAACCAACAAATCAGTAAGTCGTAATAATGTACATGCTACATTAGACATACATACGTGTGTGATAGTTCTATAAACTATTTAACAATGAATAAATTAAAAAATGAAACGCAGATGGCCACAGTACAGCCCACTTAGAGTCAGTAAACCACTGTCAGCTCGTTTTCTCATATGAAACATATGAAGAAACAACGGGAACAAATGACATACACTTACTCTTTAGATTTTATAGACTGCCTATTAAGTCACAAAAATTATTGGCTTGATTTAGATTTTTGCCAGACTGTCAGCATCCACGGAGGACTTTCTGGAATCTAGTTATTGCTTAGGAGAGAAGCGAGGAGTCAGGAATCCACTTTCAGTAGAAGGCTTTCAATTCACTGCAGGCTGTTATGATATACTCTCTCTCTTTTTTTTTTTTTTTTTTTTTAGAGAGAAGGTCTCACTCTGTTGCCCAGGCTGGTGTGCAGTGGCACAATCCTAGCCCACTGCAGACTCAAACTCTTGAACTCAAGCAATCCTCCCTCCTTAGCCTCCTGAGTAGCTGTACTACAGGTGCACGTCACCACACACAGCTAATTTTTTTTTTTAATGTGGAGACGGAGTCTCATTATGTTGCCCAGGCTGTTCTCAAAATCCTGGACTAGGCGATCCTCTCACCCTGGCCTCCCAAAGCGCTGGGATTACAGGCATGAGCCACCATGCCTGGCTCCTTTATGGTCTTCAATGTGGGAGTGTACGATCACTGTTTCCTGCATGAAGAATTGCCCCTGAAGGGCTAGAGATTATAAGGCACCCAGGGAGGTGACATTCTTTTTCTGGCCACTGCGAAACCACAGCAGTGCTGCATAAGGTGAATCCTGAATTACTTTAAGGAAGCAATTTAGACACCAAAAAACTATGACTTCACGTTCATTTTCACAATATCCTCATAAGATAGTTTGTGAAACTCTCATTTCACAAATGAACCTATTCACCATCTGATACACAAGCGGGTTGCTATTTTGCATTCTAAAATATCTTAACTGAGTCTGCAATAAAGTCAGTAAAAACACCCTGAGTCAAAAGGGGTGTGTATTACAAATTTACCCTCCCAGGAAATCAGAGAGCAAAGTGGGACTTCGTAATACCGCCACCAAACATATACCGTGAGCCCCCTGGCAGTCAGGCCCTCCCCATGGAGGTCATACTCACTTGGTCTGGGCCTGACACAGAGTGTTAATGACGACGGACTTGCCCCCTCTGGTGGGTCCCACCACCATCGTCGTGTGGCGGGTTAACATGGTCTCGAACATTTGAACCACTTTATCCACCTGCGGGACAAACAATGGCAGTTGGGCTAAAACATGATCTTTTCCTGAAGCAGTTTTATTGAGATACAACACACATGCCTACAATTTACCTTTGAAAGGGTACAAGTCAATGGTTTCCAGTATATTCAGAGACTTGTGCAACCATCCCCACGAGCAATTTTAGAACATTTTTATCACCCCTCTCCGCAAAAAACCCTGCACCCATCTCTCCAGTCCCCTTTCCCCCAGCCCCTGGCAACCACTCACCTACTTTCTATCTCTATGGATTTGTGTATTCTGGGCATTTCATGGAAATGGGATCCTAGAATGTGTGATCTCTCACATCTGGCTTCTTTTGCTTAGCGTGTTTTCAAAGCTCATCCATGTTGCAGCATGCATCAGTGCTGCATTCCTTTCTATGGCCAAAAGATATCCCATGGCATGGACAGACCACATTCTGTTTCAGCAGTTGATCCATCAATTGAGGGATGTTGGGTTGCTACCACTTTTTGGCTATTATGAATAATGCTGCTCCAGACATTCGTGAACAATTCTGAGCAGATGTTTATCCTCACTCTTGGGTAGATCCCAGTAGTGAAATTGCCAGGTCTTATGGTAACTCTCGGTTTAACCTGTTGAGGAACTGCCAGGCTGTTTTCTAAAGTGGCTGCACCATTTTACATTCCTTCCGGAAAACACATGCTTTTAACAACCAACTACAGAGAAAATCAGGGTCAGGAAAGGCACAGAAAGCTCTCATCCACAGCCGGTACCCGGTGCCCACTGCCCAGGCCTGAGGCCTCCGGGGTAGCCTGACACCCTGAAGCTGGCTGACCCGAGGCAACCCCCCAGGCCTGGAGGCTCTGAGCATTTACATTCTCAGCAGGACTCTGCCAATCAATACGTATTTGGCTTAATGACAACATATACAGCTTACAGGCTCTTCAGAGGATCCAAATCCTACCCCAGCAATATCCAATTCAATTTTTTTCTAAGTGTGACTCAGGAGAAAAAAAAGGTGAGGTGAGGAAAGAACCTCTGATGGTTGATGCCTCAAAACAAAATATTCGAGTCATCTGATCACACTGTGTGAAACAAACTACATATATAAAATTTAGCCTTAAAAAGGAAGAAATTCTGACACATGCCACAACATGGATAAATGTTGAAAACACTGTTAGTGAAATAAGCCAGACACAAAAGGACAAAAATTATATGATTCCACCTATAGGAGGTACCTAGAGTAGTCAAATCTGTAGAGACAGGAAGTCGAGCAGAGGTTGCCAGCGGCTGGAGCGAGGGGAGAAGGTAAGTAGTTAACGGGTACAGGGTTTTAGTTTTGCAATATGAAAACATTCTGGAGATGGATAATGGTGATGGTTGCACAGCAATGTGAATGTACTTAGTGCTACCAAACTCTACATTTTTTCTTTTTTTTTTTTTATTTTTTGAGACAGAGTCTCGCTCTGTCACCAGGCGGGAGTGCAGTGGCATGATCTTGGCTCATTGCAAGCTCCACCTCCCGTGTTCAAGCAATTCTCTTGCCTCAGCCTCCCAAGAAGCTGAGACTACAGGCGAGCGCCACCACACCCAGCTAATTTTTGTATTTTTAGTAGAGATGGGGTTTCTCCATGTTGGTCAACCTCCCGAAGTGCTGGGATTACAGGCGCGAGCCACTGCGCCAGGCCTAACAAACTCTACATTTAAAAGTAGGTAACAGGGTAAATATTGTTATGTGTATTTTACCACGATTTAAAAATGGGGAAAAATGGTTACGATGGTGAAACTTTTGTGTATTTTACTACACATATATTTTTAAAGAACTGCAAAAACAAAAAGCCAATGGAAAGGATGCACAGCCACAGGGAGCTCATTTTCCCGCTTTACCTGGACCGGTAGGACCGCGTAGCCGTTCTCCTCCAGGACCTGCTCCACCGCATCATTGAAGTCAGGGTAGCGGACGCGAGGGCAATCCAGCCCAGGAAACAGATCCGAAATCAAACCAAGGAAAAGAGGAACATCTTCAAACACAAACTTGGGCAGGTTCATGTCTCGCAGGGCCCTCATCAGCACCACGTCCTGCAGGAAATGAAACACGTTTCCAAGAGATTTCCAAAGGAACCCAGTGCTTTGGACTGTGTTTCCAACCCGGTGGAAACACTCTTATGAAATATAAAATATAATTTTTATATAAACATTTTATACTTTTAAAAAAATTTATACACATTTAATTTAAAATTATATAATTTTAAATTACAGAAATTTATATAATTTAAAATTATATAAGTCCTGTATATATATAAATATATAATACATATATACAGAAATTACATAATTTTAATTTTTATATTAAAATATGTAAATATAAATTATATAAAATAAAGTTTATATGAGATTAAACATAAAATATAAAATATGTATATTTCATATATTTCATATAATATGTACTTCATATTATATAATATACACATATATGGCCGGGTGCATTGGCTCATGCCTGTAATCCCAGCACTTTGGGAGGCTGAGGCAGGCAGATAACCTGAGGTCAGGAGTTGGAGATCAACCTGGCTGACATGGTGAAACCACTTCTCTAGTAAAAATACAAAGATTAGCTGGGTGTGGCGGCAGGTGCCTGAAATCCCAGCTATTCGGGAGGCTGAGGCAGGAGAATCACTTGAACCCGGGAGGTGGAGGTTACAGTGAGCTGAGATTGTACCATTGCACTCCAGCCTGGGTGACAAGAGTGAAACTCTGTCTCGAAAAAAATATATATATACATACACACACACACATATATATACACATACATATGAAATATAAAATTTAAAATGAAATATAAATTATATATAAATGATATACATATATTATAATTTTATATAAATGAAATTTTATAAAATGTATATATGTATATCATTTATATAAATTAATAAATTAATTATATTTGTATTGTTTATAAATTATATAAATTTATAAAATTTATATAAAATGTTAATATGTATATTATATAGTGTAAATATATATAAAATATTATATGTAATACAAATATATAAAATTTCATATTTAATAATGATCATATAAATCATATAAACTTAAATATGCATTTTTCAAAATTTCATATGAAAATAAAAATGTAAAATAAAATATCTAAAAGTGAAATATAAAATATAAAATTGTATATAAACATAAAAATTAAATAAAATATAAAAAAGGAGCACAGGCAGAGGAGTGAGGCACAACGCTGCAATCCAGCCTAGGGGCTGGGGTGGGCCTGCTCCTGGGAGGCCGAGTGTCCTGGTGGGCTGTGCGAGGAGAATAAAACAGATTTCGGCCAGAGGGAAGGAGCGGAACCTTCCTCCTCCCCACCTTACAGAGGGGCATGGTCATCTACACTAAGGCAAAGGTTCCTTATCACAAGAAGAACATTTGCTTTGACCTTTAGGTGTGCCCATATATATGTATATATATATTTGGGTTTTGTTTTGTTTTGTGACAGGGTCTCACTCTGTCACCCAGGCTGGAGGGTAATAGTGCCATCTCGGCTCATTGCAGCCTCCACCTCCCAGGTTCAAGCAATCCTCCCACTTCAGCCTCCTAAGTAGCTGGGACTATAGAAACGTGCCACCACAACCAGATAAATTTTTTGGTTTGGGGGATTTGTTTTGAAAGAAATGGGATTTTGTCATGTTGCCTAGGCTGGTCTCAAACTTCTGGCCTCAAGCAATCCTCCCACCTCAGCCTCCCAAAGTGCTAGGATTGCAGGCATGAGCCACTGCACCCAGTCTTAGGTGCTTTTATATAAATCTCAAAAACAAAAGTTTGAACTCAGGACCTGGCAAGCATCTCTATGTTGTCTCCTAGGGCAGGTGGTCCTGCTTCTTTTTCAGTATTCACTATCTGGAAATGTGGGTATCTCTTCTCTACACATTACCTCCAGGATGTGGAATGGAAGAGGCCACTTTTCTTTTTGTTCTACCTCTCAGATTCAACACAGGAGCCCCGGGGATTGCAGTTCCCCTGCCTTCTCCAGAAGGAAGAACTGACGTGGGGCTTCTGCTATTTGCTTAATTGTAAAGACATCATGTTGCAAGCTGAAGGCTGATGTTTCATTTGAAACAGGTGCTTAGGTGGTGGTATTTGTGAATTCTTCACCTTTTATTCCAAACAAGACTAAACAAAGGGCAAGTATAGCTGACTTGAGGGACTTTTTAACGTCCTCCCGTTTCTGCCACTCTCATGATACGCGCAGTTGAGAACTGCAGCAATTCCAAATATGTGGTTCTAATTTGAAGCAAAAGACACTAAGTCCTGACTCATCCTGTGACATAGATTTACTGAATAAGAACAAAGGTCCAAGTTTGCAAACTTTTGACGTGATAAAGAAGCCCAAAGACAATATAGCAAAGTTAATTTCCTATGTGAAGAAACCATCACGTCTCCGTACAAACACCTTGTTGGATGAGAAGAGGGATTTTCCTCCTAGAAAACAAGGCTGTTTTTTACCTCTTTCTCAGAAGTCCTTGGATATTTGGTATTTGCAATGTGTTTTCATTCTTCTAAGGAAGTACCAGATTGTGCAGCAGTTAAGCCTATGAATGCATGCTTGGGTTCAGTGTAAGGCAGTAAAAGAAAACAAGCCAGCTGTGACTGCAGTGATGGGACCATATTCACCTCCCTAGGAGGAGAGACTGCTGCAATTCGCTTCACTCTTTTTTGTAGAGCCTTAGATAGCGCTTGGGACTGTTTTCCCTGTTGCTAAGACTGAAAGTGGCATCGGTGGTTTTTCATTTCAGAAGATATGACCCACCCGAGAGTATGATCGCCCTTCAACTTTGGACATAGATGAGCATGGGAGAAAATGAAAGAAGTTTCCATATAACTTCTTTCTCCTAAGAAAAAGAAGTAACAATGACGAATGCAGCTTCATCTGACTTTACAGTGTTTTACATTTTACAGCTTCCTTTTTTGTAAGAGCATAAATATCTCTTCCTTCGACCCCTCCAAAAAAAAAAAAACCCAAATGTGCACGTGTGTGTAACATTATGAGTACAGTCACTAGAGAAACAGGTGAGCCTATTGCCCACAGAACAGCATTGACTGAACTTTTTCTTTAAAGTCCATGTAAAAACAACCACAATCGTTCCCCTCTTTTGTTGCAAAGAGAAAATAACAACTCACATTCATGCTTTCATGAGAATTTTGTTAGTCCCCACCGTTCCGCCACACCCATCCTGAGACTACAGATTGATTATTACTATGGAAGCATCATAAATGTTGGTATTGGAGTGAGGATGTTGCACTCAACCTTAAGGTACTAAGTGTAATTACAAAGCAAACGATATAACAGGTAAGAGGCCAAAGTAAGGCCAGACCAATGGGGGAAGCGGCTGCTAAGACTTAAACATTTCAGGTGATACCATACTGTGCCCATCACCTCCCTGAAAGCACATAGTAAATGCACATGAACCAGCTGAAACCAGAGAATGTTCCGGCACGTGGCCCCTACCTCCCTAAGGTCAGAGGAGCCTCTCTTCAGCTCACCAGCCATGACCAGCACCGATTTCAGGGCTCTGAGTCCAAAATCATAGTGATACTGCTTGGACAGCTGCTCCCGGGCCAGCTTATACAGAACTGTCATCTTTTTTGCCAGAGTCTTTTGGAAAGAAGATAATAATACAAAAAAAAAAGATAAAATAAAATGATTCAAAAGCAACAAGGGATCATTCTACAAATGCAAGAAAACAGGGGCAGGTGTTCCAGTGCAGCCGCTCTACAAATAAGCAAATTCCGTCTCTAACTTTCAGAAATACCAGGGTGGGTCCTTCATTTTTAAATATGGCAAATTGGGAATTAATGTGAAGGAACATCTGTGTTACCAAAATCTTCACCATCTTAATTTAAAGAACAGAATCATTTGTAGGAATCACACTCCAGAAATACACTGCTGCTTTACTTTGACCTAAACCTATTATTAAGGCTATAACTGGGCCAAGCGTGGTCACTTATGCCTGTAATCCCAGCACTTTGGGAGGCCAAGGCGGGTGCATCACCTGAGGTCAAGAGTTCAAGACCAGCCTGGCCAACATGGTGAAACCCTGTCTCTGCTAAAAATATAAAAATTAACCAGACGTGGTGGCATATGCCTGTAATCCCAGCTACTTGGGAGGCTGAGGCAGGAGAATCGCTTGAACCCAAGAGGCGGAGGTTGCAGTGAGCTGAGATCACACCATTGCACTCCAACCTGGGTGACAGAGCAAGATTCTGTCTCAGAAAAAACAAAAAAGAAAAAACAAAAAGGCTGTAAATGTCTTTGAGGACAAGTCAGCCACCTCATCTACAGCAAGCATTCAAAACCCACAGGTCCCTAAGGCAAGTGTGGCAATTTTAGTCATAAAAACTAGGAGCAAGAGATCTCGTCATGCCACCTCAAAATCCTGACGCAGTAATAGGCACCAAGAGCTTTCAATAAAAGACATATTGCAGAAACGCAATGTGACAACCCTCTATGTTAGAAGTATTCTCTATTTTGTAACTTTTCCAGAGCTTCTGGAAAGATCTTACATACGTACATGTTATAGATAGCTTAAAAGAGGATAAACATTATCTATAAAGTTGTTTTTGAACCACATATTCTCAAAGGCATTGTGCTGAGTAAAGAAGCCCGCCTCAAAGGGTTCCATGCTACACGTCTCCAGGTACAGAACAGTCTCAAAGTGACAAAACTATACTGGCTGAAGAATAGATCAGGGGTTGCCAGAGTTAGGGTTTGGGGGAGAGTGTGTCTAGTAAGCAGTAACAAGAGGCTGGGTGCAGTGGCACACACCTGTAGTCCCAGCTACTCAGGAGGCTGAGGTGGGAGGATTACTTGAGCCCAGAAGTTCAAGACCAGCCTGGGCTGTAGAGACCCTGTCTCTACAAAAAATAAGCAGGATTAGCCAGGCATGATGGCATCTGCCTGTGGTCCCAAATACTCAGGAGGCTGAGGCAGGAAGATCATTTGAGCCCAGGAGTTTGAGACTGCCGTGAGCTGTGATCCCACCATTGCACTCTAGCCTGGGTGACAGAGTAAGACCCTGTCTCTCTTCTTTGTGGTTGTGGCGATGGAATAGTTCTGTATCCTGATGTGGTGACAGCCACTCCCGTCCACATGTGATAAAACATCATAGAACTAACTACACGCACACGCCAGAGAGAGAATGGGAAACCTGGTGAAATCCACATAACGTCTATACCTGAGTTAATGGCACTTGTGCCAACACCAGCTTCCTGGTTTGGGCAGTGGGCTGTGGATATGTGAGATATTCTCATGGGGAAAGGGGCACCTGGAAATTCCGTGCTACTATTGTGGCAACCTCTTGTGCATCTTAAATTATTCCAAAATTAAAAGTTACAATTTAAAAGAGGTGGGGGAGAGAGACAGAGCAGGAAAAAAAAACAAAAATCAAAGAGCCACACGGAGCTAACACATCCTAGGTCCCGTCTGGAAGAGCCACAAGGAGCTAACGTGTCCTAGGCCCCGTCTGGAAGAGCCACATGGAGCTAACACATCCTAGGTCCCCAGGCTGGAAGAGCCACATGGAGCTAAGGCATCCAAGGTCCCCAGTCTGGAAGAGCCACACAGAGCTAACGCGTCCGAAATCCCCAGTCTGGAAGAGCCACATGGAGCTAACACGTCCTGGGTCCCCAGTCTGGAAGAGCCACACAGAGCTAACACGTCCTAGGTCCCCAGTCTGGAAGAGCCACATGGAGCTAAGGTGTCCTACATCTCCAGTCTGGAAGAGCCACATGGAGTTAACACGTCCTAGGTCCCCAGTCTGGAAGAGCCACACGGAGCTAATGTATCCTAGGTCCCAGTCTGGAAGAGTCAAACGGAGCTAACGCATCCTAGGTCCCCAGTCTGGAAGAGCCACATGGAGCTAACACGTCCGAGGTCCCCAGTCTGGAAGAGCCACACGGAGCTAACGCGTCCTAGGTCCCCAGTCTGGAAGAGCCACGCGGAGCTAACGCGTCCTAGGTCCCCAGTCTGGAAGAGCCACGCGGAGCTAACGCGTCCTAGGTCCCCAGTCTGGAAGAGCCACGCGGAGCTAACGCGTCCTAGGTCCCCAGTCTGGAAGAGCCACGCGGAGCTAACGCGTCCTAGGCCCCCAGTCTGGAAGAGCCACGCGGAGCTAAGGCGTCCTAGGTCCCCAGTCTGGAAGAGCCACACGGAGCTAAGGTGTCCTACATCTCCAGTCTGGAAGAGCCACATGGAACTAACACGTCCTAGGTCCCCAGTCTGGAAGCAGACCCGGGTGAAGTCTGCACTGTGTGGACTGGCACTGCCGAGGCCCCACCTTGGCCCCCAGGAAGCCCTCGGAGAAGAGCATGATCTCGCAGATCTGCTGCATGTCGGGCACGATCACGACCACGGGCCTGAACAGCGCCTTCACTGACTCAGGCAGCTCCGTGCGGCCCGCGTAGCCGGGGTTCATGGTGATGAAGATGCCCATGCGGGAGTCCAGGGAAATCTCCTGCCCTTCAAACTGGAGAGCAAGAAGGAAGAAAGAAAGAAGCAGTTAGGTGGCCCGGCCGGCCCGCCCCTGGAAAGGAGCCTGCAGTGAGCCGCGTGGGGATTCATTTTCGTGGTAGGAGGCGGATGACATCACTAGCCTCCTTTCCCCTCCCCAGTGTTCAGTGCAGGGCCCCCCTCGCCGAAGACCTTGGGGAGGGCAGGTCTCAGTGGAACCCCAAACTTGGACCTGAACCTAGGGGCACTACCTGGGAGAGGGGCCCAGGTTGACGAAGCACAGAGCCTGGGGCTGATACAAGAAGCCATTGACCCTCAACAGATCACTTAACCTCTCTGAGTCTCAGTTTATTTTTCTGCACAACAGAAATGCAACCTACCTCATGGCACGGCTGTGGCGATTAAGGGAGACAGGCCAGGTTGGGAGCGCCCAGCCCACCACGTCACAGAGCACCCGCTTCCATTCCTCTACCTGGCCTTGCACCCTCTGCGGGTGCCTGGACTTCATGTGGTCACTCCTCCCTAAAGAATCCCACCTCAAACCCTTCAAGAAACCAGTCTTCATTCCTCTGGTTGCCCCAGGTACCAACGAACCACGGAAATCCCTATATTCTTAGCCTCTTTAGCTGAAGGTTGAGTCTGGTTGTCTCTCGGTGAAGTTTTCGGTTTTATTTTTTTTGATTGTCCGCCAGCCAGGCAGAAGACAGAAATTTTTATTTTTAGGAGGCACAGTCTGCATCACCAACAAGAGGGCAGCCTGGAAGACAGCCAGCCTCCCCCAAAACAAGGCCACTGCCTCGACTCACAGGTGCGCCCTGAGGCCATCCCCACCCCTCCTCGGTATCCCACAAGAGGCCCAGATGGGCCCTGGGAAGAACAGATAGCTGCTGCCTCCTGGCTCTGAGAAACACAGCTTCTGGAAACCTACATGCGTTAATTCCCTCTCTCGGGAGCAGTCAGCTCAGCCCCAAAAATCCCTCAGAAGAACTCATCAAAAGGAAACCTATCCAGACCTCTTACTGGAATCCTGAAAATATTGAACAGTCTCCAGTTGACACACTCTCTTAACAGTGAGCCCCACCAAGACCTGAGGAGGAGGCAGGTGGGATGCCAGGGCCACCAGCTCAAGCTGAATTTTCATCCTGGACCTCCCAATGGGGCTCTGAAGGATGTATAGGAGTTTTCCAGTAAAGGGAAGAGGGACAATTCCACTCAGCTGGGGACGGACATGGTGTCACAGGGCAGGGTTTGACTGTGCAGCAAGTGGCTTAGTGACAAGTGTGCAGGGCATGGAGGGGGGAGGACAGAAGCAGAAGGACAGCAAGGGACCCAGAAGGCCCTGGTGCAGGGAAATGACCCACCCACGCTGGTCCTGTGTTTTTAGAGAACCCCCTTCTGGGCCTCCTAGACTACATAATAAGATCATGTTTCTCCAAATTTGGATCCAGCTTAATCTGGTATAATTTAACACAGACTTCTCAAACTCAAGTCTGCAAACATATTCTTCAGCAGAGAGAAATTGATGAATTCTCAACAATTGTTTTAAAATTTTGCCATCTCACTTTGATAACCTTGCAAATCCTGCTTATTATGACGCCATAACTTTACAAGCTATGAAGAAAAAATTTCTTATTCACTGTGACAATGTGATTGCATGGAACATTCACTTTCTAAGTCAGGTTTTCTCAAACTTGGGAAGTCACCAAGAATATTTTTTCCCTTCTAGGGGGCCCTGCGCATCACTTATTTGAGAAATCTGCCCCACCCCCATTCGTAACTATTAGTTCTATGTCTGGAGTCAGTGTGAAGTCCTTGGACTGTTACAAACCTTCTATCATCAATGATGATAATTTTGGAAACCCAATCATCTCAATTGGAAAAGCCAACAGATCTTCTACAGGAAGCCTGGTCTAGAGTGACAACGGCCCACCATCTGGTGTTTCAGAGGTAGTATGGCAAGCTTCCATCCTGGGGACATGGTCCCGGGGGCTTCGCACGTCTCACCTGGAATGTGGTTAACTGATGGATCAGAGCGTTTCGGATCGTCTGGATCTGAGAGGAGATCACGGAGAGCACAGAAGCATCGATTCGATTAAACTCATCAAAGCAGCCCCAAGCCCCGCACTGGGCCAGGCCAGAGAAAATCTTCCCCACGGCCTAGGAAGAAAGACATGTCAGGACAAGGACAATTTTCATCTTTAAAACTGCAAACAATGCATTTATGGATATATTTTCTAAATTAAAGCAAACCATGAGATCGCCGATTGGCAGAGAAGCAGGCGACCAGCCACCTGACTAGTGGATTTTTCTGGCAGGACTTCCAAGGCCCCTCATGGACTGGCTCCTACTTGGGATTTTACAAATCCAGATTTTTGTGTAAAACTCCATTTGTCTTCTCTTCTCTTGAAATGTTGGAAAATGTAGCAATGCTGGGTCCACTTTCCCAAATGGTGATTATGAACCAGAGTTGGACAGTGGCGCCCTCTTCAGATGGAGTTTTGCTCTGCAGTTAGCCACAGATCCCACCACTCTCTATTCAATGGTCTGCTGGCCGCTTTACTCACGTACATCATCTACCTGACCCTCCTAGGCTAGTGAATCCGGGACTCTTGCTCTACTTCCTGCTAGCGAAGCAGGATCGTCAAGCAGACACACTTGGGTTCTGGGGCTGTGGTGGCGGAAGGTTTCCTCCTAGCTTCTTCCCGCTGACGTCATGTCACTTCACAGAAGACTAGGAGGTGAAATGCCATGTCCTGCTTTAAGCTCTCTACCTAATGAGCCAGTACCAAAGGTGACAGCAAGGCCTTACCTTGTAATCCATGCCTTCGCCACAGTTGGTGACAACGCAGAGCAAACCCAAGGCTTTCGCCAGGTCCTTGGTGGTCTCGGTTTTGCCGGTACCTGCTGGGCCAGCAGGGGCCCCACCCAGATACATAGACAGTGCCTGTTATAAGCCAAATGCAAAACATATGTTTTCTGGTGCACAGAAGGAAGTGGGTGTCATTTCCAAATTCATCACTGTGACTACAGGTGCAGAATAGAGAAAAAATGTGGTGGTTGCTTTCATGTGTCAACTTGACTGGGCCACAAGATGCCCAGGTAGCTGGCTAAACACTATTTCTGGGAGTGCCCATGAGTGTGTTTCAGGAAGAGGAAAGCAGATGACCCTCCCCAAAGTGGGTGGGCCTCATCTAATCCGTTGAAGACCGAACAGAACAGAAGGATGGAGGGAGGTTACATTGGTGCTGCCTGACTGCTTGAACCAGGGCACTGGGCTTCTACCCTTGGCACTTCGGGTTCTCAGGCCTTCAGACCCAGACAGGAATCTACACTATGGGCTCTCTCACTGGTAGAACTTCAAACGCTACTGGCTTTCCTGGTTCTCCAGCTTGCAGATGGCAGATTGTGAGAGTAATCAGACCCTGTCATCACATGAGTCAATGCCTCATAATAAATCTCTTCCTAAATATCCGGATGGATGGATGGATGGATGGATGGATGGATGGATGGATGGATGGATAGATAGACAGACAGACAGATAGATAGATAGATAGATAGAAAGAAAGAAAGAATAGATGATAGATAAAATAGATGATAGATAGGGATGATGGATGGGTAGAGACAGAGAGAGAAGATAGATAGATAGATAGATAGATAGATAGATAGATAGATAGATAGAAATAATAGATGATAGATAGATAAAATAGACGATAGATAGGGATGATGGATGGGTAGAGACAGAGAGAGAAGATAGATAGATAGATAGATAGATAGATAGATAGATAGATAGATAGATAGATAGATATAGATAGATAGATAGATAGATAGATAGATAGATAGATAGATAGATAGATAGACAGACAGACAGACAGACAGACAGACAGACAGACAGACAGGATGGATGGATAGATATATGGATGGATGGATGGATGGATGGATAGATAAAATAGATGATAGATAGGAATGATGGATGGGTAGAGACAGACAGAGAGTAGATAGATAGATAGATAGATAGATAGATAGATAGATAGATAGATAGATAGATAGAATGGATGGATAGATAGATACATGGGTGGATGGATAGATAGATACATGGATGGATGGATGGATGGATGGATGGATGGATGGATGGATGGATGGATAAGATAGATACATAGATATAGATAGATAGATAGATAGATAGATAGATAGATAGATAGAGACAGATCGATAGACAGAGAGACAGACAGACAGACAGACAGATAGATAGACAGAAAAACAGCTAGCTATGTCCTGCTGGTACTATTTCTCTGGAGAACCCTAACCAATACAGATAAGATGACACTCTCTTTCTCAAAAACAAAGGACTTTATCACCCACAGCACAGGAGGCAGCATGGGCTTCCTGTTCTCACTCATTCCCTTTATCCCTGTCCCCCAAAATCCCATGGGGTGATGAGGAGACGGGCCCAGGTGCATGCCACACCCACAGCGGGTATGAGTCTCAGCTGAGAAAATGTGAGCCTAAGAGACCACCAATCTAGCCAGGTGCAGCGGTGCGTGCTATAGTCCTAGCTACTCGGGAGGCCAAGGTGGGAGGATCACCTGAGGCCAGGAGTTCAAGGCAAGCCTGGGCAACATATCGAGACCTCATCTCTAATTTATAAAAAGAAAAAAAGAAAACTAGCAAGCATCTGACAAACAGTCTTGGGGGTTACTTGCCAACCTGCCCAAACTCTGCCTGGATGGATGTGTTACCTTCATTTCCTGTACAGCAAACAAGTTTACCTTCTGTCCTGGAGGGAGACGCTATCTCTACCATCCAAGGCTGTTCACTGGAACAGATATATTCTGGAATAAAAGCTGTCACAAGACGTGCAAAACCACATCACACCTGCCCTAACAGTCACCATCTTTGACATTTCTGCATTTTCCCATTGGCCTCTACTGATACAGCCTGACACACCATTACCTAGGGGCCAGTATAGCAGTGGCTAAGCATGGCCACACTTACATCCCAATCCCAAATGGTGACAATCGGGTCACATCCCGAATAGAAAAGCTTTTCCAGATTTTAAAGCAACGATCTCCCCTGCTATTTCAATCACTGCAGTCATCGTGCCTCAAGCTTAGAGAAAGTGCCCCACCCCAAGGTAAGTGGTAACCACAAGCGCCAGGCCGACAGTCACCTGGGTGAGCGTCAGGTAAATCCGGTCAGTGAGGGGCGTGATGACCAGCCTGCCGTTCAGACCCATGTACTCGTATCCGTAGCCAAAGGTTCCTGTGCACTGGCGGATGTTCAGCTCGTCCGGCTCCCGGTCCCAATAAAACCGCAACTGACTTTCCCATTCAAACTCTCGGGCCTCCAGGATGCTGGACCACAAGAAAGGTGGAGGAGGAAGTGGAAACCATTGAGACAGACCAGAGGACCACGAAGGGTCCCTTTTGAAATGCCAGTGCCCCCGGAAAATGCTCACCTGCCTCTTATGAAAGAATCAACTATGTCTCTGGCATGCACGTCAATGATGAGAACAGTGTTGTATTTTTTCCTGTCGTTTTTGCTCAGGGGCATGGTGATGCGCGTTACCAACTCATCGATCTGTCGGTGCATTTTCCTGCCGTAGTTCTTCATGGCCTGCTTCTCCCCTTTTTGCACTTTGTGGAAGACGTCTTCCACCTCCCAGGTCCACCACACCTGGCTGGCGGCCAGCACCACCATGCCTTGGTACAGGAGCATCCAGTCGACTCTGCAGAGAACGCACACGTGTAAGAGGCTCTGATCGATCTGGGGACTGGTACCCAAAACAGTCCCTTCAGGAATTTATTTCTTTGATCTGGAATAGGAAGGGCAAAGTAAAGGCTTCAGGTAAGCAAGTACCTGCATTTGTTTACCTAAGTCAGAGGAGTAAGACTTAGGTAGGAGTAAGATGTTACCTATCTCTGACTAGGTAGTAAAATTCCAGGCCAAGGGTGCCTCTCGCCACAAAAAATGTTGCAGGTACCTGACTGCATAGAAAGATGCCAGATCATGGCCGGGTGTGGTGGCTCACACCTGTAATCCCAGCACTTTGGGAGGCCAAGGCAGGCGGATCACCAGTTCAAGACCAGCCTGGCCAACATGGTGAAACCCCATCTCTACTTAAAAAAAAATACGAAAATTAGGCATGGTGGCATGTGCCTGTAATCCCAGCTACTTGGGAGGCTGAGGCAGGAGAATCGCTTGAACCTAGGAGGCAGAGGTTGCAGTGAGCCAAGACCACACCACTGCACTCTAGCCTGGTGACACAGCAAGACTCCATCTCAAAAAAAAAAAGAAAGAAAAGAAAAGAAAAGGAAAAGAAAGTTGCCAGATCACTTTTTCAATGTTTTGGGCCAGTCATGGTGGCTCACGCCTATAATCCCAACACTTTGGGAAGCCAAGGTGGAGGATCACTTGAAGCCAGGAGTTCAAGACCAGCCTGGGCAACATAGCAAAACCCTGTCTCTACAAAAAATAAATTAAAAACTACCCAGGCATGATGGCGCACACCTGTAGTCCCAGCTACTCCAGGGGCACTGGAGCCCAGGAGTTGGAGGCTGCAGCAAACTACAATTGTGTACTGTACTCCAACCTGAGTGACAGAGCAAGGCCCTGTCTCTAACAAAATAAAATAAAATAAAATAAAATAAAATATTTGATTAAGGTTTTCAAACTTACTTAGTATTTGGGGTTTATTGTAAGAAGTAAAAACACATTCCAGGCTGGGCATGGTGGCTCATACCTGTAATCCCAGCATTATGGGAGGCCCAGCTGCGGCAGATTGCTTGAGCTCAGGAGTTTGAGACCAGCCTGGGCAACACAGTGAAACCTTGTCTCTACCAAAAATACAAAAATTAGCCAGATGTGGTGGCACATGCCTGTAGTCCCCCCTATTCAGGAGGCTGAGGTGGGAGGATTGCTTGAACCCAGGAGCTCAGGGCTTCAGTGAGCTGAGCTCACACCACTGTACTGTGGCCAGGGCAACAGAGTAAGACCCTACCTCAAGAAAGAAAATTAAAATTCCAACAAAGAATTTCATAGTCTCTGACCACACTGCCCAGGTTTGCAGGCCAGGCTGTATCATGCTTTTGAATTTTTGCCAGTCTGAAAGGTGAAACGAAACACCTCATCCTCCCGTAATGTACAGATCCTGCTGAGTTGCGGGGTTTCTCCTCTTTTCATATGTTTGGATTTCCTCTACCAAGGCACTAACTTACATAGCTTGTGATTGCCTTGAAACACATTTAGGCAAAGCTTTTTTTCTAAACTGCACTTAAGAAATAATGGACTCAGAGCTGTAAATGCCTAATATGGTTGGGCTCCGTGTCCCCACCCAAGTCGCAACTCCAATTGTAATCCCCATAACTCCCAGCTGTTGAGGGAGGGACCTGGTGGGAGGTGATTGGATCATGGGGGCGGTTTCCCTCATGCTGTTCTCACGATACAGAGTGAGTTCTCATGAGATCTGATGGTTTTATAAGTGGTTGTTAGTTCCTCCTTCTCTCTCTTTCTTGCCACCACCACGTGAAAAAGGTACTTGCTTTGCCTTTGCCTTCTGCCGTAACTGTAAGTTTCCTGAGGCCTCCCCAGCCATGCGTAACTGTGAGTCAATTAAACCCTTTTCTTTATAAATTACCCAGTCTTGGGTATTTCTGTATAGCAGTGTGAAAACAGACTAATACAATGCCAATACTGGAAAAGTGACTTCGGGTTACTATAGTTATTATCTTGATGACCTACAGTTAATGGCAAAATAAATTTAAGAGAGTATGAGGCCGGGCGCGGTGGCTCACACCTATAATCCCAGCACTTTGGGAGGCCGAGACTGGTGGATCACCTGAGGTCACAAGTTCAAGACCAGCCTGACCAACATGGCAAAACCCGGTCTGTACTAAAAATACAAAAGTTAGCCAGGTGTGGTGGTGGGCGCCTGTAATCCCAACTACTCGGGAGTCTGAGGCAGAAGAATCGCTTGAACCTGGGAGGCGGAGGTTACAGTAAGCTGAGATCGCGCTATTGCACTCCAGGCTGGGTGACAGAGCGTGACTCTGTCTCAATAAATAAATAAATAAATAAATAAATAAATAGGTAGGAAAAGCAATAAAAAGAACATTGACCTTTGTTGTCTTATTTTAAAATTCTGCGGTGCAGCTAAAACCTAAAGATTACTTATATCCATGATCCCTACACATCAGGAGAGAGACAACAAAGATTACGAACGCCCAGAGGATGACACTGAAACGACGAGCAAAGACTGGCCTTGCAAAGAACGTGACAAACCTAGAATCAGAAACAGGGAGAGGTGGCAGCTGAGGCCGCAGGATCAGAGAAGATTAAATGACCAGGGCAAAGCTAAGAAATCCCAGGACACTGGTGTTTCCTGGGACTAGATACAGCTGGCCTTAACTTCTCAGTGATGCCACACGTATCAGCTCAAATAAATCAACATGCTCATGTCAACTATTCTCCCTGTTGGAAGCAACAAGTTCATGTGCTCAAAGGCGCATTGGGATGAGAAAAATATCTTTTTCAGTCCATCAGGCTGAATTCCCTTACTCTTTTCCACCAACTAAGAACTGCCAAACGTAGCAATGCCCTAGCAAAGTGGTAGCTATCATGCAAATAAAATCAACTTATGCTGACATAAAATTCATAGTATTTTGGAGCATGAAAGAGACTTTAAAACATTCAGCGATTCATACATACAGAAGGCAGAGACTTCTGTCTAGTTTGGTTTTGAAATAGCATCTAGCATAGTGAATAGCCCAGAGCAGGGGTTGAAGAACTATTGGTTAAATGAATGCTAGGGCCACCTCCTAACAACTCGCAAGACTAACTGTCAAATACTCAGGAATTCTGCAAGCTGGTTGTTAAACCACTTACTGTTATTTCACTGAGCTTTGAAATCAGCCATGACAGGAATATTTGCACCATGGAAACTGGCAAATACTTTAAATCAAAGCTTTAAAAAATTTTTCCCAGACATTCAGTTTACTAGCATACCACTGAACATATCTACATAAAGATACAAACAAACTCTTTATATGCCTCAGTACCTCAGAAACAGCAGGATCATAGTCAAATAAATATTATGCTGTTCTCTGATAATTTTTTAAGTAGATGTTTGCATTTTGCAAAATCAAAAAGGCAGTGTGCAAAATCAAGAGGATGGTGTTCTCATAATAACAAGGAAGATTTTATGTCTGCATCAAGGCCCTGCCAAATACACTCCAACTTTAAGGGAGATCCTGTCTCAATCTAACAGAACAAGTTAGCCAAAGAGGCTTTCTGTATTTCTAGTTGAACTGCACTCAGCTGCTAGGAGCAGGCAGGACTCAGCATGATATCCTGAAGCCTCTTTAGCCACAAAAATCTTTCTATGCAGTAGAAATTCAGTAAATATTTTAGAAACGTTACATACACATAATCCTACTAAACACCTCGTTTCTGGTGGTTCACTAAGTCAGCAGGTCACATGCTAAGGGTGCTGGGAATCCCCTGGGAGCTTGCAAAAACACAACTCCTCAGGCCCCACCCCCAGAGGTCTGATGCACAGGTGCAAGCTAAGACCCAAGAATCAGCATTTCTAACAGTCGCAGGGGCCCTGTGCTGCCACCAGGGGGCACACTTTCAGAGTACTGCTCGGTGTGATCATTTGAAGACTGCTATCTTGAGCTCGCTGCGGCAGCACATATACTAAAGACTGCTAGCTTGCCCAGGTGCAGTGGTTCATACCTGTAATCCCAGCACTTCGGGAGGCCAAGGTGGGAGGATCACTTGAGCCCAGGAGTTTGAGACCAGCCTGGGCGACACAGTGAGACTCCCTCTCTACAAAAAAGTACAAAATTAGCCAGGCGTGGTAATTCCCATGCCTGGTAGTCCCAGCTACACTGAAGGCTGAGGTGGGAGGATCTCTTGAACCCGGGAGGTCAAGGCTGCAGTGAGCCATTGTGCCACTTCACTCCAGCCTGGGTGACAGAGCAAGACCCTGTCTCAAAAAAATAAAAATAAAGACATCTATCTGTCCACTAATTACCTATTGCAAAATAATAAAACCTCATTTGGAATGTCAGTCAATCTACTCCAAGCCCTTAAAATTAATCCATTATGACTATGAATAGGATAGAGCAATGCACGTTCACATTCACAGACTTGCCTGCTTCTGTCTTCACAGTATCTAAAAATAGCCTCTTTGGTAATTAGTCTGTTAGTTCTTCTCATTTCATTCAAAACTGCCGTCATCCAGTCCTCCACGCGCCCTTCGGCCCGCACGATCTTCCGAAGCTCCATGACTTCTCCTTCTGCTGAAATCATCGCGGACACCAGTTTTTCTCCACTATCGCCGTCGTTAAACCGCAGCGATGCTATGTTGTCGTACATCTGCAAAACAGGGAGAGGCGGCCCTGTAAGACCTGCACTGAGTTCTGGAATCAAAGACCAGCCAGCAGTGCTTCATCCAGCAGAGCTGCCACGATGCAAGCAATGGCAACCATTGAGCCGAGATCACAGGCAAGATGGATGTCACTCACCCACCTGTGTGGTCATCCGAAAGACACTTACTGGGGACTTTCATTTACTCTGCACTGTGCAAAGATCTGTGGAGGATTGAAAATAGAAAGAAAAAGAAGACAGACTCTGTCCCTAACCCTGCTGGAATGGGGAGATATCTGGACATAGGAGCCAGTGGAATGTGGAGGAGGCGGAAGGGTGATTAATTAACACCCCAGGCTGGGGAACAGAGGCCTGTGGTGGAATCCCAGCTTCCCCACTATCCAGTTGAGCAACTATGGGTGAGTTGCTCCTCCTCTCTCTGCCTGGAATAAACATAATCATGGCATTTACCAAGGTGGGCTTGGGAGAACCAAATGAAACAATGTAAGTCGAATGCCAGCACACTGTTAAACACGTGGCATTTGCTGACTATTATCATTGTTATTAATCAGAATAACATTTAGGACAATGGGTCCTTTAGGGCCCACCATATAATACAAGGCACTTGCAAATCAGAGAGGAGAGGAAGGCAACAAACAGACTTTAAAAAATAAAATCAGAGGTCTCCAAAAGAGACAAACAGTAAATGGAGTATTCCTGATACTGTATTTTTCTGTAACAGTAAAAGACTTGTTTACAAAAGTGGAAGCAGAAGGCCAGGCACAATAGCTCATGCCTGTAATCCCACCACTTTAGGAGGCTGAGGCAGGAGGACTGCTTGAGCCCAGGAGGTAGAGGCTGCAATGAGCTGTGATCACACCACTGACTCTAGGCTGGGCAACAAAGCAAGGCCCCATCTCAAAAAAAAAAAAAAAAAAAGAAAGAAACAGAATACTGTATAAGACTCCCCTTTGAGAAAGGAAAAACATGCAGTCAAAAATATGAATTTTACTTTAAGAAGGAAGTCAGCATTAATTAAAGGGAAAGTATAGAAGAAAGCACTTGTTCCTAAGTGCTCTGTTAATTTGGAATGGAGGAATTACCCTGCAATACTGATTCTCAACCGGGGATGATTTTGCCACCAGGGGACATTGGCAATGTCTGGAGATGTTTCTGGTTGTCATAACTAGGGAGGGGGTGCTACTGGCATCTAGTAGGTTGCGATCAGGGATGCTACATAATATCCTGTAATGTACAGGACAGCACCCACGGCAAAGAGTCATCCAGCCCCAAATGCCAGCAGTGCCGAGGCTCAGAGCCCCTGCCCGGGCTGACCCTAGATAAAGAGCTTTGATTAGCAGGCCAAAGATCATGTCTGGTCAGCCTCTGTTCTCCATCACAAGGGACAGTTTTCTCTGTTGTTTCCTGCCATTCCAGAAATGGTTCATGGATACATATACATTTATTTAAAAAGTATGAAATTATGGTCTGGAAGGAATCATAACAAATTCATGACAGTGGCTGGCGCCTGTAGTCCCAGCTATTCCGGAGGCTGAGGCAGGAGAATGGCGTGAACCTGGGAGGTGGAAGTTGCAGTGAGCTGAGATCACTCCACTGCACTCCAGCCTGGGTGACACAGTGAGACTCCATCTCAAAAAAAAAAAAAAAGAAAGAAAGTAGAGGAAGTATGAATGGGGATGAGGACAAAGAGTATTGCAAATTTGTACAACTTTACAAAAAAAAGAGACAAACCAAATATGACTAAATGGTAACACGTGCCAATTCTGGGTAGTGGAGAGGGTTGTTTAGCCAACATTGCAAAGCAGGCGCTGTTCAAAGTGCTTTATAAATAGTGACTCATTCCATCTTTATAGCAGCTTCACCGAAACAGGTAACTACTGGGGTTATGTCCGTTCACAGATGAGGAAACTGATGTCCAGAGAGATCAAGTACCTTGCCGAAGGTCACACAGAAACTCAGAATAGAGCAAAGATTTGAACCCCAGCCATCTGGTTCTAGAGTCCATGTGCAAAACTACTATCCTCTAATGCCTCTCTGTTTAATATATTAGTCTTTGTATATTTCTGTATTTTTTATTTTTAACTTTTTTTAGTTTATAAAAGGAAAGGTTTTGGACTGTGGAAAAAGAGCTGAATCTGGTGTGATTTCAGACTGAGTGAATATCATCAGACTTACATTTCAAATTAAAACTCCAGGGCTGAGTGCGGTGGCTCACACCTGCAATCCCAGCACTTTGGGAGGCTGAGGTGGGAGGATCGCTTGAGCTCAGGAGTTAGGGACCAGCCTGGGCAACATAATGAGACCCCATCTCTCCCAAAAATATATAAAAAATAGCCAGGCATGGTGGTGTACACTTGTGGTCCCAGCGACTCAGGAAGCTGAGGTGGCAGATCACTTGAGTCGGGGAGCTCGAGGCTGCAGTGAGCCACGAATTGCACCACCGCACTCCAGCCTGGGCAACAGAGCCAGACCCTATCTCAGAAAACAAACCAAAAACCCAACTCTAGCAACATTTCAGTCTTTTTTTTTGAGACGGAGTCTCGCTCTGTGGCCTAGGCTGGAGTGCAGTGGCCAGATCTCAGCTCACTGCAAGCTTCGCCTCCCAGGTTTACACCATTCTCCTGCCTCAGCCTCCCGAGTAGCTGGGACTACAGGCGCCCGCCACCTCGCCCGGCTAGTTTTTTGTATTTTTTAGTAGAGACGGGGTTTCACTGTGTTAGCCAGGATGGTCTCCATCTCCTGACCTCGTGATCTGCCCGTCTCAGCCTCCCAAAGTGCTGGGATTACAGGCTTGAGCCACCGTGCCCGGCCAACATTTCAGTCTTAACCCTTTGGGTTGAACCTCACGGCAAAGGGAACCAGGGAGGACCAAAGGCAGTTCTAAGGCTTACACGGGGAGCCCCTGCCCACCCAGAAGGCAGACCTTGATCATGTGCTCCTGGACGCAGAGTGGGTCACTGCTCCCCAGAATGCTGAGCAGCTCATCGTCAGAAATGAAGAAGAACCTCGGGAAGGCGTTTCTCTTTGAATCTAAGTAGTCGTTGAGGCTTTTCTGACATTTCTCCAGGCCCTCGCTGACATTCTGTAGGTCACTGAGGCGGTTTGGGGCTTCACAGCACCTCTTGATCACGGGGTCTTTTAAGGTCTCGCCCATGATCTGGACCAGGACAGAGGAGAGCATCAAGCAGGGTGAGCAGGGAGAGCAGACACACTGTGTTTGACCCCCAATAGGCACTCGCCAGAGCCCAGGTACAGCAGAGACCAAACTGACAAGCTGCCCAGTGCCATCGGCTTTCAGGGGATCAGTTTATCATTTTTAAACATGTGTATCCTTAGCACCTTCTAACGTACTACATGTAACTAACCGGTTTCTGGTTTTTCTTTTCGTTATCCCATAAGGCAGCCAGCGGCACGGGGAAAGGATTTTTTGTCTTGTTCACTGATGGGCTCCACCCCACCTTACAGCAGTGCTTACACCCAGTAACCCAGTCAACATATGCTGAGTCAAGGAAGCTGGCAATTCCACCGTGAGCGATTTGTATATACAGAATATTCACAGCAGCTTCTTCATCACAGCAGAAAAAGAAAGAAATAGCCTCCATGTCCAGCAACAGGTCAGTCATCTGCTGTGAGTGATAATTTCGATGTTTATTTATTGAAATACGTCAAGCTGTTCAATGAAAATAGCCAATGATATTGGTAAGAATGATTCTAGTTTCATGCCTGTAAACCCAGTGCTTTGGGACAGTAAGGCAGGATTGTTTGAGGCCAGGAGTCTGAGACCAGTCTGGGTGATACAGCAAAACTCCATCGCTACTAAAAAAAAAAGAAAAAAAAAAAACCTTTTTTTTTTTTTTTAAGTTAGCTAGGTGTGGTGGTGCACACCTGTCGTCCTAGCTACCCGGGAGGCCAACGTGAGGATCATATGAGCCCAGGAGTTGGAGGCTGCAGTGAGCTTTGATCACTGGGCAACAAAGCAAGACCTCGTCTCTTTAAAGAAAAAAAAAAAAGAACGATCCTATTTTGTAGAATGTTATTTATTTATCTACATATATTTGTATGTTTATGCAGGAATAAACATTCCACAAAGCTACATGCTCAACCGTTAAAATGGTTACCCTGGGCAAGGAGATTATAGGTACTTTTTCCTTCCTTTCTTTTTTTCTTGGCTTTTTGTAATTTCTAAAGCATTCTGTAATAAATTGATATTTGTCATGTTAGTCTTCTTTTTTTTTTTTTTTTTTTTTTTTTTGAGGCGGAGTCTCACTCTGTCACCCAGGCTAGAGTGCAGTGTCGACATCTCAGCTCACTGCAACCTTCACCTCCCGGGTTCAAGCAATCCTCCCACCTCAGCCTCCTGAGTAGCTGGGATTACAGGCATGCACCACCACGTCTGGCTAATTTTTCTGAATTTTTAGTAGAGATGGGGTTTCACCACATTGGCCAGGCTGGTCTTGAACTCCTGACTTCAAGTGATCGCCCACCTCAGCCTCCCAAAGTCCTGGGATTACAGGCGTGAGTCACCGTGCCTGGCCTGATATGTGTTGTATAATTCTTTTAAGTTTAAAAAAAGAGCTTATGCAAATGGGTATGAAACAATTATAAACACTAGTGGATAAAAGAGACAAAAACATGAACTGGCCACCTCTAATTAAAGAACACAGCAGCAAAGCTAAGTAGCAAAATACCCAGGCTTTGAGAGCAAATGAGCTGGGTTAAAATCGCAGCCACACTAACTACCAGCCACTGTGATGACCAGTCCAACCTTCTGGAGATGACTTTAAAATACATACACCCTTTCATGGGCAATTTGCTTTCTAACAATCTATCTTAAGATATTCACTCTATGGAAAAAGCATTAGGCAAGAACCTGCACATTATTTATGAAAGCAAATAACTCTGTTCAAACAAAATGTCAAATTACTAGAGATCAACTAAACTAATGTCAGCCCACTCACTGGAATATAGAGAGCCATGAAAATATTTCCTCAGATGACTTCCTAATATGAAATGTTTCTCATAATATTAGGAGAAAATTATGACATAAAGTTGTACACAATATGATTACAATTATGCTTTTTAAATGTATACACATAGGAAAAAGATAAAAGGAATATGTTGACATGTTAAAGTGACAGAACCATGAGAGATACATTTTTCCACTGTTCTACGTTTTCAAAATATTTTAAACAAGCAAATATTGCTTTTATAATAAATGTAAAAAAGATTCAGTGTCATACGCCAGCAGCTAAAAATCAAATGGGAATTTTTACTAGACAGATTAGGGTCATAAATAATGACAGGAAAAATTCAGAAGCTACTAGTGGGCCGGGTAAGGTGACCCACACCTATAATCCCAGTGCTTTGGGAGGCTGATGTGGGAGAGTCACTTGAGGCTAGGAGTTTGAGACCAGCCTGGACAACGTAGCAAGATCCTATCCCTGTAAAAATGTTTTAATTAGCTGGGCATGGCAGCACATGCCTGTAGTCCCAGCTGTTTGAGAGGCTGAGGTAGGAGGATCTCTTTAGCCCATGAGTTTGAGGCTACAGAGAGCCATGATCACATCACTGCACTCCAGCCTGGGCAACGGAGCAAAACCCTGTCTCTAAAAAATGAGAGAGAAGCTACCAACGGAGAAAATACAATGTGCAAATAAAAAAGTACAAATATCTCAAAACACTGCCCTTCTTTCATTACTAAAATACAAGTGAGTCACTTGCCCTTTTAAATACTCTATCGATGTTGTCAAACTTTTTTGCCTCTTCTGGGAGTTGTGATCTTATATCTCCACCAATAAAAATACTTTCAAGATACATCCATTTTCTCTGAACCAACATCCAAATCTGTAAAAGTACAAAAGGTCAGTGTCAGCAGGGGTTATCAGATACCTCCAGGAGTGGATGGCAAAGCCCCACCCTGACACGGGACAGACCCAAATCAACCCCGGTGGAAGGACCTTCCAGGCAAGGTGACAGAGTGAGCATGTGCATGGCCAGCTCCCCTCCACTCCAAAGAAGGTGAATGCCGAGGAAAGCATAACTAATGGCCACACTCTAAAGCAAAAGAAAGCTCTCCACGCAGCCCAGCACAGGTAGGAAAATGTCTAGTTATGAGAAGGGGGTGAAGCCTGTGACCCACAACAACTAAGGACAGGCCATGCCAAAGCCATGCAAAAAGTGAGCCAAGTACCAAGTGCCCAGCAAGTCCGCTCCTAGGTATTGACTCAAAAGAATTGAAAACAGGGACTCAAGTAGTTGTACATGAATGCTGACAGCAGCACTGTTCACAATAGTCAAAAGGTGAAAACAACCCAAATGTCTATCAGCCAATGAACAGAAAAACAACATGTGATCAAGCCACATGATTTAATATTATTGGGCCATAAAAAGGATGGAAGCACTGACACATGCTAAAATGGATGAACCTGGAAAACATCATGCTAACTGACAAAAGTCAGACGTAAAGGATCATATATCGTGTCATTCCACTTATATGAAATACCCAAAATAGGTAAATCCATTGACACAGAAAACAGACTGGAGGTTGCCAGATGCTGGGGTGAGGAGATGGGTAGGGAGCGACTGCTTAAGGGGTACTGGCTTTTCTTTTGGTTTGATGAAAATCTGAAACTAGAGGTGGTGGCTGCACAACACTGTGAATGTACTAAATGTCACTGAATTGTGCACTTTACAATAGCTAGTTTTATGTTATGTAAATTTCACCTCAATAAAAAAATTTTTTTGACTGAACATGGTGGCTCATGCCTGTAATCCCAACACTTTGGGAGCCCAAGGTGGGCAGGTCACTTGAGGTCAGGATTTCAAGACCAGCCTCGCCAACATGGTGAAACCCCATCTCTACTAAAAATACAAAAATTAGCCAGGCATAGTGGCACGTGCCTGTAATCCCAACTACTCTGGAGGCTGAGGCAGGAGAATCACTTGAACTCAGCTGGCAGAGGTTGCAGTGAGCCGAGATGGCACCACTGCACTCCAACCTGGGCAACAGAGCAAGACTGCATCTAAAAAAAAATTGTTTTTAACTCACAAATTAAAAAACAGTGCTATATCCCACATAAGAGCTTCCACTAACACAAAGTCATAGACAAAACAAACAAATGAACAAAAAAGCAAGGAAGGAAGCCCAGGCATGATGGAGGCCTGATCACACACTTGGCCGGTAAACCAGACCTGGCTTCATCCCACCCAAAGCTTGGATTGTGGCCAAAAACAAGGTGCTTGCCTGTGGTCTGGGGAGGAAAAAAAGGCAATTGCACAAAAATGGTGCAGTGAGCCTGGGTTGCTCACAGAGGTCTGGACAAGTGTTGCCCAAAAGGAAGAAAGCCCCAAATCACCTACTATAAGACCTTGCTACTTCCCAGTGTGACAGGCCCCAGGTTAAAGAGGCTGCAAAAACAGATGACAAAGTGAAGCAAATACAAGAAAAAAAAAATACATGTGAGATGAGCTAGAAAAAAAAAATACATGTGAGATGAGCTAGAAAAAAAAATCAAAATCACACAGAGGAAAACCCACCACCATAAGAGAGAGTCAACAGGCATTTTAAAAAAAAAAGTGTAGAGAAATCTGAAAAGGAACGTAAAATAAATGTTTCTAATTTTCAGTGTCATCAAGGAGGCAAAAGCATCCTTGCAACAAGAACAGAACAGTATCAAAGAAAAACAGAGATATACAAAAAAGAAGCAATTAGGAATCTTGGAAATGAAAATCATTCACTAAAATAAAAACTTAGATCAATTCCTTTGATCATGCGCTCTTGCCCTCAAAATAAATCAAGACAAAAAGCATGAAAGAGGATCATTTGTTTCTAAGCACAAAATATCCTCATATAAAAGTTCTTGGCCGGGCGCGGTGGCTCAAGCCTGTAATCCCAGCACTTTGGGAGGCCGAGACGGGCGGATCACGAGGTCAGGAGATCGAGACCATCCTGGCTAACCCGGTGAAACCCCGTCTCTACTAAAAACTACAAAAAAAACTAGCCGGGCAAGGTGGCGGGCGCCTGTAGTCCCAGCTACTCGGGAGGCTGAGGCAGGAGAATGGCGTGAACCCGGGAGGTGGAGCTTGCAGTGAGCTGAGATCCGGCCACTGCATTCCAGCCCGGGCGACAGAGCGAGACTCCGTCTCAAAAAAAAAAAAAAAAAAAAAGTTCTAAGCACAAAATATCCTCCCATAAAACCACTGCTATGCACTGGCTCTAATCCATCTTTTGTTCATCTTTTCTCTCACCTCAATGACTTCTCCTATTAGAGAAAGCGTTTTTTCCCATTTGTGAACAGTTTGCAGAAAAGGCCCCACAAATCTGCTTCCTGAGATGCTCTGCAGGTTGAAAGTGTTGTCATCAAGAGACTGAATAATTTCGTCAACAGAACCCAGGATGTAGCCTCGCTCCTGTGTGCCTTTGTAATACTTGACTACAGTGAATTTCATATTTTCCCACGTGTCTAGGATTTCCTTCACAGCCTGTTCAGGAATAGAAAAAGAATGATTCAGGTACACGAACTGAAAAGACCAAGCCCCAACCCAAAAACACCTGCCTTAGCTTGCTTTTGGCCAACAACGCAATTGGAGTCCTGGGTCTGTTTCCTGAAAAGTTGGGATTCTGTCATGGTAATAATAGTCACTTATCAAGCATTTGCTATGTGGCAGGTAAGCATGTCACATACATGATCTCATTCAGTCTTCAAAGCAAATACCTCAAATTATATTGGGATTATTATCACCCACATTTTACAGAGATGGCAACTGGGACTCAGACATGAGGCTTAGCTACTGAGCCCCAGAAACAGGATCTAAACTCCACAGTCTGCCCCCGAAGCCTGCACAGTTATGAGATCCTGCCCCTGTGCTTACTCTACTGTCACAAAAAACAAATTACAAAATGATATGTCTCTTATGATTCCATATTCAAAACAATCTGTATCGAGGCAGGGGGTGGTGGCTCATGCCTGTAATCCTAACACTTTAGGAAGTCAAGGTGAGCAGATTGCTTGAGCCCAGGAGTTCATGACCAGCCTTGGCAACATAGGGAGACCGTCTCAAAAAAAAATCTGTATTGATACATATGTATATGTATACATATGTACATGTATACATTATATGTATATTATGTGTATGTTTGGTATATTGTGTACACTGTGTGTATATGTATACATGTGTGTATATTGTGTGTATATGTGTATATTAGGTACATTATACATTGTGTGTATATGTATATGTGCGTACATTATATGTACGTGTGCATATTAGGTACACTGTGTGTACATTGTGTGTACAAGAATACATAGTGTACATTATGTGTACATGTATATATTAGGTACACTGTGTATACATTATGTGCATACGTACACATGTATATACATTATGTGTATATGTTAGGTATGCTGTGTGCACACTGTATGTATATTTTGTGTGTTTCCATGCATATGTATCTATATGTATATACATGTGTGGTATACTATGTACAGTCATGCACTGCATAAGGACGTTTCAGCCAGTGATGAATCTCATATACAATGGTGGTCCCATAGGATTATTAGACCATATTTTGGCTGTACCTTTTCTATGTTTAGATACACATGTACTACTAGGTTACAATGGCTGACAGTATTCAATATAGTCACTTGCTGTACAGGCTTGCAGTCTAGAGCAATAGGCTCTACCCAACAGCCTAGGTGTGCAGTAGTCATCCCAGCTAGGTTTGTTTGCACAAACACGAATCAACTCAGGAGACATTTCTCAGAATGTGTCCCCGCCATTAGGTGACACACAACTGTATACATGTATGTGCATGTATGTGTAGGGGTATGTGTATGTATGTACCTGTGTATGTGTATGTTTGTGCACACAAGTGCATGGGCATATATGCACATATATGAGTAGTATGTGTGTATGCATATGTATACGTGTGTGTATGCATTTTTAAGTAGGGAAAGAAATACACTAAAAAGTTAATAATTATTTTCAGGTGGTGGGATTATGAATTTTTTTCAATTTTCTACCATCAACATCCATTACTTCTATTTAAAAATCAATGGCAAAATAAATAAATAAATAAGAAAAATTTTTTTAAACAATGGAAAATGAAACTACAATTGGGAACAATAAAAAATTTAATTAAAACAAAAATTATATTTCTACAATAAATAATTCTTTATTACTGAAGTACAGCAGGTACTAGAGCAAATATGTTTTCTCTTTTTTGTTTGTTTTTCTTCGAGACAGAAAATGTCTCACCCTGTCACCCAGGCTGGAGTGCCATGGTGCGATCACAGGTCACTGCAGCCTCCAATTTCCAGGTTCAAGTGATCCTCCCACCTCAGCCTCCCAAGAAGTTGGGACTAAAGGCATGCCACCACGCCCAGCTAATTTGTTTTTTTTAGTAGAGATGAGGTCTCCCTGTTTTCTTTTTGAATTAAAAAAAGACTCTGTTTTCTCCAGCCTGTTTTTAACTGAAGCCTTACCTTCTCAATGGCAACCTCCTTGATTGCTGCTGTGACAATCTCATTGAGAACATCTGTGTGTTTGTGCAGTTCCATAGCAAACATATTTTCTAGGGTGAACGTTTCGGTCATTTCAAAAAAGACAGACGTTTTTTCCATAAGTTCTTTCCAATGCCTGAAAGCACATCAGCATTCAAATCTTTATGCTTACTGAGTTTAGTGAGGAGTTTGATTATTCCCATTTAAATCACAGGACAAATCTCACTTTGTAAATTCTTATAATGAAATTCTGAAACATGAGGACATCACTGAAAATATATTCCCAAAGTTCTCCAAAATCCCAGTGGCCTCCAGAGTTAAACCTGAAAACAATGTATCGCAAAATACTATATACACTAGTCTTGACAGCCATCTCATAAAATATACAACTTTTAATTATTGGGAACTGCTTCCGTCATAGTCTCTCGACCAATGACCTCAATCTCTGTTGAATCACTCAGTCTTTTTGGAGCCTCATGTAAATTATGAGTGCTCGTGCATTTGATAAATATTTCAGTGCTGACTCCATGCCAGGCAGTGGACTGGGGTACAGAGTTACCAAGGGCAACGCCCCTAGCTTCAGGGAACCTGCCATTTACTTGGGGGAGACATACAACAAACAATAAACAAATACATAAATTAAATAATGACATAGGATTTTGAGTACTATGAGAAAACCACAGTGTGCCAGAGGAGGGACAAAGGGGCCCATTCAGACGGGACAATCGGGGCAGACTCCTGTGCACACAGACACCACGGAGGCAGCTCTGCTCTTCACCTGACTGGCCTACCTTTAAGGTTTACATCTGGCCTGTGAATTTGCCCATGTTTTGGTTCTGTGTATATGGAATGGGTGTGAGTAAGGGAGCTAAGCATGATGCTAGACAGCAAAACGCCATGGACCCAGCACGTGAGCAGCAAGTGTCGAATCACTGAGTGTTGTTGTAAACACACACACACACACACACACACACGGCCATGGAAATGGTCAGAAAGGAGGCCCTACTGGTTCATCAGTCTCTGAACCCCCTGGCCTAGCACAGCACTGACAGGAAGGAGCATGTCAGAACTGAAACTGAGGGGTAAGTGTCATCAGTGCCTGCTCTGTGGCTTATGGTCACTTGCTTTTTATTTTTTTTTCCCCTTTGCCCATGAAGCTGAAGTCCTCACCACTGAATGCTGAAACTTAACCTTCACCAGCTACTATGGATAACATTCACAGGTCACTATGGCGATGATCACTTTGGTTGTTTTTCAGGAAGTTGAGCCAACTCTTCTGTCCAGTTCCAACTGGTTGAGACCACTGACCTTTCAACTGGGCCTGTGCAAGTGTCCCAGAGGTGGCCTTTTGATGTTGGAAGGCCAAAAACTCCACCCTCAGGCCACGCTGACACCCCCATTTTCTGTGCCTATGTTCTGTGAAAGCTGTGAACCCCAACTACACTTGTTCAGAATGAACCTGTTACTTCCTTTTTCCCACCATCAACCACCTTCCCCCTCAACTTCAACCACCCCACTCCCCTAACCCCTAAACATCCCTAAGCCTTATCTTCAGGGAGGCAGATGTGAGGGCTGCTCGCCTGCCTCCTTGCTTGGCGGTCTTGCGAATAAATCTTTCTGTTTTGCAAAACCCATGTCACGGCGATTGATGGACTGCATGTGGGCAGAGCGGACCTGGGGCCAGCCTGTGACATAACCCTGGTGGTGGGTTAGAGGGTCCACACTCAACACGACATAGCCCTGAGTCACTGGGAGAGAGTGATTCCCTCTCCAGTTCCCACCCAGTCCTTTCAATTATAGTAAATTACATCAAAGGGAAAGTCTCCTCTTTGTGCTTCTGTGTGACAGAGCAGGAGCACCCTCATCTTGGACAAACACTGTCACTTTAAGGTCCAGCTCCCCTTTCTAGCCCATGCATTTCAAGGAAATCATTTCTCTTCTAACTACAGGCTGCCAGAAAGAGCAGACAGGAACACACAGACAAAACAGCTCGGGCACAGAGGGAGGAGAGAAGGAAGTCTCTTGGGTAACTGCCAAACTTCACCCTCATACAATGGGCCCCAGTAAAACAGTGGGCCTTAATAAGCACATTCCTTTCCCTTCAGGTGCACTAAGATAGGGGAGCTAAAAGCAGACTCGGCGGGTATGCCTGCAGCTGCAGAAAAATGCATGGGAATAGACACACAACTCTCCCTCTCAGATAAGCACAACAAAGAGACAAAAAAGCAGTCCAAACCTCTGATAAACTCTCCTACCCTAAATCCTTAAAAACTCTTAGTCTGTAAGAGAGTGTGGCTCTGACCTAACTTGGCCAGAATCCCCTCTCAGGTTTGTTTTCTCTAAAATAAACCTGTTTTGACTGGCGAGCCACCTTTCGTGTTTCTTTCCTCTTTCTTTAATTCTTACACTGTGTCCTCAGCCCCTCCCCAGGGTCATTCACTTTCCTTAGAGCGAAGGCCTCTGGCTCAGAGACAGGCAACTGTTTTGAGCTAGTTTTATATATATATAATTACAAATATAATTACTTTCTATTTCTGGCAAGAGTTTTTGGTTTTCTCTTTACAGTGGTGGTGTAAGTTTCTTTTTAGAATAACATTCATTTCCATAAAAAAGAAACTGATAGGAAGAAAAATATAAAGCCATGATAGGATAGATGATACTCAGATCTGACAAAAATGATGAGACAGGACCAAAGTTTGAGAAACACTGGGTTATGGGATCATAAAACTGGGAACGTTAGCTAGAAAATGCCTACTTCTACCTAGTTTTACAGATGAGGAAACTGAAGTCTGCAAAGGTAAAGGTGAGGGTGAGTGTTCCAGGGAAGCCAGCAGACAGTGAAAAGAGGGCTGAGACCCCAAGTCACTGGGGCCTGAGGGCTGCCTGCTCCTTGTTGAGAGGGAGAGACAGGTGTAACACGTGTTGAAGACAAGCCAGCACTTATGAGAGACTTTCTCAATGTGAACTCAAGGATGGGAAGGGAACCAAAGAAGGGATGACTTTCTCACTAAGGAAAATGAAGTCATTTGATGTCACGGCATGACTAGATGACCACACTCTGGAAAACATGACAGAGGAATAGAGAAACACATGAGCAGGAGCATAACTCACAAATTAGGACTGTAACTCCTACTAATTCATGTCTGTGTGGTGCCATCACCAAATAAACACAGACCCATGCGTAGGAGCCATCTCTGTCCCACCCACAGGGCTGGCTATCCCATCAGTATGGCGGCCACAAGCCACATGTGGCTACGGAGCACTCGAAATGGGGCAAGCCCAGGTTGAAATAGGCTATAGGTGTAAAATACACATTGTGCTTCGACATATTTTTTAAGAAGAATGTAAAATATCTCATGAATAAATGCTTCATGTTGATTACATGTTGAAATAATGTTTGGGATATATTGAGTTAATTGAAATATACTATTAAAATTAATTTCACCTGTTTTTACTCTTTTACTGTAGCAGCTAAAAAACTGTAAATTACATATGTGAGTCCCTTTCCATGTCTGCTGGATGAGGCTGATAGAGGCCACTTACTATATTTTTTTAAATCTTCAAGAAAAGCAACTGCAAATGCCACTTTGCACCTGCTGGGATGTTTCTTTTTTAAAAGAATCCTGTGGTTGACAGTTTTATAGACACTTTACATAGAAACAATATTATAGAACTGTGTCATGCCTATGTATAGCCCTGCGGCATTGTTGAAATCTGTGCTTCATCAACAGACCTGAGCAAAGATAATGTACTGAGGGAAACAATTTTAACTAAAAGTTCCTCCCACACTTTCACATCCGTGGACAGAGGACAAAACAAACCTGTCTCTTAGTGCCTCATGTTTCAAGTCAAGAAGTAAAGGAATTGAGTCTTTGAATGCCTTCATTTTCGCTTCCAAGTAGTAGGCCACTGATAAGCCACGGACTGACCGAGGTAGCTTTCTGAGAGCCCTGAGAAAACCTTCAATTCCTTCCTGGAGAATCTGCACATTCAGATTGATCCAAAGGGTCTGAGACCATTCTTCTTTTGCAACCTGGAAACATGCAAGAAACAACTCCATCAACAAAGACCCCTTTGGAAATGCAACAAGGAGAGCAAGTTCTTGACTCTGTCACGTTCAGACATTTTAAAGTATTACCCATCTATCTACAACTACCTGAAATTCACAAACAAGGGGTTGACTACAAGGATCTAAAACAACAAGAAAAGGATTCCACTTTTTGTAAGCTTTTGCAAAAATAATGCTGCATCTGAGGATGTGCAGGATCCAGAAATATGTTTCCCTTTTTTTTTTTTTTTTTGAGATGGAGTTTCACTCTGTAACCCAGGCTGGAGGGCAGTGGCACGATCTCAGCTCACTGCAAGCTCCGCCTTCCGGGTTCACGCCATTCTCTTGCCTCAGCCTCCTGAGTAGCTGGGACTATAGGCGCCTGCCACCACGCCCGGCTAATTTTTGTTTTTTTTTTTTTAAGTAGAGATGGGGTTTCCCCTTGTTAGCCAGGATGGTCTCGATCTCCTGACCTCATGATCCGCCCACCTTGGCCTCCCAAAGTGCTGAGATTACAGGCATGAGTCACTGTGCCTGGCCTACATCTTCCTTTTCTAAAGACAAAAGTGAGAGGTATAAAGTAAGTAATAGGTGTTTTTTAAATCAGGGAGTTGCTTGGGTCTTAAAGGATGTACTTCATTCAGGTGCTGTCATAACTTGATAATGAAAAGTTATGTTCTGATAAAAGAAGATATTTTTTTTTCCTGATAAAAGCAGCTAAGGTTACAAAATATTTACACTTTAGATCACTAATCCAAGAATCTGTCTACAAACCACCAGGCTGAGGCTAAGAAGCGAGAATAAAACATGTTCCTACTTGATGATTGTAAAGAGAAGATTTTCTGTGTTATATTTTCCTGAGATTTAATGTAAAAATTACTTTTTTATTTTTTTGAGACAAGGTCTCGCTGCCACCCAGGCTGTAGTGCAATGGTGTGATCACAGTTCACTGCAGCCTCGACCTCCTGGCCTCAAGTGATCCTCCCATCTCAGCCTCCTGAGTAGCTGAGACTACAGACATGCACCACCAGGCATGGATATTTTTTATTTTATTTTGCAGAGATAGGGGGTCTTGTTAGGTTGTCTAGGCTGGCCTCAAACTCCTGAGCTCAAGCAATCCTCCTGTCTTAGCCTCCCAAAGTGCTGGGATTACAGGCATGAACCACCACACCTGGCCTATTTTTCTAATAGCTTTATTGAGGATTAACTGGTATATAATAAGCTGCCCATAACTAAAGGTACAATCTGCAAAGTTTTGACAGATGTGTATGCCTGTGAAAGCACCACCACAATCAAGATAGTGAACTCATTCGTCAACCTCAAAAGCTGCCCCATTTTCCTGTGTCATCACCCCTCCCATCCCTCTCCTCCTGTCCCTACCCCTAGTTAACCATGGATCTGCGTTCTGCCACCATAAATTCGTTTGCATTTTCCAGGGTTTTATACGAATGGAATCATACAATATGCACTCCTCTGTATCTGGCTTCTTTCGCTCAGCAGGATGATTCTGAGAGTCGCCCATGTTGTTGCGTGGATGCGCTGATAACTGGTTCAGTCCTCTACCTTGCTGAGTAGTAGTATTCCGTGGTGTGGATGAGCCACAGCTTATTTATCCATTCACTTAATGGGCATTTGGGTTGTTTCTAGTATTGGGCTATTACCAACAATGCTGTTTATGAACGTTCATGCAGAAGTCTCTGCAAGGACCATGCTTTCTCTTCCCTCAGGTAAACACCTTGGATTCGCTCCATTTAGGCTTCCACAGCCACACTCCATTGATCCCTTCTTGTTGCAGTCACCAGTGGCCTCCATGATATGCAATGCTGTGGTCGATCCGCTATCCTCTTCTCACCTAGTCTATCAGCAGCATCTGGTGCAGTTGGCCAGTCCTACCTCCTGGAAACACGTTTCCAAGATGTCACATTCACCTGTTTGTTCTCCTACCACCTGGGCCACTCCTCCTCCTCCTCGTCTTTCCTTTTTTAGGGACATCTTCTCACGGCATTTAATGTTGGAGAGACCCAGGCTTAGCCCTCGCTCCTCTCTCCACCCACCCCACTCCCAAGTATAGTGGGCTGAATAGCGTCCCCTGAAAATGCACATCCACCCAGAACCTCAGAATGAAGCCTTACTTGGAAAGAGGGTCTTTGCAGATGTAGTTAGGGTGAGGTCATACTGGATTAGAGTGGGCCCTAAATCTAATGACCAGAGTCCATATAAGAAGAGAAAACAGACACAGAGGCACAGAGGGAAGACAGCCATGTAACAAGGGAGGCAGAGACAGGAGCGATGCATCCACAAGCCACGGAACACCAAGGACAGTCAAAAGCCACCAGGAGCTGGAAGAGGCAGGAAGGAGCCTCTCCTGGAGCCCCACGAGTGAGCATGGCTCTGCAGGCACCTTGATTTTGCACCCCTGGCCTCCAGAACTGTGAGGAGATACATTTCTGTTGTTTTCAGCCTCCTGGTCTGTATTCGTAATCATTTGTTCTGGCAGCCCCAGGAAACGAAGGCACCAGGTAAGCCCATCTGAACTGGTGGCTCAGTACCATCTGCACCTGGACACTCCCAATTCACACCTCCAGCTCTCCTCTGCGCTCCAGACAAATACATCCAAGTGCTTCCTCAGCGTCACCACAGGAATGTCCAGCAGACATCACCTTGCCCTGAATTCCTGACGTTCACCACCATCCCCTGACCTTCTCTTCCTGGAGTCTTCCCTTAAGAGTTGACTCCACCCTTCCAGCTCCTCAGGCCAAAAACCTTGGAGTCTTCCCTGTTCTTTTGCTCTCACATCCCACGTCCACACCTCCAGGAGGTCCCACTGACTCTACCTGCAAACCAGATCCAGAATCCACCCATGCCTCCCAAGCTGCACCACTGCCACCCCGGGATCCCCTGGGGTTATGACGACAGTCCCCTGCCCAGCCTCCCAGGAGCTACCCAGTGTGTCACTGAGAATCTTCTCAACACACAACCTTGAAAAGCAATTGCTAGGAAAAAATAAATTTCAAGGAAAGTGGAAGTCACTCCAGGTGATGAAATGTCCCTTAACATCCACAGACCAGAGTAGCGTGGGGGGACCAAGCCATGTCTCAATACTGGATTTTTTTAAATGCTTATTTTGCTACAGAAAAAAAAAACAAAAACAAAACCAAAAACAAAACAGAAAGAATGAATAAGACCTAGTATTTGATAGCATGGCGGGGTGACTATAGTCAATAAGAACTGTGTATCTTTAAATCACTACAGGAGCATAACTGGATTGTTTGTAACACAAAGGATAAAAGCTTGAGGGAATGGACACCCCATTCTCGGTGACGTGATTATTACATATTGCAGGCCCGTGTCAACACATCTCACGCATCCCATATAGACACCTACTACGAACCCAGAAAAATTAAAAATTAAAACACCACTTATTTTGACATATGTGTGGTTGTTCTCAGTTGTCATGAAACCTTTCCTTTTAAAAGCTGAGGGTATGTTTTTCACTTTATGAATTTTTTGCCTAGTGCAGGCACCAGGTCTCATCACTTTCCACCCCATCTCTGGAATCTTCTCTCCCGTCTATTCCCTCCTTAATTGTCCTAAAATGCAAGCTGCCATCCCTTCTGCCAGCACTGGGGGAGTGACCTCCTGAAGGAGCCCCTGCCTGCAATCCCCTCGCTGAGGGCCCAGAGTCCCTTCTGACGGCTCCATCTCCATCTCCACCGCCGCTCCGCACATCCCAACCCCATTTTCCAGCGCATCCATGGTTGATAAAGCCATCAGTCTGGAGGAAAGGTTATGGACACACGACACAACTTCAAATCTCCCGTCTCTGCTCCTGCCCAACCCTCTGCCTAGAAAGCCTTGTTCTGTACCAGGCAAAAGCCTGTTCTGGTTCAGAGTCTCTTCACAGGCCACCTCTTCAGCAGCACTCCCTGGGCCAGTGAGCCACTCTCCTTCCTCCTCTGCAATCTCAGGACTCTGTCCACCTCATTTCCAGCACACATCCTGGCGGCGTGGTTATTTGTTCATATATCAGTGCGAAGGTGAATCTTGTGTGTCAAGCGGACGCTGGTGTGTCTGTGAGAGATACTGAGTGAGATGAGCATTTGCATCGGGGGACTGAGTAAAGTAGGCGGCCCTCCCCAACATGGATGGCCTCACCCAATCCACTGCAGGTCTGAACAGAACAAAAGGCTGAGGAAGGCAGAATGCACTCTCTGTGCCTGATTGTCTTCAAGCTGGGACGTCAGTGTTCTCCTGCATTCGGACTTGGACGCGGACTAGAACCTACACCATCAGCTCTCCTGGGTCTCTAGCTTGCCAACTGCAGATCGCGGGACTTCTCAGCCTCCATAATCATGGGAGCCAATTCCTCATCATAAATCTCATACATATAGGTATAGATTAGAGATATGTAGATATGCATTAGATATAGATTAGAAATAGATATATAGATTAGATACATATAGATATAGATTAGATAATGTAATACAGATATAGATGAGATATAGATATAGGTATAGATACCAGTTAGATATAGACAGATACAGACATAAACACATAGATCTCCTATTGATTCTGTTTCTCAAGAACCCAGACTAACATAGTCAGTCTCCCTTAGGGGCTCAAGAAGGGCAGGAACGGGCAGACATGACTCCTTTTCTGGACCCCACACTCCAACCAGCACAGCACTGAGCTATAAAGAACTAAGTCAATAGATAAATGAATGAGTAGCATGAATTTGCATGGGAAACATATACCAATGAGAGGCACCCAAATGACATGACATTTGCAACTTTTATTTTTATTTTTATTTTTTTTTTATTTTGTTTTTTTTGTCACCTAGGCTGGTGTGCAGTGGTATGATCTCAGCTCACTGCAACCTCCACTTCCCGGATTCAAGCGATTCTTGTGCCTTAGCCTCCCAAGTAACTGGGATCACAGGCATGTGCCACCATATCTGGCTAATTTTTGTATTTCTTAGTAGAAATGGAGTTTTGCCATGTTGGCCAGGCTGGTCTCGAACTCCTGGCCTCAAGTGATCCACCCGCCTTGCCTCCCAAAGTGCTGGTGGCTCACAGGTGTGAGCCACTGTGCCCGGAACTTTTTTTGTATTTTTTAGTAGAAACGGGGTTTTGCCTTGTTGCCCAGGCTAGTCTCAAACTCCTGGCCTCAAGTAATCTGCCCATCTCAGCCTCCCAAAGTGCTGGGATTACAAGCATGAGCCACCATGCCTGGCTGACATTTGCAACTTTTAATCTCCGCTTGCAACTAAACAGTTTACCCCACACCTTAACCAAGCCCTTGACCTCCAAAGACAGTTTTCTTTCCTATGATGATATAAATATATAAAAAATAAAATTTGTCATTTTTACCATTTTAAAATATATAATTCCAGGCTGGGTGCAATGGCTCACATCTGTAATCCCAGCACTTTAGAAGGCCAAGGCAGGAGGATCGCTTGAGATCAGGAGTTCCAGACCAGCCTGGGTAATAGCGAGACCTTGCCTCTACTAAAAATAAAAAAAGAATAGCCAGGCATGGTTGTGCACCTCTGTAGTCCCGACTGCTTTGCAGGCTGAAGCAGGAGGATCACTTTAGCCCAGGAGTTTGAGGCTGCAGTGAGCTATTATCACACCACTGCACCCCAGCTTGGGTGGTAGAATGAGACTTTGCCTCAAAAATAAAAATAAAATGTACGATTCCATGGCATCAAGTACTTTCACAATGTCAGGCAGCCACCGCCACTATCTCTTTCCAGAAGTTTTTTTGTTTGTGTGTTTGTTTTTTTGAGATGGAGTTTTGCTCTTGTCGCCCAGGCTGGAGTGCCATGTGCAATCTTGGCTTACTGCAACCTCCACCTCCCAGGTTCAAGTGATTCTCCTGCCTCAGCTTCCTGAGCAGCTGGGAATACAGGCACCTGCCACTGTACCTGGCTAACTTTTGTATTTTTAGTAGAGACGGGGTTTCACCACATTGGCCAGACTGTCCTCGAACTCCTGACCTCAGGTGATCCACCTGCCTTGGCCTCCCAAAGTGCTGGGATTACAGGTGTGAGCCACTGCAACTGGCCTATCTCCAGAACTTTTTCAACATCCCAAATGGAAACCCTGTACCCATAAGCAATCACTCCCCATCCCCCCCCGCCGCCCACGGCCAAAATGAGCGTTTCCACGAAGTCGGACCCAAGCTCATAATTATGGTGGCATCAAAGTCTGCGGGGCCTAAGTAATTCCTACATCCCCTTCGGTGAGCTTGAGTCCTTTGCTTTTGGGGAGATGCTCACCTTTAGTCCTTCGTAGAGCTCGTAAATCATCCTCAGCCCACTCATTTCCTTCTGCACTTTCAGCAGCTCTGGGTACATGGTAATAGGAAGATCGAAAAGTTTCTCAGCGTTAGCCAGTTCCTGACGGCTCTTTTCATGTCTTGCCAGCTCTCTTTCAAAAACACCTAAAAGCTCTACTCCTAGTAAATAAATATACCAATAAATGAATAAATACAATTTTAAGGTATACAAAATTGAATAAGAAATCATGCATAATGTACCTCAATTATAATTTCATCCTCATAAACCACACGGGAAGACAAATTTAGAATCATGGCACCATTCTAACTAAAACCAAAAGACCAATGACATCTCCAGTCTCCTCCAGTTAGAAAATTGTGTCTAATTCTCACAACCAGGTCATTCAGAAATGAGACTATTTTAAGGGAATCTGAGCTGGTCTACGTTGTGGTCAATATCACCATCCTTTGCTGCCCCCTTGAGAATGTCATCATCCTACTAATAACTCCCCTACCACTCTGATTTCCCAATTCTATGCTTCTCCCCCAATTCCAATGACGACCACCACTCTACATCACTACATCCCTGCTCACAATCATCTAGCCAAATGCCACATTTCCCAGATGCCTTTTTTGAGCATCCTTAAACGTCACCCATTTCTTTGGAAGCCATAGCAGTCTTTGGTTTGTCCCACAGTATTTTTTGTCTCATGGTATTTACCAAATTCTCTTTAGAATAAGAATTTTAGGATTGGGTTCAGTGGCTCAGGCCTGTAATCCCAGCACTTTGGGAGGCTGAGGCAGGAGGATCACTTGAGGTCAGGAGTTCAAGACCAGCCTGGCTAACATGGTGAAACTCCGTCTCTACTAAAAATACAAAAATTAGCCAGGCATGGTGGCACACACCTGTAGTCTCAGCTACTCAGGAGGTTGAGGCAGGCAAATCACTTGAACCCAGGAGGTGGAGGTTGCAGTGAGCTGAGATTGCGCCACTGCACTCCAGCCTGGGTGACAGAGCGAGACTCTGTCTCAAAAAAGGAAAAAAAAAAAAACAGAATTTTAGTGTTTCTATTTTGTCACCATTTAGCCTATGTGATGTGAAGGGCAGAGGACAAGCTTCTGAATCCAAAGAATACATGTAACAGGAGTTAGAGAGGCAGCTGGATGGATAAGATACTGCATTTGTAAAGGCAGCTGCTAGTGTTTAAGATTTCTGAGCTGTGGCAGAAACCTCTGTATCCCCTGCAGGAGCGGATGCTGCTCCTTGGCACTTCTCTCAGCGCCTTCAGGTAGCAGGCACTCAACAATCAATGAGTTGTATTAGTCCAGCTGTTTTTTTTTTTTTTTTTTTTTATGTGACCACTAAAAGGAGCCAAGAAAAAAGTATTTGAGGAAGAAATAAATATTTAAATCACGGCACAACAATCACTTGCCATAAAATTCTTAAGCAAAACGTACTCAAACATTTGATACTCAGATCGCTCAGTAAGACCCACAGGAACATTCTTACCTTTATCAAGATCATCACCAACAGAACCAGGGCCTTCACTGTAAAAACGCTTTGCAAAATCCTCTATCTGAACTCTGTAGTTCATTATTTCGCCTCGAGTAATCTGAGAAAAACGAGGTTACATTAATTTAGCCCAAATACATGTTTCAATATCTTTACTCAGGAAGTGAAATTGGAAAGGCACCTCTGTGAAAGTTCTCTTTATGTCCCCAAGAGCATGCTCCACATTCACCGAATCATTAAACAGATTGGACCACGTGCTCTCAATCTTATCAGCCAGTTCTTTCTCTGCATCAGGAGGCTAATTAGGAGAAACAAAAAACAGAATAAACAATAAATGATCAGCAACTGGGAACTGAAATTGATCGTCAGTTACCTCCCAGGGACTTCTGCTTCTGGCAACAGGAGGCTAGGCAATTCAAACCAACTCAAAAACTGATGGAAATATGAAGGCCAGACATGGTGGCTCATGCCTGTAATCCCAGTACTTTGGGGGGCTGAGGCAGGAGGATCCCTTGAGCTCAGGAGTTTGAGACCAGCCTGGGCAACATAGTGAGACCGTATCTTTGTAAATATAAAAAGAAAAAGAAATGTTAAAAAGAAATATTAGGCTGGGCACAGTGGCTCACGCCTATAATCCCAGCACTTTTGGAGGCCGAGGTGGGTGGATCACCTGAGGTCAGGAGTTTGAGACCAGCCTGGACAACATGGTGAAATCCCTTGTCTACTAAAAATACAAAAATTAGCCAGGCATGGTGTCAGGAGCCTGTAGTTCCAGCTACTCAGGAGGCTGAGGTGGGAGAATCGCTTGAACCTGAGAGGCGGAGGTTACAGTGAGCCAAGATCACACCACTGCACTCCAACCTAGGTGACAGAGCAAGACTCTGTCTCAAAAAATAAATAAATAAATAAATATAAATATTAAAGTCCAATTTTATAATTAAAATAAAATCAGTATAAAATCATTTTTTAAAATAAAGAGCTAGAGGCCGGGTGTGGTCGCTCACGCCTGTAATCCCAGCACTTTGGGAAGCTGAGGTGGGCAGATCACCTGAGGTCAGGAGTTCAAGACCAGACTGACCAACATGGAGAGATCCCCATCTCTACTAAAAATACAAAATTAGCCAGGGTGGTGGCGCATGCCTGTAATCCCAGCTACTCAGGAGGCTGAGGCAAGAGATTCGCTTGAACCCAGGAGGCAGAGGTTGTGGTGAGCCGAGATTGCGCCATTATACTCCAGCCTGGGCAACAAGAGGGAAACTCTGTCTCAAAAAAAAATTGCTGAAAACCAAAGACTGAAAAAAAATCTTAAAAGCAGACCAAAAAAAAAAAAAAAAAACTAGTTACACTAGACTACCTTGAAAGGGAGCAACAAAAAGACTAACAGTCAACTCCTCCATCAAAACAATAGAGGCCAGAGGATGATGGAATAATATCCACACATAAAAAGGATAAAAAGAAAAAAAAAACAAAGCTGGTGTTTCCAAAAGATCAATAAACTAAGTGTTTGTAAGGATATGGAGCAACTGAAACCTTATTCATGCTGGTGTGGATGTAAAGGGGTGCTATCACTTTGGAAAGCTAGCAGAATCTAGTAAAGCTGAACATGTGGATTCCTATAACCCAGCAACTTCATGTCTAGGCCTATACTCAATAGAAATGCAGGCGTAAGTCCCATAAGGGTACCCTCACTTCAGATGCCAGTTGCAAGTATTGGGTGCCTAGGGTACACAGACTTCTGTTCAACCTGCCTACAAAATCACGGGTTCCCCCCCACACATCTCCTTCACATTTGACCATGTGCTGAAATGGCTCACAGAACTCAGGACACTTTACTTACCATCACTGATCTATTATAAAAGACACAACTCAGCAACAGCCAAATGAAAGAGATGCATAAGCTAAGGTATGGGGCTGGGGAGTGCACAGAGCCTCCATGCCTTCTCTGAGCACACCACTCTCCCAGCACCTTGGTGTGGTCAACAACCTGGAAGCTCTCCAAATCCCATAATTTAGGGATGTTCATGGAGATTTCATTATATAGGCATGACTGATTAGATCACTAGCCTTTGTTGATCTCCAATCTCCAGCCCCTCTTCCCTCCCCAAGGGTGGCGAGGATGGGCGTCTGAAAGCTCCAAACCTCTAAATAATTTATGCCTTGATCTTTCTGGCAACCATCCCCCACGCTGAAGCTGTCTAGGGCTCCCAGCCACCAGTCATTTCACTTGCGTACAAAAGATACTTTTATCACTCCAGAGTTCAAGGATTTGAGAAGCTGTGTGCCAGGAACCAGAGACGAAGAACAATATTGTAACAAAAGATCTGTTCCTGTGACCCCTGTCACTCAGGAAATTACAAGTGTTTTGGAAGCTTTGTGTCAGGAACCAGGGACAATGGCCAAAGACAGTCACTGGTTTTTTGTCAAAGATTAAAGAGCAACAAAATGATGTTTTGGGACAAAAATGGATTGCATATATGACAGTATTCCCATAAGATTATAACACTGTATTTTTACTGCACCTTTACTATGTTTAGATATGTTTAGATACACAAATGCTTACTATTACATTACATTGCTTATAGTATTCAGCACAGTACCTGCTGTACAGGATTGCAGCCTAGGAGAAATAGGTTCTATCATATGGCCTAGGTGTGTAGTAGCTATATCATCTAGATTTGTATAAGTACATTCCATGATGTTTGCACAATTATGGAATTGCCCATTGACACATTCTCAGAACATATCCCCATTGTGTTAAATATACACAACTGTATATTTCTCTTATTGTATTAGAGTTAATCTAATAAACCACACGGCAATTACCATATTTAATGACACAGTGCCAAAAGCTTTTCCTCTGAGACTAACAAGACATGGGTTTTCTCTACCTCCCCTTTCATCCAGCCTTGTACAGGAATTCCTAGCTAGAGTCATAAGGTGAGAAAAAGAAACAAAATATTTAAAAATTAAGAAGAAATGAAACTGTCAATATTCACAGTTTATATAACGGTGTGCCCAGAAAATCCAAAATAATCTGTGGATAAATAAATGATTAAAATTAATAATTACTGATCATAAAAAAGTAGAATGCAAATATGAATTGTCTTTCTATATAACAATAAAAAATAAAATAATTAAAATAAAAATTAAAGATACCAATTACAAGAGCATCTAAAAATATCAAGTACCTAGCAATAAATCCGGCAAAAAATAGGTAAGGTCTCTATGGGGAAAATTATAAATCTTTACGGGGAGACATTAAAGACCTAAATAAAGAGAGAGAGAACATGTTCATGGATAGGAAAACGCAATACGACAGGATGTCCATTTGCCTCAGATTAATCTACAGGATCAATGCAATCACAATCAAAATCTCAATTGTCGCTGTTTTGTTGTTTTTGTTGTTGTTGGAATTTGACATTCTGATTCATTTTTTGAGTGTGACTCATTACACACTTAATGTAAAATCCTTTGTTGCAGCGATTCTTCTATTATTTCTGTGATGTAAGCCGGTAAAGCAAAGTCTGACAAAATCTACCTGGTTGAGGGAGAAATACAAACTAGAGAAGAGAAACAAATTGCTATGAATAAATCAGGATGTGTATGAAGTTTGTCTTTCAGCATTTCTGTTGCTCGACTGCTTCAAACACCAGGCCCCTTGCAGCCTAGTGGTTAGGATGTGGCGCTCTCAAACGCCCTTGCTGAGCAGTAGACCTGGGCCAAAAACTTGAGATTCTTTCATCATCAGAAAAACGTACAGTATATAAAATTTCCATATAATTTCAGGGGGAACCCAGAAATCCTAAAACTCATCCCTGACTTTGAAAGATCCTGAGAACCCAAATTTAACAACCCTAAACAAAGCAAGACTGATTGAATTATCTTCTACTGATTTCTTTTATCATCTTAAATCTTTCACTCTCTTCTTATTTTTGCAATAGCTTTTTATCTTTTAAAGGAAATTAACACAAAAAAAAGAAGAAAGGAAGAGGGAGAATGGAAACAGTATAGTTACAGATCAATCCGTTCGAGCCATACAGATTGAAAAATACTCTATATTTTCATTATTCTAAATAACTGTGGCATTGCTTTACATTTACAATGTATTACTTACTTGAAAATGAATCAATGGCAGTATACTTGAGAAGCATTTCTGAAAAAGGTCATTAGTGGTCAATCCAATTGTTAAATGCATAAGAAAATACAAGTTGACTTACAAAGAGGTTATACATTGCCATGGTACGGTATCGCTCCTGGACGTCCCTGTATCTTAATTCCATGACTAGAGATTTACTTCTAATTTCTGCAATTGTTGCAAGGACAAACTTGAGATCTTCAAGGGTATTGGGGATCTTCCTAAGGCTTTTGGCCAGGTGCTATAACAGAAAGTACAAAGAACACTAAGCAAACACAGAAAAAACAGTAATGACGCAAAAGAAGACCCAACTCACACGAAAAGTAGTTCAATTACACACAGCGATTGAGTACCTCCATCTCTTCATGGAGACTATAGAGCTCCTCTTTTGCTGACTCATTGAGAAGTTTTCCAAGCGAAATCACCCAGGACTTGGCATTTTCCTGCACTGTGTTTGCCAGATGCCCGAGCTGAAGTCTGATGCAATGCTCATCCTTAATTAGAGGGTGGCGCATAACCTCATAGGCTATCTTGGAATAGAACTGCAATTTTTCATCATATGCTACACAAGGAGGTTTCTTGGAGGCAAATTTCTCCATCACAATAGCTTTGTCCAATTTCCAGAGAGGTCGATACCGCTTCCATTTTTGTAGATACTTCATAAGATTGATCAGAATCCTGTGGACATTTTGGGGGATCATAACAGCTTGTTCAATTATCTGAGGGTTCAGAGAGATATCATTGTAAAAGTTTATTATAACAACTTCTTCTTCCTCCCCCTTCTGAGGGGGGCATTCTATGCAGCTGCCATTCATCCAACGAACAAAATGCTGGCAAAGTAAGAATTAGGAGAAAAGATAGTATTTTAGTATCTATTTTGCCTTCAACGTATATATTAGTATTCAGTAATAAGTCTTGCCAGTAATGGAAAATCACTTTAAAAATTACCATAATCCTTTGTTCCTTTCATCAAGAGATGGAGCCTATTTCCCTTCCGGAGCGAGCCTTGTGGCTTAACTTGACCAATGGAAAGGGGTGGACATGGTGTTATGCAAGTTCAAACCAAGGATTCTAGAAAGCCCTGTGGCTTCTGCTCTCATTCTCTCAGAACCTTGCAACCAACAGCTCGAGCTAGCCTACTACATTACGTAAGGCCATATACAGGAGAATCCCAGCCGCCGGCCATCGGAGCTGTGCTTGAGGTCATCAACTGCTAGATACATGAGTGAGTCCAGCCAAGACCAGAAGAACTGCTCAGCAGAACCCAGCCCACAGAACCCAGAGTTAAATGATTATTGCTTTAAGCCAGTAAGTTTTGAAGTGGTTTGTTATAAAATAAAAGCCAACTACACTATGGATGAATTTTAAAAACCTTTATTTCCATATATACAGAGGAAAAAACACATATTCAGGCAAATTGACTGCTTAGTGTCCCAGAACAAATCTGTTAATTTGACATCTCCCTGTTGTAGAGTTAAGGCTCTGCTTTTTGTTTGTTTGTTTTGTTGTTGTTGTTGTTTGAGACGGAGTCTCACTCTGTCGCCCAGGCTGGAGTGCAGTGGCACAATCTCAGCTCACTGCAAGCTCTGCCTCCTGGGTTCACGCCATTCTCCTGCCTCAGCCTCCCGAGTAGCTGGGACTACAGGTGCCCGCCACCACGCCTGGCTAATTTTTTGTATTTTTAGTAGAGATGGGGTTTTACCGTGTTAGCCAGGATGGTCTCAATCTCCTGACCTCATGATCTGCCCACCTCAGCCTCCCAAAGTATTGGGATTACAGGCGTGAGCCACTGCGCCTGGCCAAGGCTCTGTTTTAATCAAGTGTGAGTTCTAACAGCAAACCATGGATATGTTACACATTACTTCTCTGAACAGTAGGCTCACCATCTGTAAAATGTGAATAACAGCTACTATAGGTTGGTGCAAAAGTAGTTGCAGTTTTGCCAATACTTTTATTGGTAAAAACCACAGCTATTTTTGCACCGACCTAATACTTCTATTTCCAATATTACTAATAATAGTAATACAAACACTAGGTGGGGCGTGGTGACTCACACCTGTAATCCCAGCACTTTGGCAGGCAGAGGCAGGCGGATCACGATGTCAAGAGATCAAAACTATCCTGGCCAAAATAGTGAAACCCTGTCTCTACTAAAAATACAAAAATTAGGCCAGGGTCAGTGGCTCACGCCTGTAATCCCAGCACTTTGGGAGGCTGAGGCAGACAGATCATGAGGTCAGGAGATCGAGACCAAACTGGCTAACATGGTGAAACCCCGTCTCTACTAAAAAAATACAAAAAGTTAGCTGGGCATGGTGGCGGGCGCCTATGGTCCCAGCTACTGGGGAGGTTGAGGCAGGAGAATGGCATGAACCCAAGAGGCAGAGCTTGCAGCGAGCAGAGATTGCGCCACTGCACTCCAGCCTGGGTGAAAGAGCGAGACTCTGTCTCAAAAAATAAAATAAAAATACAAAAATTAGCTGGGCGTGGTGGCATATGCCCGTAGTCCCAGCTACTCGGGAGGCTGAGGCAGAAGAATCACTCAAACCCGGGAGGTGGAGGCTGCAGTGAGCCGAGATCACACCACTGCACTTCAGCCTGGCAAAAGAGCAAGAATTCATCTCAAAAAAAAAAAAAAAAAAAAAAAAAAAAGGTAATACTAACACTAATCGCTAACATTTATTCAGAGCTACTGATTGCCAAACAGTGCACTAAGCTGTACACACATGTTATATAATTTAATCCTCCCGACAGCACTAGAAGGTGAATAGTATTATCATTTTCCACTTAGTAGATGAGGTAAAATTCAGAATCTAGTTAAAACTTCGGCTCATTATTTTCTGCCATGAAACAGGAATCCTGAAGATGAAAGAGTTCAACCATATTAAGTGGCCTAGTCATGCATGTTCATTTGCCGAGATCTTTTTTTTTTTTTTTTTTTTTTTTTTTTTTTTTTGAGACGGAGTCTCGCTCTGTCGCCCAGCCCAGGCTGGAGTGCAGTGGCGCGATCTCGGCTCACTGCAAGCTCTGCCTCCCGGGTTCACGCCATTCTCCTGCCTCAGCCTCCCGAGTAGCTGGGACTACAGGCGCCCACAACCGCGCCCGGCTAATTTTTTGTATTTTTAGTAGAAACGGGGTTTCACCGTGGTCTCGATCTCCTGACCTTGTGATCCGCCCGCCTCGGCCTCCCAAAGTGCTGGGATTACAGGCGTGAGCCACCGCGCCCGGCCATCCGAGATCTTTTTAATGAAATACATTTCTAACGTTATCTAAGAGAATAAGTAAAAATTCTTCTCATTTAAAAGAAACTTATGAAACTAAAATAATACAGGCTTCACTACAAGCCTCAAATCCATCTATTAGTAAGGAGGAAAGTTAAGTTGGCATGAAATATTGTGATTAATATTCATAATGTTTTACAAGCCAACTTTCCTATTTATGTACCCCTTAAAAATTGCTGTTTCCCTTACAAAGGAAACATACATAGCACCTATAAGATATAGCACCTGTAAGAGAATTTATGTAACAGAGGCTTAATAAATAACTGTCTTAGCATGGATTATAAAACATGTACTGTTTATTCATCAGTTTTTTTTTTCTTTTTTGAGACAGAGTCTCGCTCTCTCCCCCAGGATGGAGTGCGGTGGTGCGATCTCAGCTCACTGCAAGCTCCAACTCCTGGGTTCACACCATTCTCCTGCCTCAGCCTCCCAAGCAGCTGGGACCACATGCGCCTGCCACCACATCTGGCTAATTTTTCTTTTTTTTTTTTAGTAGAGATGGGGTTTCACCATGTTAGCCAGGATGGTCTCGATTTCCTGACCTCATGATCCGCCCGCCTAGGCCACCCAAGTGCTGGGATTACAGGCATGAGCCACTGTGCCCGGCCTTATTCATCAACTTTTAAGTACAGTGAAATGAAATTCCCTATTCTGATTTCTTTTTTTTTTTTTTTTTTGAGACGGAGACTCGCTCTGTCGCCCAGGCTGGAGTGCAGTGGCCGGATCTCAGCTCACTGCAAGCTCCGCCTCCCGGGTTTACACCATTCTCCTGCCTCAGCCTCCCGAGTAGCTGGGACTACAGGTGCCCGCCACCTCTCCCGGCTAGTTTTTTTTTTTTTTTAAGTAGAGACGGGGTTTCACCGTGTAGGCCAGGATGGTCTCGATCTCCTGATCTCGTGATCCGCCCGTCTCGGCCTCCCAAAGTGCTGGGATTACAGGCTTGAGCCACCGCGCCCAGCCCCCTATTCTGATTTCTATACTTACTTTTATGCCCCTAAAAATGCCTGAAACATGTCTGACTTGCTGCAGAAGCCAAGTGAAGAGGAAGATGCCAGCGTGCTGCGGGAGTCATGCCCATACCTACAAGGACGGCTCTGTTTTCCAGTTTGGGGTAAGACATAAACTTTGGGTTATCTGCCAGCAGATGTTCATTCAAAAAACATTTACTGAGAACCAACTGTGTGCCAGGTGTTCTTGGTGCTGGGGATTCTAAAGGGAACAAAACACTCAAGGTCGGTATGCCCATGGATCCCTTTACATTCTAGTGGCCTGATAGGATCAATAGATACAAAAGCAAGGGAAAAAATAAGAAAAAGTCGGATAGTGGTACGTGGTAGGAAGAAGATGGGATGGGGCCGATGGGAGAGAGAGGACAAGAAGGTCAAGGGAGCAGAATGTTCCAGGTGAGGGAACAGCTACGGAAATCCTTGCAAGAGGAACCCACGGTACCTGCTGGGGGTAAAATCAGGCAGCCAGTCAAGCTGCAGTGTGAGGGAGCATGATCCTTGTAGGACTGAGATCAGAAAGGCAGCCAGGGGCTAGAGCATGGGGGCCTCATAGACCACACAAAGATATCTGGATTATGTTCTAAGTGTAATTAAGTCATGGGGTGGGTGGGGCAGTTTACATCAGGGATGACACGAAATGATACGTCGTTGTTGTTGTTGTTGTTGTTGTTGTTGTTGTTGTTGTTGTTGTTTTTAGAGACAGGGTCTTGCTCTGTTGCCCAGGCTGGAGTGCAGTGGTGCAACCATACCTCACTGTACCCTTGAACTCCTGGGCTCAAGCAATCCTCCACCTCAGTCTCCCAAGTAGCTAGGAACACAGGTGTGCACCACCACGCCTAGCTAATTTATTTTAGTTTTGGTAGAGATGGGGGTCTCAGCTTGTTGTACAGGCTGGTCTGGAACTCCTGGGCTTAAGCAATCTTCCCACCTCAGCCTCCCAAAGTGCTAGGATAACAGGTGTGAGCCACTGCACCTGGCCTGATTTGTATTTGTTTAAGGTAATTCTGACCACCTGTGGTGGAGAATGGATTGTTGGAAAGTCACCGAGACAGTCCACGAGAGCGGTGATGGCCACTTGGGATAGGAAGGTACTGGGGGGACAGGAGAGAAGAGGACAGATGGGAGGTATGTTTGGACGACTTGCCGATGGGCTGGGCAGGGCTGGGTGAGAGAAAAAGAAACAAGGACGAGTTTCTGGCTCAAGCAATTGGGTTGATGTTGGTGCCATTTTCTGAAGTGGGGAAAACTGGGGGATGACCAAGTCACAAGGCAGGAAGCCAAGAATTCCACCTTGGGCTGCGGGCAGTGGCTCATGCCTGTAGTCCCAGCACTGCGGGAGGCGGAGGCATCCTGAGACGCCATCTGAGCAAGGACGCAGGCACCTCCACTCTTACCTTGGTGATCTCCACACAATTCCGGACACAATGGAAGCACATCTTGTCAATCTCATTTGTGTTGGGATGAAGGATGATCTCAGGCGCCGTCAGAATGGTTTCAGTTTGGAACAGAGGGACATTTCCAAGGATCAAAGAATTAAAAGACTGCAAATTCCTAAGAGGGGTTGATGAGAAAGACTCAGTAACCCACTAGAGTGAAATACGCCAAGCAATGGACAGAAATGACAAGGGCCACAAAAATCACAGGTACAGGCAATGGCATACTGCGAAGCTGTCCTGGACAGGCTGGAGTGAGTCTTATTTAAAATATTCTTTTTTTACCCTAAATTTATACAAATAGTTCATTTCTACTTTTGGAAAACTGAGTTAACTTTTGGTTGGAAAATAGTTAAATAATAATGACTTCCAAAAGCTGCTCAACTCTGGTAAGGAAAAAGGAGTACTCACATCCCCACCCAGACTGCCCCACCAGCTCCATCCTTTCCAAGACCAAAGCAGATGTGACACCCAGGGATGAAACTTCATCAGCCTCCAGCCTAGTCTCCCTGTTTCCCCTCCCCCTGCCCACCTCCATCCAGTAATTCATATGGCAGCCAGAGACACTATTTTAAAATATTTAGCAGGGCACAGCAGCTCACACCTGTAATCCCAGTACTTTGGGAGGCTGAGGTGGGAGGATCACTTGAGCCCAGGAGTTTGAGACCAGCCTGGGCAACATAGCAAGACCCTGTCTCTAAAATTAAAATAAATTAACTGGGCATAGTGGCACACGCTTGTGGTCCCAGCTACTTTGGAGGCTGAGGTGGGAGGACTGCTTCAGATGGGGAGGTCGAGGCTGCAGTGAGCCGTGAACATGCCACTGCACTCCAGCCTTGGCGACAGAGTGAGACCCTGTCTCAAAAAACAAAACAAAACAAAAACATCTAACTCCTCCCTCTCCCTCCTCCCTTCTCTCTCTCCCTCTCCCTCTCCCTCCACCTCCCTCCTTCGCCTTCTCCCTCCCTCCTTCTCCTTTTCCCTCCCCTTTTCTTTCTCTCCCCTCTCTCTCCACTTCTCTCCTTCCCTCGTCCTGTTTCTCTCTCCCTCTCCAGGCTTCTCCCTTCCTCTCTCCCTCTCCCCCTGTCCCTCTCTCTCTCTCTCTCCCCCTCTCCCTCTCTCTCCACCTCTCTCTCTCTCTCCCTCTTCCTGTTTCTCTCTTCCTCCCTCTCCTCCTCTCTCTCCAGTTGAAAACAGTCCAGCAGCCTCCCATGGCTGTCCGGATAAAATGCAAGCTCCCTGCCATGGCTTCT